>NC_092313.1:2594500-2917250 GCF_036785885.1 Coffea arabica | reverse complement strand
TGTTGTTTTAGATTTATAATTAACATCATAGTTGTATTTAAACTAAAAAAGGTTGAATTTTTTTTAAAATTTAAAACGAATCTATGCAGCAGTTTTACATATAAGGACGGAATATTAAAATTTTGAAGAATGAGAATAAATAAAATTTTAAACTACGGGAAGGGTCTAACATAAAGAACTTTACAAAATTAAGGAGACGAAATGGACAATAATATGTAAATAAGGTGTAAAAGTGGAAACATTTATCAAACTTATTTTATAATTTCACAAAATTTGAGGGGGAGGGCAATTGCGGCACGTGACTCTAGAGTACATTTTTTACCACAATATTACAAAAATCTAGTGGAATCAAACGGCATTAGAATCAATACTACATAAACATACTCGATGAGTTTTCAGTTACTCGACGTTGCAGGAATTACTCTATTTATTTGATGAGTCGTTGCTAATCGAGATGTAAGATTACTTTACATTATTGACTAAATAAATCCATATCAAACCAAATGAGCAAATACACAGCTAGGAGTAGAGAATATACACACTGGTACCCCATAATTTCGTCTTCAATCTAGGCTTTTTCTTAGCAAATACTAGGGGAAAAGGCCGCGCAACGCGCGGGAGTTTAGTGTCTATAATTAAAGATGGTTAATAATTATTATTTGGCATTTTCTAGTATAAGGATTGAAGTATGACAATTTTTATTATATGATATTAAATAAAAAAAAAATCATAAGTTACATATTGAGTTAAAAAATATAATATACAATAAAATATAATTATAAGATACGATCAACTACTTTGCATCTAACCTAGTATAATAAAAGACATATTTATATCTGCTCATGCACTTTAGGGATATTAAAATTTGTTATTTAGTTTAAATGTGATCTTGATATGAGGGTAATCCACCACATTATTTTGTCATATAAGTGAGATTTGAACAATTAGCATACTTGAAGAAATCATTGCTAGTGGAATTTCGGTTCTTGCAAGCCAAATTATTGAATTTATATTGATTCCAAAGATATATCATCACGAGGCCTTCAAATGAGCAAACAATTAATTATAAGTTATTGTATGATTAAGGACATATAGCAAAGCATCTTCTTCTCGATAAGGGTTACAATCACGAAATATCAGTTTTGTGTTAGTTGCAAAAACAACTAACATGCTAATTTAGAGGAATAATTACCTCAAAAAAGTACCAAAGCATCTTAATCCACTCAATTCAAGAAAAACAATTAAAAGTAATGAGGTACATACTTAAGAGTTGTAGCCAAATAGTTTTAAGTAGATAGTTAAACATATTAGCAAATCAGATGAAGTGAAAAATTGTCTACATGGAATAGTCAATAAAGTAGCAAACGATTTGAAAATTACCCTAACTAATAGTTAAAACAACAAAAGAAGTAGATGCAATCTATAAATGGAAAAATTTATGATGATAAACTTATTTTAAACCATAAATAACAATTAACAAATGTGGTCTCTTCCTTATCAAGCTTGTCTAACATGGAAAATTGAATTAAAATGCTAAAAAATTATTGCATATACAACTTGCAATATTGCAGATTTTTTACAACCAAAAAGTAGATTGGTTAAAGAAAATATACCTATTGAAAAAGGTGTTGCAAAATGAGGAAGAGAAATAGCTAATGTAGCAGCATCCGAATTCAATATGCTGCATGATTGTGGTGGAACTAAACCTATAAGTAAATGAAATGAATTTGAATAGATGGAGGTTACTATGGTAACGGCCAAGAAACCAGACTTCTCTACTAATTGACATTAATTGTGTCTTAATATCTATATATCATAACTTTGCAAATAACTGATGGGAAAGGCTTTAAGAAATTTAATGACTTAGATGTTAATACAATTAAATGATTAGAAGGGCTTTTATGTAATTTTACTAAAACACAAGCTGAATTCAGTTGTACCCAATGTTTAATCGGATATCAAACACTGTCACATATCAAATTTACCCCTAGGTTTAAATGTTTAAAAGGACATCCACGTAATTATAACAAAATTAAATTAGTTATAATGACTCATATTCAATACTCTAATTGCACTTCAAACACTCTCACATTCCCAAAAAAGCCTCACCCTGCGGTTGAAATTCAAGTCCTAAACTCATTCTTATATAGTATAAGGATACAACTCGGTAAAATATCTAAATCACACCTAAGTTATCATATAATTACAAACACATTTATTGCATGCTCTTAATTTTGATACTTTAAAAAAAAAATTAATTCCTAAACCTCATCTTAACGAGCATCTTTTGGAATTTAGTAGAGTAAATAAAGGACTAAATATTACAAGTATTAGATCTCAAAATGTATGCCTGGCATTGGCGATGGGCTTAGCTACTAAATTATCACGTGAACGACCCACATATAGATTTCCTTCCATTTTTCCTGTGGTTCATGCCAAGAAAAAAAAAAAAAAGGGGTCGACAACATTTGTTTTTTTTTTTTAAAGATAAACTAAACTTTAGCTGGACACATGATGGGCTGCGAAAAAGTTTTCTTCACAGTGCAATTCGTGCGTAGAAAAACCCGCCGCCCTGCAAGTTACGAATAGTAAGTGTAGAACAAATTGGAATTCCCTTCTTGTCAACTTCCAGGAACGAAACCCTGTCGCAAGATTTCTTTCCCCGTTTTCCCATTTCCCTAATTCAATAATTTCCTTTCTTTTTTAACCGACCAAGGCGATATTATTCCCTTTCTTCATTTCTTTTTCTTCTTTCTACTCAACACTGAACGCGAAATCTTGCTGAATATTCCCAAGTTCTTTAATTTTCCATCAATACTGCCTCCAAGGTTCTCTGTTATTTCGATCAAAACATGGCTGATAAGCCCATTTCAGGTTTTTTTTCTCCCCGCTCAATTAGTATTAAATACAGATACATGCATACGTCGAATGATGAAAAGATGTAATTTTTTGAATTTATTGGAGAACCTCTGTTTTTGGTGTTCCTTCTATCCGTGTTTGTGAATTCTTGAATATGGATTACAAGTGGTGTTCATAGTTTTGCACTTACTGAATAACATTATTATTGTTAGATAAAAGGGCTGTGGGTGAAGCATAGACTATTTGGTGGATCTTTATTTCCTTGTATTTTTGGATGGCTTTTTTTACGCGTTTACTCGTGAATCTGTCATCCTTCTTTGAAATCTTCGTACTATCACATAATTCTTGATTCTAGTTCATGCTCACGTATTATTCTCACCAATGGTAAATATTCTTGTTCCGTCTACTCTTCACTGTTACTCTTGTTCTGCTCTATCCAGTAGGGGTTTAACTTTTCGAGTTTATTGTCCCATGAATTAAATAGAGCCAAGAGCTTAAGTAAAGCTTGGACCTTTACGGTTTGAGCCCCTGTCAGTTTATCAATGAGCATTGCAGATTTACAGTGATAAAAAGTTTCTTGAAAACCTCAGGGTTGGTTTAATTTGCAGAGACGGTTTGTTTTGATTCCGTAACCACAGAAAGGGAATGTTTTGCGAGAAAAAGTTTACTGTTCATGAAAGTGTGACCTGGTGTTATGATCTTGACATTGCTACTGTTAGCATAAATTCTCAATGAAAACTCTAGAGTTCTAGATTTGGTCCTTGAATGTAGCAAAGAGAGTGTCTTGATATCTTGACCTCTTCAGTATGATTACGTTCCCTGTTGATTCTGCAATCTGATATACTGGTCTATAAACTCTTAAAAAGGAAGCTGATGTTGATCAATTAAAGCACTTATGTCATTATTTGGCTGGCTGCAGATAATTTGGAAAGGCTTTCCTTGAATTCGAATGGGGATTCTGTAGTGAAGAGCCCTTTTGTTTTGTGCTTTGGGGAATTGTTGATTGACTTTGTCCCGACAATTAATGGAGTTTCATTAGCTGAAGCTCCTGCCTTCAAAAAGGCTCCAGGTGGTGCTCCTGCTAATGTTGCTGTATGTGTGGCACGACTTGGAGGATCTTCAGCTTTTATTGGAAAGGTGAAATTTTCCTGTAAATTGATTGCATTGTGCACTTCTGTTTACATGTTCTCACTGTGTTTCCTCAGTATCAGTATCTTCATGCTTTCTCTGCTGCATGATTAATCTCCCATGTCGCATGTCTGTGGGCACGGTTTTGTGGTTTTATAGAAACTTAAGGCACATGGGACTGTCCATTCTGTAAACTTTTTTGTTAGTCCATATAAGTTACTTCATAGTATGCGTTACTTAGATGTGTTTGCTTGTCTTTGGGCATCATAAGGAACTACTAGTTTATTATAAACTTAAGTTGAGCTTCCTTTTCTCTTTTAAGTTGGGTAGGCACTTTATTAGGTGCTGATTTTTACAGATCTTGGCTATATGTGTACACCATATGCATTTCGAACCTAGATCTGCTATTCTAAATCGTTTTGATGTGTGCAGTTAGTTGGATGAGGCCAAGTAAATGGATTTGAGAGCTTTCATGATCCTTTTTTTTATGATATAGCGTGATGTTTTTGTTATTGTTAGTGGCATTATCTTTCTATTATTCTATGATATTTTCTTTTGAATTCTCAAAGTTATCTATTTACCAAATCGAAACCAAATTTTTATGCATTTGGATCTTTGTTGACTATATTCTTGTGAAGGGATGAAAATAATACTATTTGGTGTGACAGGTAGGAGAGGATGAATTTGGACATATGTTGGCTGATGTACTGAAAGAAAACAAAGTTGATATTTCTGGTATGAGGTTTGATTCCTCAGCAAGAACTGCGTTGGCATTTGTTACACTCAGAGCTGATGGTGAGCGTGAATTTATGTTTTTCCGCAATCCGAGTGCTGATATGCTTCTTCGGGAGTCAGAACTTGATATTGACTTAATTAAAAAGGTATTACTTCTAATTTCTTGCCTAAACTACTATATGCTACTTTTGGGAAGATTCTGTTTTGATTTATGAAGTTAAACATCCAATGGCAGGCAGCCATCTTCCACTATGGTTCAATTAGTTTGATTGAAGAGCCATGCAAGTCCTCACATCTAGCTGCAATGGCCATTGCAAAAAAGTCTGGGAGCTTACTGTCTTATGACCCAAATTTGAGATTGGCTTTGTGGCCTTCAGCTAATGCTGCTAGGGAGGGTATAATGAGTATATGGGACCAAGCAGATATTATCAAGGTATAAATTTCCCAAATGGTGGAACTTTTAGATCTGTGGGTGTATATAGGAGCATTTTTTCTGCCAATTTTTTTCTATGTTTCCTAAGAGTTTACTGGCCTCTTCTAATCTGGCAGATAAGTGAGGATGAAATCACATTTCTGACTGGAGGTGATGATCCTTACAATGATGATGTGGTATTAAATAAACTTTTTCATCCAAATTTGCAACTTCTACTGGTATCTGAAGGCTCACAGGGCTGCAGATATTACACAAAGGTGAACTTCAAATCACTCCATGCATCTACTGATCTCAAGTAAAGCATTCTGTAACCTAAGCCATTGTAAGACTTGCTAAGCCATAGCCGTGCTTGATTATAAAACAGATTACACATCAATTTTCCTGTTCATATCATTTCTTATTGCCTCTGAGATAAGGAGCAACTTCCTTGTGAACAGGACATTTTGATATCTTGGACTTAGTCTGCAATGTCTTAAGTTATACGCGTGCGTGTGTTTCAAGATAGTTTCTTGGATCAACTCAAATGTTTTCATGAAGTAACTGAGCTGCTGTGATATTGACATAAAGAAAATTCATTTTTACAGCAATTTAAGGGAAGAGTTCCTGGTTTGAAAGTCAAACCTGTTGACACCACGGGTGCTGGTGACGCATTTGTTGGTGGATTATTGAGCAGATTGGCTTCTGACCTAAATCTTTATCAGGTAAGCTGACATATGTGCAGTTAGATAAACGTTCAATGCCATTTAATACCGTTTACTTCTGAGGATTATTTAGACCCAGAATGTTTAAATTTATCATGCTGTATTTCATAACTTAACTGGGACCCCTCGTTCATGTCTTAGTTCTCAAAATGCAGATATCATTGCCAGTGCCTTTTCAAAGTTTCTACTTTCTAATTGTCAAATCAAATTTAGATTCATTTACTGATGAGCGACCAACAGTCATGGAACAATCCTATGATGCTCCACAATTGCCATCTATTAAAAGAATTACTACATCAATAAGGATAGAGCAAAAAATGGTTTAGATTAAAATATTCTTGTTGAATGTGGGCAGGATGAGAATCGGTTGAGGGAGGCTCTATATTTTGCCAACGCCTGTGGTGCACTAACCGTAACAAAGAATGGAGCTATCCCTGCCCTTCCAACAATTGATGAAGTCGAACGACTTGTAAGCGAGGTCGCTGCTTGAGTAGAATGTTATACAATTAGTCACTCTTATCCTGTTTCTCCTGCGTGGTTTGACTTGTTTAATGTAACTTGGTTCCGCTGCTGCGGCAAGCATGAGTTCCTCTTGACCTGCACTTGATAAATAGCGGTCTGCGATTCAGCCGTCGTAGAAGGGTAGCTGCAGAAGTTCCACCATTTTCCCTATTTTCGTGGAGCAGGGAGGGTCTTCGGTAAATGCTGTTTCTCCATCTTCCCGAGGAAGGAGGTAAAAAATCCTCTTCTTGCCTGCTGGTAGGTAAGAGACACAAGCTGATCCCGTCCTAGGGAAATTGGAAGTTCATTCAACATGAATGGATGGTGTAATCAACTGTAACTGTGGGACGGCATATCTACCAGTTCATGCATGCACTATAGTCAATTCTGATAAATTCCAGCATTTGTATGCTTGCAAAATCTCAGAACTATGGAAGCTCTAGCACTTGAAAAAGCAATGGTGCTTTTTGAGTGTGTGTTTTGTTGGTTACCGGTTAATGCTGGTCTGTTACGTGTTAACACTAGAAAAAATGGTCATTTAACTACTTTAGTACATCAATTAGGTTGTAGCCAGTGTTCCTTTAATCACCGTATGGGCTGATGAGTAGAAAAGGTTTTACCGTTTCTTTGATCTCGTAGCCAGAGAAAAGGTTCACTCATTTGGCTTATAGACAGACATTTAGAGGGGAAGAATTGAAGTTAGTAAAGCCATTTTCTGTCACTTAAATTTGAAAACGAGTAAATGACAGGCATACATTAACAACGTTACATTACCGATCGACTAATTTGAGAATCCATTTTTAAAAAAAATAATGCAGAATCGGTTAAAGCTCTAATATAATGCTGTATTGCCGATCGACCCTTTTTTTTTTTTTTTTTTTCCTTCTGTTTGAAAAAAAAAAAAGAAAAGAAAATGATAGCTCCTCCCACCTGGGATAATGAGAAAGAAAATTAAAAAAGAAAGAAAAAAGGGAAAAGAAATGCGGCTTTAATTAATAAATATAAATAATACTGTACTACTGACTCCAATCCGGGAAAATAGAAAAAAAAAACAAAATGGAAATTAACAATCACTCGCGCGCACGCACGGGCACGGCCATCTTGCTTGCGTTGCCAAATCCCAACCCAACGCCGTCGGCATGTGCATTTGCAATCAAAACGTGAAATTTAAATAAAACTTTATTTATTTATTTATTTATCACACGCAGCGGCCGGCGGGCAAAGGAAGAACGCAATAGTGGGATTGCGAAGAGAGAATAAGCTCTTTCCAGTTACCCAGTTATGAGTTGCCGTGGGCCGGATTTACAAATCAACTTGTTTGTACTTACTTCTAGTAATAGTCAATAATCAATAATCAATCTGGGTGGTGGTGGTGGCGGTACTGGGCTTCTTGTGTGCGTCGTCGGACGATCAGCAGCAGCGGTAATTTTAGTACATAGTTTTAATACACTTACAACAAATTTCATTTACTAAAAACAACTTTATTTTATTAGTATGCATTTCTAATTGCTTGTAACTAGGCTTATCTCATATTTAGTAACTTTTAGTGATGCTTAAATATGCTGTTAATTAGCTGATTGTTTAGAGATATTTTTTGTATATGATTGGTGCTGACAACATAAGCAGTTGTGTTACCCCTACAAATAATTATTCGTATTACTAATAGGGAATTTAAAAAGTGATATGTATTCTTTATAAACTTTGCTGCAAGAATCTGGATATATAATCATTTAACTAGTCGTTAGTATCCATCGTTGTTTCATGTATTGTTGTACATTTCATTCAATTACACTTACACCCATTGAATTTTGCTAAATCATAATAGTTTTTTTAATATTTTGTCATTCCTCTGTTAATATAACTTGGCAAGTAGCATGAGGGGCAAATCTGGTACAAATTTCTCATGTCACTCCTTAAAAATTTTTTTTAATGGTAACTTTTCTGGCATGGACTAAATCTGCAACACAAACCTTAAGTTCAAGGGTGGTAAGTGCTATTTTCTAAACCACAAGGGAGGTGTGTGCTAATATCAGAAACCTTAGGGGACGTTTCTGCAATTATCCCAAAAAGAAAAAAAGAAAAGAAAAGAAATGCTGCTTTAATAATTAATACTACTGACTCCAATCCGGGAAAATAGAAAGAAAAACAAAATGGAAATTAACAGTCACTAGCACGGCCATCTTGCTTGCGTTGCGAAATGCCCACCCAACGCCGTCGGCATGTGCATTTGCAATCAAAACGTGAAATTTAAATAAAACTTTATTTATTTATTTATTTTTTGGGGGCAGAAGTAGAGTGCATATTAATCACACGCAGCGGCCGGCGGGCAATGGAAGAACTCAATAGTGGGATTGCGAAGAGAGAATAAGCCCTTTCCAGTTACCCAGTTATGAGTTGCCGGGGCCGGATTTACAAATCAACTTGCTTGCTTATACTTACTTCTAGTAATAGTCAATAATCAATAATCAATCTGGGTGGTGGTGGTGGTGGTGGTACTGGGCTTCTTGTGTGCGTCGTCAGACGGACGATCATCCCTCCCATCATTGTCCATTCCTTCCTAAGATCTAACCCTTCCGTCTTCGTCCGATATGGCTGCCAATGTCAACCCCAATCCCACTCCTGAGGCCAATGCCGTTGCTATCCCCGAGATCGGACCCGATGGCCTCCGTCGAGAATCTCCTGTCATTGCCTACACCGAACAGGTAACTCCTTGCTTTCTCCCCCTCTGTACTGCTTTGAAATGTCAGCGTGTTTACTTGATTTTTGTTATTATTATTAGATATATATTTTTTGGTTTTGGATTCAAATTTACAAATTGAGTCTGGTTTTTGGTTTTGGGCGTTGTTTCAGAAAATCGAGGAAGAGCAGCTTCAATTGCAAAAGTATGTTCACTTTTTTGCCCATCCCACTCCGTTCTCTACTTGCATTGCTATTAAACTCTCTCTCTCTCTTTGTTTTCATGCTTGCGTTTCTATCATTCTCTCTCTAGATTTTTTGCTATTTCAGTTTTCTTCTTCTTATGATTCCGTTTCCATACTAGAACACTTTTTGTTTCATCTGTATTTGAGCTTTGTTTTTTCCTTTCTTCAAAGTTTGTTCTTCTATCTTACTTCTTAATATGTTTTGTAGTTGCTTTAGGGTTAGTCAAACTTTTACCTGAATGAAACATTTCTCCTCCTCCATCGTGTCCTACATTTTATCTTATTTGAATCGTTCCCCTTATTGCAGTGTCCGACCGTAATTAACCTGAGTTTGACTCAGAAAAACTGTATTTAGCAGCTTTAATTGGAAAGAAGAACGTTATAAACAATAAATAGAAAAGGAAAAATGGCCTTTCACCCAGACCCTTAGCTGATGTAGGTGATTCGTTGTTATCAATAACCTCATCATTTAAATTCTCTCCCTGCTTGCATATCTGTGGCACTATTCATAGTTGCTTTCCCTATGGGGGTGGGGTTAATCAACAAATGATTAAGAGTCTGAGAGTAATTGGATATATTAAATCGATGACCCTGATAACTAAGTCGAGCTCTTGCTTCATTTCTTGAAAGGTGTCCATCCAGATCCATAGAAGGGGTTCTCACGAGTGATTCTTCACCATACTTGTACCTATTTCTTTTTTTCCTCTCACCTATCAATTCAACTGTCATTTTAGAGAGATACGTTATGCTTCTTTCATGCCTTCTACTAATTTTTCTCTCTCATCTCTCATCCATTCTACCAACTAATCTAGTGCATCCGTCTTGTAGTGTTTAGTGAATCTATTTCCCCTTTTATAAACTCATATTTTTCTGTTTATCTTACTCCACACTGACCAAGCTAATCCCAACTTTCTGTTTCCATGGGATATCAGATTACTGCAAGCATCTCTTTCCAGTGCCCAATAAATGTCTATAAGTATTAGAGAAGCGCCTTAGGTTTGATATCTTGACAAGGGGAGATTGGTTAAGAGTGTAAAATTTTTTCTCTTTTGAATCTTTGCCTACGGTTTGAATAAGGTTAAGACATGTTTTAGTTTGGGTTCATAAGTACCATACCTCTTTCTTGCTATGCTGTGATGGATCTATAAGACATCCAAGGCTACCCGGCTGCTTTGTGCAAATAGTATCTGTTATATCTTGCATCATCTTCATAGCTGAAATTTTCATGTCAGTTATTTTTACTCCTCTGTGGTATATATATTTTTTTCTCAGGTACATTCAGGAAAACTATTCCAAGATTCGAGATGTTGAACGAGAATTGGCAAATCTTTCCATGGAGATGAAACTTACATCTGGCCCAAAAAAAGCAGGTCAAATGTGCTGTCATTGATACTTCTTATACTTCTGGAATATCTTTTGAAGCATTTAGCTGACTGGCTATGTTCTTCTCATGGATCAATACTACATCAGCTCTTGAGCACATGAGAAAGAAGATAGAAATCTCGAATGAGAAAATTCGTCTTGCTAGGCAAAAGGAGGAACTTGCAAGAAAGGTTTGTCTTTTTTTGATGAATCATTTTAAGTGGATACTAACATAGTGCGTGTTCCATCTGATATGTGATTCATTTGGCTTACATCTCTTTGCTTCAAAACATGCTCATCTTGTATTTTTGTTTTGGAAACTATATTCTGATTTTTGATATTTTTGTGCCTAATGTTCTCATGAAGTCTCTTGCAGTCAATTGAGGAACCACTTTTTCTAATATTTATTCCATTCAAATAGATCCCCTCATATAACACTGTTGTAATTTATTTACTGTCAAAAGTTAGCGATCTTCTGTCTTGAACTGGAAGATTAAGGAACAAACTGGTTAGTGACAAGAGGAAGACTTGAATTATGTAAGTTCATGCCAATAACTTGTTGGCTGTCATTTGGTTCGAGTGTCAATATCATAAGCTGCTAAACTGCTTGGCACACCTTGAGTAGGCATGAAATGTGCAGCAATTCATCCAATATGTTAAAAGGGGTTTCATAATCCAAAGCATTGTTTTTCTCATTTAGTTGCTTTGATCCGCAAAACTAATTAGCTAATTGAGACTATTCAAAAACTTGTCCTTGTCCAACTATAATCTGGATTGATCTCTTGGAGGGAATAACTCTGTTTTTCTTTTCCCCCTACCATTTGGTGGCTTTGTTTTTCAAGTGGGGGCTGAACCCTTCGCTTTTCATGTTTTCCATGAGTGAGACCTTAGAATCAAATGGATCCTAGTGCTGGATATCCTCAACCATTTCTCCTATTAGTTATAAAGCTTTCTTCTGATCATGCTATCACGTTTTGAATTTCAGGCTTGGGAAGAAGCATCAAAGGCAGTAAAAGATGAGGAAGCATTTAAGCAGAAGCTTTGCGAAGATTTGAATAACCTGGTAGATGTTATCACTTGTTGCATTGAAATTTCCTTAACATTCCCTGCCCTGTTGAATACAATTTTTCTCTGCAGGTACAAGAGAGTAGTAATGCTCAATTAGCTAGACTAGAGGAATTGAAAAGGCGGCTGGAAGCTCTGAATCCTAGCAGATCATCCGCATCTGTCCCAATTGTGAGTTCTTTTGCTTTAGTGTTGTTTCTTGGGAGGTGATTTGACTGTTCTGAAATTTCAATGCCATTCAAGCAAGTCTGTTTCTTCAAAAACTTTTTTTCATAATTTTAAATCCTTTTGGGCAAGTTTCTTGAAGGTTGAGTGGTATTAGGAGAATTCTTAGCTTTCCTATTTATTGCAGAAATCTTGAGGGAGTTCAGGGGTGAGAAATACTATCTTGGAAAGTACAATAAGATGCTGTTGCTTTCAGCTAAAAGCCAAAAACCATATTCCTTGATGCAGTGTTTGCTGAGTATACACATGTATATGCTGTGCGTGACATGTTTATGTATTCTTCTGAAGTTTGAAGTGTATTAATCTATCACAGACACGATGATATTAGGTAGCCCACATGGTGATGCAGTAATTACCCAAAGTAGCAGGGTATACTTCACACATTTGGATGAAAATATAAACAAGTTAGTGGACTTCTGTTCCTTTTATGGGTAGTAGCACTATAACTGGTTCAGGTTGGAAATTCTTGATGTTTTAGAACCTTCATCTTTTTGGGGCTACTGTAAAATTCAAGGAGCTCTTTTTAACATGAATTTGGTTGCGTTACAAGTGCAATTCATGTGGATGCATATAATTACATGTTGACATCCATGAGGCATCCTTCTTAATATGGCTAAATTCTTATTCAGGATGGTGTTCCATTGGAACATTCACCCAGCAATAGAACTGAAGATGCTGCCTTAGGTACAGCTAGTGTGCAAGTAGCTAATGGATCTTCTGGACAGATATCTAGTCAAGGTAATGCAGGACATGGTCCAATAACAAATGGAAACCAAGGGCTTCCTGCATACAATGAAGGTAGAGGGAAGAAAAAAACTGTGCTACAAGGGAGGGGAAAGGGAATTGGAGCAGTACCCAAGGGTAGAGGTTCTGCAGCACCTGGGTGGACTGGGGCGGGTTTTGATGTTGATGGTAGAAGTTGAGACCAGGATTTCATGTATCTTTTTTTAGTGATCAGTATAGAGAGACTAGCTGACTTTCAATCAGGTACGGTATTCATACAAGAATTGTTTATAGTTTTAAAGATGATGCTTTTTCTGGTACTATTTTGATATAGAAACTGTTGTCAGCGAGTTTTCCGGCTTGGCAATATCTGTGAACCAGCACATTTGTCCCTTCATGGACACCAATTATATTTATTGAATGAGATGCATATAAGGTTCAATTTTGGGTGATTCACGCGTATATCTGGTTTATAGGCAATAATTGACAGATTTCCAAATATACCACAGGTTTACTGTGAGTGATGAAGAACCTCTTGCTTTCAGTGCCAATAATAATTTGACTGTGTTTCTGGGTTCAGTTTCTTCTAAAGCATTGTACCATAATAATCGTGTTTATACTTCTTACCAGATTGTCCTAATGTTTCCAGGGCATTTTCTTAAAAATCTGCAGAACCATGTTTAATGCCACTGGTAAAAGATTAATCCTGTGCCAAGCAGATGATTACATGGAATTTACATCATATCAGTTTCACATATTTAATGACTTATTTGCTTATATGAGTCTTGTCTTTTGTTTTAGCGCATGATAGTATCGTTTCATGTGCTAACTTGATGCAATGAAATGTTTTGGCGTGATGAGCCTGACCACCCGCAGGAGGCAGAGGAAGCTAATTATATCCTCTGATCTAACCCTGCATAAACTCATTTTCTTGTAAGAGGATAAGTCGGGCCTCGGGGAGACATATACTGGAGTGCGTTATTATGTCCTGCAGTCGGTAATAATTTCAGACAGACATGGTAGTATTATATGCAGCTGCGTGATGGCAACAACGTCAAGTGGTTGAAGAACCTTAATACTGACACGTGACAGGCTGTATGACCTCAACGTTTCAAGAGACCGTTGATTACTTGGAAAAGTCTCTGTGAGGTTTCAAAATTTCGCACTGCTACGACTGGCTGCACCTAAGTTCACTTGAGTTCAGATAATTATGTGGGCACAAATGACAATTTTAGTTACCATTCACCGTCTTGTTTGCACATACGTCTGCAACTACCTGAGTGCCAGTACGGGGAAGATTTCTACACATTAACTGTGAGAAAATAGTAATCCAAACAGATTCCTATGGATCCCTTCCCCTCAAAATAAAGAATTCTTGTGCTCATAATGTCGAGCAGCGGACATGCGTATGGTAGTACTGGACTACACTAATGAAATGAATTGATTTCACAAGTCGCATTAGGAAATGGGCATTCTAGGACTAGCTCCATCGTGGTCAACAATTATCTTCTGCATGCAAAATCAAGGGAGATTCCATAATGTGATATACCATATCGTGGTATGGTAAATCACATTGTAAAAATAAGAGCGTCACCAACACAAAAAAAAAAAAAAAAAAAAAAATCGTTAGATATTGCAAATATGGTACAGGACATGGACATGGTAGGTGATACCCTGAAACAATTATTAACCTTTGCAACAAAGAGAAGTACTAGTACCGGTGGGATTGGATGATGTTTTTAGCGATTCTGGACCCATCAATCGCTTACCTGAATTTAAGAGCCCTTTCTTTTCGGCGGTAATTTGGTAGCCCTTTCAAAATACAAAAGCTATAATATGATACGGAACCTAAAAAATAATCAGTTGAGGATGGAAGTAGTCGTTTACCCAAACAAAAAAACTTCAAATTTTTTAATAAGCCTAAAAGTTTTGGTAGTACTAGCGGTTTAAAGGAGAGAACACTTGGAACTAAGCTCCTGGATGCTGCAGTAGCTATTAAACTGGTCTTGTGCAAAGCCTTAGAACAACGTTGGGACAAAATCAAAATTTTGTCCCACAACAAAGCGTTACTGAGACAGCTTAAGCATCCGAGCTCACCTGACAGCTGCCTAACAACTCTGGTTGATGACATTAGTGCTTTACAGAATATGTTTCGCATGTGCTCTTTTGAGCTGGCTAGTGAAGGAAATTTATTAAGATGTAAAAGGTTAAGTTCATATGTCTTAGGCATTTTTTTGGATGAGGAACGTCTCTTTCCTCAGTGCAATTGAGCACTAATTGTAAAGTTTCTCGAGCCTTTGCTCGCACCTGTATACTCCTTTTAGTCAATGGAAAATCTTATCGTTTCGTAAAAAAAAAATAAAAAAAATAGCGGTTTAAAATTTCCATTATTGCTGAATGAAAAGGTGTAAGCGCTTTAAACTTTAAAGCGCTACTCACTTTTCTCCAGTCTGAACCGGCATCAAAGTTTTGTGGAGTGCCACTAGTCTACTGCCAAGCAAGTACCCGACATCATTCAAAGTGATGAAGCTAGTTCGACCAATCATCGAACTCTACTCCTACTCCTACTACCCGTCTCTTTCCTCAAATTATCATGAGCCAAAACAACGTGACTGATTTTTCTTCGTGTTGATATGACTGATCCACATTGATTGCTTGTGATCGACATTTGCATCTTATTCAGCAATAGCATCAGAATGACCCATTTTGGACACACTCTATTAGTATATGACTGGTAAATTTGAAAGTAGATATCGTCTATAAGAAATTTCATCTAGCAACTAATCCAAGATAGAAAAAAAAAAAAAAAAAGTTTACCCTGTATCCTATATTATTAGTTTATCAATTTAATACAAAACGAGGCATAGATATTTACCAGCTAGCGTACATTTGGGGCTTTAGTAACCAATCAATGTTTTTGAACTCCAATTGGAAAAGCTTTCTGTTCACTGTCCGATTGGTTCAGCTACGATTCAATTGATTTTTTGAATTAATAATCGAACTAAATCAAAAGCGTAGCTGATTCGTAGCTCGAACCTAATGACCAGATCCGATTTTCAAAGCATTGCACCAATAATAACTTGCAAAAATGCGTGAGTACTACTAGCAATAGCCAATAGTTAGTGCCTTGGAAAAATTGCCACCTCTCACGTCTTTTGCCATCTTGGCGAGCATAACACCACCAAACAAGTGGACTGCACGGTCTTCGAAGAGGACTCGTTTGAAAAACTAACGACTGATCAAAACTGGTGGTGCTGATGAAAAGCATGAAACTTTCCTCAATTAAACCCCCGAAGCACGGTGACGCAGCAGCTGTCTCAGGTTAGCGGCGTTCAGTCTCAGGGATACATTACCATTACCACCTTGAAAGAAATACAAATACCCTACTCTTTTGTGCCGCTGCTTTGACGCGCAGCCTTCGTCACCCGACCACATTTCTCTGTTATTGGGACAAGAGACTATATGGTTCTTTCCTTCCTAATAATTAAATATTCTTTTGATCATTCCTCTCTTTTGCCACTGTAGGATGTACGTACAGCGTCGCACGGCCCATGTACACCGTACCGTGGTTATATATGTACTGCAGTGTTAGTTATGCTCTACTTATAAGAGGGAAAACTGGTGCATTCCGAAGCAAATAATAACCGGATTCGGAAGAAAGGATAAATGGGGAGACAATTAAGTGTATGGTGAGTGCATCACTTCACAGTCACATGCATGATTGATTAATACAATATCGAGTCAGAAATGCGAACTGAGTTGTGGGGGGCCCTGTGTTTATAGTTTTTGGTCTGTGAATCTGTTGGTTTTGAATTAAGAATCGAGTAGTGGGGATATATTATTATTACCCAGATGATACCAGACAACCTTAAAGTTGCTATTCCACTTCGTTTTTCCTCCTCGATCCTTTACTCTGTATCAAGTTAGCAAGGGAAAAGAAGCACAAGCTACCTTAGTTTTTGTTGGTTTTCTTTTCATTAAAAACATCCGGAGGTTTAATTTCTGGTCTTTAATTCAACACTAACCGTCCCGTCTGCATTCTGCTGTATTATTTCCACCGAAATTACTGGCTTGCATCCATCCATTTGTCTCGTCTCGTTGGCACTAGTTTCCAGAACTGGGAATCAAATCATTGAGATTCCCTTTTATAACGCCCCCTGGAAAGCTTTAAAAGAGTGACGTGACACAGGTGTTCTTTTTCCAATGGTGGCGTAGAAGAAGAAGAAGAAATACTCGTACGATGATTTATTATTCGGAGTACTTCAGAGACATCATCATCAGTAGTGATTAATAGAAAAAAATATCACTGGACTAAGTAAGGTTCTGAGCGAGCGGGAGCGGAGCTTGGGCCTACAACTACAAGCCCTTAGTTTCATTTTGAACTCATTATACAATTTACAATTACAAGTCCGTCCCCCGAATCCGAATCCGAATCCGAATCCAACAGGAGATGAGGTTATGGGAATGGGACCCCAAAATCAGCCAATAATGGCATCTGCTCACGTGAAGGGACCATGTGACCTCCGTCAGACCTTGCTCTTATTCGGTCTCTCACCCGCCACTGTTCCCTACGGACGTGCCCCTTCCCACTTCTCAGCTCTCAGCTCAGCTCAGGTGGTCCCTCCCTCCAACCAACCGACTAGCCGTAAGCCGCCGCCGCCGCCGCCGCCGCCTCCATTGCCGTTTCATGCACCAGCGACTCCAGGATGCCACGTTCAATCTCCGATACTATCTCCTCTCCTTCTTCTTCTTCTTCTTCTCCTTCAAATGATTCTCTTCCCAGCCGGAAATCCGCGTCCACCAGTGCATCTATGTCTTCTAGAACCTGACAGTTAGCCGAAGGAAACTTGTTGATTCTGGAGCACAACGTGTCAATCAACTCTGACCCGTACATTTGACCACGCGGCCGCAGGTGGCAGCTTGGCTTCATGCATAGATAGGGCTTGAGAATTTCTGCTAGCAGCTCGTCCACCAATTGGAAAACCAGCCTTCTGTTGGACCTCAAGGTCAAGTTGGAAGGGCTTGTGGAGGTGGAAACAGGGGCGGTTAATGTGGTGGGGTGAAAAAGTTCGATGTAGTGAAAGATGGAAGGGTCCAGAGGGCGAGACGGG
The DNA here is from genome assembly GCF_036785885.1 of Coffea arabica. NCBI lineage: Eukaryota > Viridiplantae > Streptophyta > Magnoliopsida > Gentianales > Rubiaceae > Coffea > Coffea arabica. The sequence continues at coordinate 2,899,486 of NC_092313.1, read as the reverse complement.
GAGTACCATTTGGCCAGGGCCACTGGGGTACTTTTGTCTATACCCGTACGCTTTAGTATTCTTTGGATGTAGCACTGATATTCCGCTACGGATGCTTCTGCTTTATCACCGATACCGGGGGAGGTGGAGGTTAAGATGGTAGAACTTCCGTTGCGACGACATCTGTCATCTTGGATGTTTTCTTGAGTAATGGCGGTGAGTATGTGCGTCGCCTCTTTCTCCTGTTGCTCCTGCTTGTCGTACGACTGGCTCGAACAACTAGATAATTTTTGTTTGCGCCTTTTCCACGTTTCAGCATCAGGTGCCTGTGGCTTTTTTTTTTTTTTTTTTTTAATTTTTAATTTTTTGGCCCCCATGACGCAAGTCGACAAACTAAAACTTAGTAAGAAGACCTCCAAAAGTTTAAACTAAAAAAAAAAAAGAAAAAGAAAATATATGTACTGAGAACTAAAGCAGAAGAAGAACGTCAAAGATGGTTTTATTGTGGCAGTAATTAATTATTTATTTTTTACCTGTTTATCACGTACTAATTTGGTTGCTGGAAAAGGGATGTCTTTCTTGACAGGTAAGAGGGTTGGGGCCGCAGTACTGCAGTTGAGAAGGTCATGGGAAAGTGGAGTCTTCTTGCATTTCTTGTCTGCGACGTTTCCTTTGTTTGCGGTCGCTGAACGAACGAATGGCTCTTCTTTTTTGTTCCTAATGCCATCGGAAACTTGCAGAGGCTTTTTCAGACGGGAGGTGTATTTCTGGCTGGCAATGGCATCCTTCTTGCATTTTTTGACTGCTGGGGAGTTTTGTTGGTGATTTGGTAAATGCTCTTGTAGACTCGGAGCAACTTGAGGAATTGGCTTGGACAACGGGGAGAGCCTTGGAGAATGTTGCGCAGACTGAGTGCTATTGACAACTGGGGGCTTGTTCTTGGGATAATAATAATAATATTCCGAGAGCCTCGGAGAGCAAGATGGTGTTGATTGCTTGACTTGGCTAGAATCATCGCCAACTAGTGCTCTTGTTAAGGCCACCTTGTTGTTATTATTAAATGGTTTGTTGGGTTTGAGGAGAACAACGTGTTCGTCATCATCCCTTGGCTGCTCCACCCTGCTCATGACTCTGTTGGTTATGTCGAGCCCTACTTTTCTGCTTACCCTGTCCTTCACTTGCTTCACAATCTGCCTGGCATAATGACCGCTCCTTCTGCAATTTTCATCTTCTCGTCTGGACTCTGATATCCTCCGGGCCAATTTCCTTGCTGTGTAAGCTGAGAATTCAAGCTCCTCGCCCATAATGTTCTCTTTGTTGCTGATTTGAAGGGATAGCCTGTGTTCCGCATCTGACCTCCTTGCTGACGATATTCTAGGTGTCTCAGGCAGAGAAAGAGTACCCGCGGTGAAGTCATTCTCCGGAAAACTTCTGCTGCTGTTGTTGGCACTGCATGAACGTCGTCTGTAGACGAGGGATTGTTCCCTTCTCTGACTTTGTGCTTGAGGATGCATGTGGGAGCTTGTTAGAGAATTTAGAGTTGAGGCAGCATTAGAAGAACTCTCAGGAAGTTGATCCAGGCCCATTAGTCTAGCAACCAGAGTTGGAGTTTTGGCCCCAGGGGAGCTGCTGCTGCAATCGGATAATAAATCATCCGTCCTTGCTTTTGAAATTGAGACTCTTGGCGATGATTTGCTTTCACAACTTGTCCTAATTTGAATGTTCACCTGGATTTCCAAAATCCCGTCATCGTAGAGATGTGCCATGCATCAAATATCCAATTATCCAACTACTACTATATCTATATATCCAATTATCCAACATAATAATTAACATTATCAACTTCTTTAGTTACACACACACCCAAAAAAATTACTAATAGTACTATAAAACATGCCGTTTTACTTCATTATCTCTCTCTCATTTTAATGCTACATATTTAAGTATTCACAACTAGCAGGATAAAATATAGTGTAACGGAAAAGCATTAATTAGTATCATGTCTACCGGGATGTTCAAATTTTCTTGTCGCTTCATGGAGGATGCCAATGAACTTGCAGCTTCCTTGTCCTTGGAAGGCTCCTCCAACTCTAAGCTGTTTCTTGGTGCTTCTAGCCCTGCAGGTTGGCGATAACAGGTTAAAACGATACGAATAATTCCTCTGAAACAAGTGCTTATGCAAACAAGGATGGAGAACCAGCAGAGGGAGGACCTCCGCAGATGGTTGGTTTGTCTTGCAAGAAAGGGGCAGGCCTGAAAGAAGCAAGCGGAAGATGATGCAAATCAAAGAGTTGAAGTACAGCACACATGCATCCCGTGGGGGCTTCTCTTTCAGCTCCGCTTCCTCCTCCTCCCGATGATTTTCCTTTTCTGGAGGATTTACTCCTGTGACCTCCACCCCAGGACAGCCATTCTTTGCCCATGACCGCAGATCTCTCTCCCCTCCCCAACTTTTCCTTTTCTTGGACTAGCTTTTTTGTACGGAGAGAAAGAAGGAAGCTGGGAAAAGCTTCCGACCAAGTTCAGAAAATGAGAATGAAAACGACACAAGACACGGAATAAACTGATAGTCTTAACGACTTGACTATTCGCACTTCACGGATTGGATAAAAACCTGTACATTAGAAAAAAAAAAAGAATGTAAATTAAATCAAATTAAATCGACTGCTGAGGAAGCCAGGAATGTGGATCCAAGATGCATATAGCTTGGCCATGCACACACAGGATGAAAACGAAGTTTGGACTATGAATAAGGATTCAACCTGTTATTACCAAAAAAAAAAACAAACAAGAAGAAGAAGAGGATTCAACCTGTTATTGCCTTATGTGGTTCTGCAAACTCTCTGGGAATGGAGTCTGACTGACCACCTGTCGATCCAACAGACTAACACTAACAGTTGTTAGTATATCATCTCACCAGTACTAACTCCCAAGCGTTACCGGGACCAAGGACCGCGGCAGGGAACCAGCTCTCTCTCTCTCTCTCTCTGAATTCTCGGGAATACAAATGCAAGGGATGACGATAGATAGATATGACCAGCCAGTCCCCTTTTTACTACTATTAGTTTTTTGCCCCTCTCTCTCTCTGAGCTCGGCGGACGATGCAGGAAAGGCTCCACTGCTCTTTCCTTTAAATACTACTGCTACTATACCTACTTGTAGCAGCAGTAGTAGCACTACTTACCATATAGTGATGGGTGGTTAGTTGGGGATCTCTGCAATATTCGGTTTTTTTTTCTCATCATGACGTCTTCATTTCATTTCTCTTCCCCATCCTCCTCCTCGTCCTTCCTCGTTTAAAACCACCATGGACCTGTGAGCGTTACAATTCAAACCAAGCCAACATGATGTCATTTTTGTAATTTTCCGATATTTAGCTAAGTGCATGAAGTCATTTTTGTACACTAATATAAAAATTTATATAGAAATTTAAAATAAATACTCGGAGTTAAGACATGTACAAAAGTTGCCGGCTTTTGAAGTGTCTTCGCAGAGTCCATTTATCGAAACACTCATACAAAAAACTGTGAGTTATGAAAGGGGAGTTAAGACATGTACTCTTGCAATCAGACGTGGTAGAAAAGACGTTTCATTTCTACCCGAAAATTAATAAATGCAAGAAAAGACATTTCATTAATAAAAGAATGAAATCTACTGATAGTGAAAAGCTCTTTAAAGCATAGTTATTAAACCCGACCCGGAGGGGAACCCGGCGAAAGAGATGGGTGAACGGGTTACTGGTTCAACCAGTGGGTGAGTGGTTCAACCGGTGGGTCACGAAATATATTTAAATATTCTGTTTCATAATTTTTGATATGGTTAAAACTATAATAAATTATGTCATAGTAAATGCTCAATTAGTCTAATTTATTATAGAATCATTAATTCTTATAAGAATTAACAAAACCTAAATGCAATTAGTAATCCATCAAATTTCAAGAATAAAATTTTATCTAAATATAATTATCTAGTTTATTTATGAATTTTAAATGCAAAGAATTATTAGGAACGATATTTGCCTTTAGAATGAATTATGTGATATGTTATTTTTTAAATTCATTTCATAATTGGTGCAGCGGTTGTTGCATTTCCTTCAATACAAGAGGTCGTTGGTTTGAAACTTCATTCCAGCATCTTTCCTCCAAACATTTTTAACATGCAAACCCGGTTTCCTATAAAACCGGACGGTTCTTCGGGTTTGACCGGTTGAACCGCCGGTCCGTTGAACAGTCAACGGTTTAGTTGTCAAAACGATCCAATTAGCTAACCGGCCCGGCTCAATGTCCGGTTCACCGGGTTGACCGGTCGAACCGCCGAGCCGGGCCGGGTTTAATAACTATGCTTTAAAGAGTCGGTACAAGTTTAGCAGAAATACTTGTTTGGAAAGGAATTTTTCATTAAAAAAATTCCTATGTTTTCTGTGAAAAAATTTTTCATCATTTTTTTACCTTACATATATCAAATCGCTACAGTACAATTTCTTCAAATACTTCAGAAAATTGCAATCCAAACACAAAACTCGTAAAAATATCATATCTTATTGACCATACCCCAAACACGAGATAAGTAACTTAAATCCAGAACCACGTCTTCCCTCCATTTTTTTTAATCTGGTCCTCTCTCTTTTTACCGACTTCAAACATAACTTAAAAATCACGGTTGGTAGAAAATGCATTTCATTAAAAAAAGAGTAAATCTAATAATGGAGGAAAAAAGAAAAAGGGTCTTTAACTAAATGAGGAAAAACTATAAGGCCATTATTAGGTAGTGCAATTAACAGGCATGACATGGGGAAATAAAATTTAAAGATTGACGAAATGAAGTCATGCGCATAACATATTTCTTATTCAAAAATGTCCTACAAGTAAGAGGCAATGTGCTACCCCCCTTGGAATATGGATCTCTAAATAACGGTCATTTTGTTAATTCAAAATCGGACTTCTTACCCGAGTGGATGGATTAAGAAGGGGAAAGCATACATTAGTAAGTAAGTAGTATTTAAATAAGCCTATAGACTATAGTAATAATAATAATGTTTTTCTCCGCGATAATTAGATCACGGAAAACGGGGATAATTTTTTTTTTACGGGATAAGGATAAGGATAAGGATTATGGGAGAAATGCAACAAAGCTACTAAGTTCGAAAATTTTTAACAAAAAAAATGATATATTAGTGTCAGGCCCGATTTGTGCAACGGATCTTCTGTCTCACACCCTGTGCCACTCTCTGTCTTACCTTTTATTATATTGCTATTTCTCCTTCATAAATATTATGTTTTAATTCTTTTTCTGTCTTACTTTTTATTATATTGCTATTTCTCCTTCATAAACATTATGTTTTAATTCATTTTTGTTTCCTTAAGATCCAATAACTATTAATTGAGTAATACACAAAATTTAACAAACTCAAAAAAAATCAAAATGCATAAAAAATGAGATTTTTTATGAATTTTCTGCTGTATTTTTTAATTTTCTATTATATATTACTTTTTTGAGGTTGTTGTATTTATTTTTTACTTAATTAATAGTTATTGAATCATAAGGAAACAAAAAAGAATTAAAACATGATGTTTATGTAGGAGAAAAAGCAATATAATAAAAAGTGGCACAGAGAGTGGCACAGGCTGTGGGACAGAAGATCCGTTGCGCCCAACTTGTCTGCGTATCATGCTTGTGTACCATTATGTAGTTTTTGAATTCGTAGCATTTATACTGCTGGTGGAAAACTTTTTTTTTTTTTTGAAGCATGCTGGTGGAAAACTTGAAAACAACTGGGCTCTGTGAAGTCTATGTTTGAGATATAAAATCAGGATGAGACCATTGAATCTAACGATTAAACAAACTTCGTACCTGTTTGAAAGCCACTCTACAAATGTTGACAAAGTTAAAACTTTATTATAGAACATATTACCATTCTTTACTTTTGTTTTGTTTTTTTTTTTTTCCAAATTCAACTCAAGTTGGTATATGGAACATAGCATACTAGCCAAAAATCATTCAACTATTTTTCAAAGCATAAGGACAATGTATTAGTATATGAACATGTTATACGCCAGAGCAGAATCCCACTTGATAGATCATTCTTTTCCATTTCAATTTTAATTCAGCTCCATAAATAGTTCCACAGGGGCTGTCGGCTCAAAACAGCTTGAATTTGGACAAGGGTGATTGTTCAGAAGCTGTCTTTCCGTCTTTTGGTGAAGCAGATGTGCATTTGAAATTTTGAATTAGTTCTTCTTCTTCTACTTCTTCTTCTTATCAGAAAATAGTAACAATTTAGTTTACTTGCATGCAATGAACTAATAATCGTGTCTTTGACCAAAATAATTGCGGATAATATAGTGGTAAACCAGAAAATAATATGATTGGAGAATGGAGAGCCCTTTGGGTCTCAAAATAGCCAACTATGGGAAATGAAACCTCACAAGTTGAGTTTTATTCAGTTCAAACCGATTGATGCAATTCTTACAAAATAAGTACACACACTTTGACTGCAAATTTGAGTTGATCAACTCGTATAAATAGATTGATGTAAAATTTATGACCGCATTAAAACTGTGCGAATTTACACTAAATAGAGTAAAACTTGTATAAATCGATTTGAAATTGACAGAACTCAACTTGTAAGTGTGAATCGGTGAATCCTAGACTTTGGGCGCATAATTTGACTGCAGCCTTCGTATTAGACACAAAGATTTGGACACCTTTGATTATTGTTTGTGAATGCAAGTAAACATGAAAATCCCGTGGGGGATGGGGTAGGATATGGACTTGTTCACTCGCCTATCTCCCTTCTTGTCCTCTCTTTGATTGATGTTTCCATATTGAAGCATTCGTATTACTTGAACTTGTAACGCAGGGTAAGGCGACTCTCAACTCAAAGAACTCAGGGATGTAATTGAGTCGAGTCGAGTTTAAATATCGTCATACTCGAGATCGATTCGGTATATAGGAAAGATACTCGAACTCGAACGAGTAGCATTATTGAAGTTCGAGTTCGATGCATTATTTATAGAATTCGAGTTCGACTCGTACGGGACTCAAGTCAATGTAAGCCTTATTGAACTCGAGTCAGGGAGATTTGGGGATTTCATTTTTCTTGGCAATTTTTGGGCGAAAAGACATTATTGCCCTTAAATTTTTCATATGACTTGAAATATTTCATAAATTCAACCATTCATGTGAGTAGAAGGGTAATTTCATAATAATAATATACTAAAGAATTAAAATTAAAAACTCGATAAGGCTCGACGAGACTTCGAGTCTTGCTATTGGATATTAGAACTCGACTTGTTAGACCCATCGAACTACTCGAACTCGATTCAAACTTGATCAACTGTAGTCCGAATCGAGTTTTTAACCGACCTACTCGCTCGCGAGCAGCTCAGTTCAATTGACGATTGCAGCCTAAAAGAGCTTATACCCAATAGGTAGAATTTGGTCAGGATCGGGGACCACTAAACTTTTTCAAATGTTTTTATTCTCCTCTTGACGCAATGCAATAACAGGCCTTGATTTCTGGACAGCGATAGTGACATAGGCAGATGATTTCATCTTGAATTCTTTGATCAAGATAGAATATAACCTGAGAAAGGCGGTACATCATCACACATGAGGACGCAGCGGCAGCACTTCATTACTGTTGTTGACAAAATAAGTTACCAGTATTTTGTTATTTTGGTACCGTCCATAATGAGTATAGTTGCGTTGTAGCAGCAACCCACTAAAGTTGCTTTTTTTTTTTTTTTTGTGGGTAGGAAAGGGAGGAGGATCAAGACTGCAGTTAATTTACCACCTAAATAAAGGTACACATGATGATAGATTTTGCATCTGAGAAACGCCGGAAGGAATGAGAGAGAACCTCTCAGCTTAAAATTAACTAGTCAATATTTGATGCTTTTCTGGCTAATTTTCGGATACACTAGAGATTTATTTGGAGTGACCTCACTTCATTTCATAACTAGTGATGACCTACATCACATCCTTGTGATTTGCAAACAATTTTGATCGATTATTATTTCTTAAAAGGAGGTTTACAGAATGAATGAATAGTCCCATGTACGTACCTTAAGTTTCAACATATAAAACCAGAAACCAGAAAAGCCATGCCCGGAGACGTGCGACATGGGAGGAAAATAAAAATGTCAAATATTCCAGAGTCGTTGTGATCAATAAAGAATGCCATTTTTGATGTACTTATCACGTAAATAAACCAGCTCCGTTTAGTCTTAAGCTTCTATACCCACAAATAAATTGGTTTTGACAATCCAATGCTGCTGGGGGCGCTTTTGACGGAGATGGCGCCTCTCCTAAGACCATACTCAAAAGGTTAAATTTGCACCTTACCTCTGGCACTGTAATATAATTGGAGTAATATAATTTGGACTGATCGAGTTGATTGAATGCAAGAAGCAGATGCAGAATCGGAATGGAGTACACTTGTTTATCAGTACTTGACGCAGTTTGATTTAATGATTAAGGTTGAGATTTCAAGAATTAGAGATTCTGGATTCTAACCCACTTATTTCATTCCCGTCTCTAAAATCCCACCCTTTTCTTGCTTGGAAAAAAAAAAAAAAACAGAAGAAATAAAAGTTAGGTGACCATATCCCGCTGGGCCAGAGGACGAGAGGGGACCAAACCCAGCAGGCTAGCACAAGATGCCAGCCGGAGGGAGGGAAGCGAGAGGTTTGTGCGGTAGGGATGAAGTCGGAGAAGAGAATTGAAAAATGTCGCTTCCCTACCCAGAGTCAGAGAGTACTCTCCATACGAGCTGGGCAATAGTCATGGCCAAGAACTGGGAGCATAGATAGTCTCAGTCAGGAGGGCTATGACGATGAGGACCAACCGAACTACCAATGAACCCCACTGTACTTCTGTCTTCTGAGGGGAAGTCACGTACAAACCACCACCGTCCAAATCACACGGAGCTCTATGTCAGACAGACTTCTCCATTATGAATTTCAACAACTTACTGGATTTATTACCAATGAAAGGAAACCTACCAAAAGCGGGGGACGGTAATCAATCATGGTACGAGTCAAGACGCAGAATCATCGGATGTAAGAAGATCCTTCAAATTATTTTCTTAATCACGCACTTCATTTTCCAACATCAAAGGTAAGTGCTAGGCTAGAGGTCCTACTCCTGCTTAAAGGCTAGATATTAATTTGAGCCGTGAAACCAAGAAATGTTGACCAAGGCTCGCAATCAAGAGTGAGAATCAAGTACGTAGCATATATCCTTGCTAACGAAAATATCAACGTGAAGTTCAAATCCCAAAATGAAAGTCCTATTTGGATTGTATATTAGTATTAAATCCTTCCTTGTTTTTTGTTATATAAAGAAGAAGAAAAAAATGTTCTTCTTCTTGGATCTTTTCGTTATTGTGATATGTGATCCAAAGTTTTCCATCTTCTTCTGTAACTGTAATTAATGGGAGAATTAAGAAGTTGTGGTGTTTTTGGATTTGTTTCGCGAAACAACTGGTGCATCATCATTTTCTGAAAACCTGAATTCAGGTGAAACCTAGAAGAGAGAACTCAAATATAAAATATTTTTCAATTCCTCCCTTTCTCAACTCCTCCGACCTACTACTACTAGGGTAGAGGGGGTCACTTAAATTATTCAATTGCTTCAAATCTCAAGACGTATAATAAATCAGCTTTAGTATATGACACCTGCCATGGCCCAAGAATGCTCTACGTTAAAAAAAAAAAACTAAACTATTTAACTCTGATAAAAAAAAATAAAAAAAAAATACTATTCATCTTTGAAGGGATCATGGGGTCCATACTTGATGGCCAGGTATTCATAAAAAGAGTCTAAATTGACAATTTCTGTTTCAAGTGGACTATTAGTAGCGGTAATTGTAGGAGAGGTAGTAATAAATTAAACTATCGGATTCTAGGGGAAGAAAAATTCCGTTCCTATATTATTTATGTGCACATGACTTTTTTTTTTTTCTTGAAATAGCTAGCATTTGTTTTATTGATGGTTATAATATGCTTTGTATTTGGTATGCTATATTATATGAAATTGTAACATTTATCTCTTTATTTTTCATTCTAAGATTGCTTTAAAAAATGTTAGAAATTCAAAATGTAAGTGCTTAATAATGCATAAACACCATTAGATGCTGTTTTACAGCCTTTATTTTGTTTTATTTAACATTACGTGATTTTTGGAAGTTGTAATCAGAAATGATTATTGGGCGGGCGGACAAACGTAGCAGCCGTTGTAGGAAGCGTGAGGCTTTTTTTGATCCAACAAAGCCCATGCTCGTTTACAAAGACCAAATGGACACCTCCCCGTTGACACGGTCTGCAAGTGAAATCAACCAACTAGATTCTTACCCCAAGCAAGAAATGGCGGTGGGCTAGTTGCTTAGCATCAGCCCATTTGACAGGACTTTTTTATAAAAAAAAAATTGTTTGACAGGATTTTTTTTTTTTTGGGGGGAAAAAATCTCCAGTTTCCAAGAAGTCATGAGTCAATGGGTGCAAATGTTAAAAAATTGTTTGCTCGGCCAATTTTACTAACTCTAAATGTTAAGCGCACTTAAGTTTATGATGCATTGTACCATGATTTCGCGCCAATAAACATGACAAATATGTATCTACTGGCCGAAATCATATCCTTTTTTTTATTATTATTATTTTGGTAAAATGTGAAATCAAATACACGTGGGATTTGAGTTGTAGTTTGTGTTTACAGCCCGGGAAATGCTTTCTGGACATAAATAAAATAAAGAAGCTCCTATTCTAGCATTTGATTACGTGAAGCAATGAATGTGATCAAGTGTCAGAGAATTATTTTAGAGTGTAGACATAATTTATGTTATATAATTAGTAAAGCAGTTTTAAGTACGAATGTAATCTCATTGTGCCCTTCGAGAAGTATAAATATTTTTTTTTTTGTGTTATGAACTTTAAAAAGTCTTATTTACTCAAAAAACAAAAAACAAAAAAACTGCTTTTATCTCATGTCTTTGCCACCAAAGTTAAGAATGTGATCTGCCAAAGACATTATATTATTATTGTTATGCATTTCAAGTTTACACTTCCAAATTGAAAATTCTCATTATTTAATACAGTCATCTAAGATTTTTTAAATAAAAAGGAGGAGGCTCCTAATATCATCGAAAGAAGGGTTAAAACAAAAGTTGGGCAAAGAATAATTTGACTGCTAGCTGCTCTTCTTCGCCAATATTCTTGTACAGAGGTTGGCTAAATGCTTTAAAAAGCAAAGGTGTTAAAAGCCCCGAAATACGGGCGTAAGCCCCACAAATTTTAATTTTTTTAATATATAAAAAATAAATTATACAATAATGCTACAAAATTTCAATATTCATACATGTCTGTGTGTATACAATAAAAGGACTGTGGAATTTCTCTCTCTCTCTCTCTATATATATATACATATACTATCACAAAAAATTAATAAAATTAGGAAATATTATAAAATATTATTTTTATCTAACAAGTAAAATCATAACATAATACATTAGCTATCTGGGATCATGTTAGCCAAAAATAATTATATTTTGGGATGCAAGAAAAGGAAAAAAATATAGGAAACAAAAAGTTATTGATGCTTTTACTTTATTTTTTTTTTTTCAAACTATTTTCAAAGAGAAAATAAATGGAATCATTCTTCAAATTTATTAAACAATAATAATGATAGGAATGCAGTCAAGGAGGAATGGATGCAATTCATGAGAATCAGATATGATCATATGGATCATTAATTTTAGAAGGGATAATTTCAGAAACCTCAAGGTTTCTGACTATTTCACTAGCATTCCTTCAGATGTTGTAAATTACACCAACTTCCTTTGAGGTCAATAATCTTGTAACATTTAGACCTAATCTATAATTAAAAAAATAATATTAAGAAAGAGAAGATAATATGATTCCATCGTTGTCCATCACCTACTACATTATTTAATTAATTTAATACCAATCCACACTTTAAAGAAAAGCACTAAAATTTGTTGTTTATCATTAGGGATCAAATAACATGTAACATCAAAAAATTACTCTATTTTTCACTTAATACATGATCCAAATTACTCGTTTTAGTTACATATCCATTGTCAAGCATGATCAATAACAAATAATCAAAAAATTTGCAATCAAAATATTACAGAGAACAAACTTTAACATTATAAATATTCTTGTCAACATATTAAAAGTTAGTTGTTAAGATTTTGATGGTATTAAAATTCGCTCCTTGTAATATTTTGGTTAAAATTTTATTTGATTATTTGTTATTGATCATGTTTGATAATGGGTTTGTAACTGAAAAGAGCAATTTAGATCTTACATTAAGTAATAGAATGATATGTTATTTTTTATGTCATATGTGATTTAATCCCTATTGGTAAACAACAAATTTTAGTGTTTTCTTTAATGTTTGAATTGGTATTAGATTAATTAAACAATTTATTAGATGAGGAGTAATGGTAGAATTATATTATTTTCTCTCTTCTAATATTACTTTTTAATTGTTGGTTGGACCTAAATATTACTAGACAATAAATCTCAAGAGAGGTTAGTATAATTTTTAAAATTTGAAAAGAAACAAGTGAAATAGTCAGAAACCTCGCAATTTTAGAACATTGTAAAGCTTCCAAACCTTAAAAGTTGTTAATAGGGTATAAAGCTTCCAAACCCTGAACTTTGTTAACAAGCGTTCAAGTTTCTTTCTGTGAGGTAACACATTTAGCAACGGGAATTACTTCGTTAGGTGTTTGTAGCCCAAAAAATAATAACTGCAAAAGAAAACCGTGAACAAAAGCCACACGTACGCTGATCAGGAACTAATGCTTCAAATCCTTTGGTTTCAGAAAATTGAGTGTTCCTGTAACCGGCCAGGTGTAGTTAGAGGTGAATATCGGTTGGATAAACTATTGTACCCGTTTATTCGGCGACGTTGAGTTAAGTAAGTAGGTGTCTCGTTGCTAGCTTGTATTGTTGAGGTCAGGCTTATGTTCTCCTCAAGGACTGTTTTGAGGCAATAAAATCGATTTCTCTTTTTAAAAAAAGAAAAAAAAAAAGTGTTCCTGTAACCGGACGGCTCTCCCTAAATCAATCTTCCATGATGAGCGAAAATAATTTGATGAGCGAAAATAGCAAAGAGATCGAGAAGTAGAAAGGCATAATAACAAGAAATCCATAATACTAGGCATGTTACAGAAGAACATGGCATCAGAATCTTGATAAACTGATGTAGAGCTGGCAAAAAAGCCCAAAACCCAACAACCTATCCAACCCGTCCATTAATTTTAAAGGATGGGTTGGGTCAATTGGGTTATGGGTTTTATTGGATTAGATAAGAACAATCCAACTTATTCATTGGCCAGGTTGGATTTTTTATTTGAATACCCAATATCCAACTTGTTTAAAAGTAATTCAAAATAATAAATACAAAATTTAATACACATATGCCCAACTATTTACATTTGGACTCGTGTTAATAATTCATTAATTAATTTGTATTCAAAATTCTCATATACATATTTTCAATCATTTTTTAAATTTTTATTTAAAATAAAAAAGAAATTTGAAATAAAAAATCATGCTTATTTTACTTTTATAACAGTAGTTAAACTTGCTCAACTTCTATAATAATTTATTATGCCTTTTAAGAGTATGTTGTTTTCCTCCTCTTTTTTTCTTTTTTTTTTGTGGTAAAAATGTCAATAATTCATGAATTCTCCTCTCGTTTATTTCTTAAAAAGTTTGGGATTTTCCTTAATAATTTTTTGGGGACCAATACCAGTACTTTTTACAAGCATATAATATTTTGTGCTTTATATTAGAGATGTGGTAATTCTAAAAGATTAATATGACCATAGCATCAAGTATGATCCTTGATGATTCTAATTAATTAGATGATGAATTATCTACCTGTATCAAATTAAAAAAAAAAAACCTTCTAATATATATTATATGTATATAGATCATGCAATTAACTTTGATCAATATAGTTGACTTGCAGATTCTATTTTGTTTTGATTAATTATGGCAACTTGGGGATGGTTAGTCCGACGATTTTATTTCGTCTGAAGCAAATACCTCCAATCTTCAACTTCATGAGAAGTTTACAATCATCAAGACAATTAATTTTTCCTCTTAATTAGCGAGTCCAAGAACCAAAATGTAGTAATGTTTCCAGTCATTTAATGGAAGAAAGCAATTTGCATATTTTCCGCAGAATGTAGTTTGATGCATGAACCTTTCACAACAGTTTGCAAATTTCTAGAGTCACGTGAATCATAAAATTGTTGAGAATATAAGGACTAAAGTACAAACTTATTTTCTATAATTTCAAAATTATTATACAACAAATAATATGTCTCTTACTTACATTTTCAAGTATAATATAATCTAGCATTCAATAATTTATATACATAGAATATTACAATTTACAATAAAACAGATATGAATAGTAAAAATGTTAATAAGTTGTGACAAAAATAAGTTTCAATCAATTAGTAGTATTAAAAAAGTACAAAGTAAACAATTTTTTAGCTAATCTATTTAAATGTATAATTTATTATCTAAAATTCACAATACAAGCAATATAAAATATTATTCTATTTATGATGTGTTTCCAAGGAACTTAAGAAGTGAGTGTGTGTTTGTGTGTGTGAAAATACATTTATGTATGTGAAAATGTGTTTATATTGGGCAAAAAAATCTTTTTTGTGTGTTAAAATGTACGTGAAAAAGTTTATGTATTAAAATATATTAATTAATTTGTTGGGTCATATTTGGGTCATGGGCTTGAGATAACCTAATATGATCCAACCCAAAATCAACTCAATCTAAAGTTGGGCGGATTGGATATAATTCATTTAAGTGAAAACCCAATATTAACCCGTCCAAAACCCGCCCAACCCGCCTAATTCCCAGGTATAAACCTATGGTAGAAACCGATATAGAAGAATATGGCATCAGAAATCTAGATTTCTTTAATTAGATTCCAGAACTCTACTGGAATTGCAGCTTAACATGATTTTGGCGTCAGAATTGCATGATTCCACCGTCCAAGTTTCGAGCCAAGAATTGCTACCCAAAAGGAAAAAAAAAAAAGAAGAAGGGGATTTTCAACCCAAAGAATCCCGTTAGGTCCTAAATATCAGCCAAAGATATAGCATGGCATATTTGCTTTTGCGATTATTACACTCCATTGCCTCTTTTTTTTTCCTTCAATCGACAAGTTTACAAAATCACTTGAGCCATTAACATTCATATAAAAGTCACAAACCATAGCGGAGGACAACACAAAATCTGCATCTCGCCATAGTAACTACTAAATCATTCCTCTCATCCCCCAAAAAAGAGGGGGGGGGGGGGTTGGGATGGAGAGAATTTCCTGTAGATTAGAGACGAAAAAAGAGAATCCACTAAGAAATCAGGAAAAATGGTAATTTTTCGTGCAGTCAATGTTACTTCTGATTCCAAACAGCTTATTCTACTATAACAATTTAATGCGCACCTATTAACAAAAGCAAAAAGAAGACGACATAAAACTTAGAACAAAATTCGGTTCATATTCTAATCCCGGTTCAAGTTCAAGGCACCAGAATCATTGAGCTTTCTATCCATTTAACTTTCTACCCATTTACTTTCCACATCAAAAGCAATGGACAAATGTGATATTTACAACAAAGCACTTGCATAATACATAATCAAGTGTCAAACTACAATTATATGTGTATTATTTTGAAGCCATAAGATATTATGTTTTATTCCTGAGACAATAACTAGAATAACATAGCTACTTCTAGATCAAGGATATGATAAATATGTGCATTTAGAAGATGAGAAAAATCATCAAAAGCGTCGATACTCTAAGACTCGAGTTTCAGGAAGGCCGATAAACAACCCAGTCTCCACCTCTGAGCTTTGAGTACTTTGGCTGCAACTTCCAATTTCTTTCCGCTTTGCTGGTGCATGCCACGACTCGAGTCCACACTATTGCCCAAAAAAGGGCAAAAAAAAAAAAAAAAAAAGAAGATTGCATTAGCGCCAAAAAGTAAAAGAAAAAGAGAAGTCCTTATCTCTCCCGGTTTAGTTCTTGAAGGAAATACAGGATAACTACGTGAAGAGGCACACCCAAACTGGAACTCATTTAACTTGCTGGCTTGCCGCTACTACCACAGATATAGAAGAATATGGCATAATTAGTTAGAGAAAAGGTTTCCGACATCTGACAGCTTATTCTCCTCAGTATACCTGTAATTTCATCATCCTTTCTCAACTAAAGACACCAATAGAAAGAAGTGCTAGGGTTTAAGGAAAACAAGAAAGAACAGGAAAAAGAAAAGAAGAAGAACAAATAGATGGAAAATAAAGAAAAAGAAAAATGAAAAGGGTAATATACAGGCTTTAACAGAACACCCATATACTATTCATGAGCACTTCTTTTTTCAACAGCCTGAATCAGACTTTTGTTGTTTTATAAACCTAATCCCAGAATTAACCTCAAAAGCCGGCAACTCTTGAGGCAATCCCAGGGACTTATATCCCAACCCAAACCCAACCCCAACCCCGATGTGGGACAAATGTACCTATAGGGGGGACCTGCTGCTAAGTGGGAAATTCCCATCAAATAGTAGTAGTATAAGATTCGAGAATTAGGTGGCCGGATATTAAACATGCAATGATTGCATAATTTCTTGTAGTCCTGGCAACTGTATGAACTGCAAGCCACAAGAATTTACCTTTTGAGATAACCTTGCATTCTCTTCCAACAAAAGCATCTCCTAAGAGCAGTAGTCGGAATATTACAATGAGAAAAAAAGAAGAAGAAGTGAAGCAGTTCCAATTACCAACGACGACAAAAATGCAGTTCTATCATCATACCTTTGCTCTTAGCCGCTCTATTTCTTCCTTGAATAGCTGAGTCTGCAATTAGTGAAGCAAATTTTTGTTCAAAAGTTAAGATCATCAACTCTCATCCAACGAAACTGATGAAAGAACTGAAATCTCTCTAACAACAGTTTTATCATGTCCACTTTCAAATGTTTGACAATTTTTTCGGGTCAAGTACAAAGCACCAGCACCTAGAACAGCCTATCCAATGCACTTTTTCCTAGAACAGTTTTACCTTCCTTGCCCGGACGTTCGTTAGACTTCTCTCGAGCTGGCTGTCAATCTGTTGAAGTTCCTCTAGTGAACTTGATCCTAGATCTTGCCCCAAAAGCTTCCTAGAACACCCCAAAATTCAAGAATAAAATAAAACCCAATGTACTAACAAAGATTCTACATTTGGCAGGAAAGTAGCAGTGAGTCAAGAACCGTTGAGAAGCTTCAAGGAATTCTATCGTATTTGCCATGTTTATAGCTTCCAGCTTCAGCTCCTGCGAGTGCAACCAATTACCAAAATGGAAATTAATCAAGCTACAGGATTTCATGTTTTTCTGCATATTAATCAAGTTAAATTTAAATTTATGAGTAAATTTTATATACACTATTATGGTTAGATGGATGGCACATGAATAAATTTTGAATTTCAAATTTAAATTTTGCACACGTGTCATCCATCCAACCGTGATAGTGTTTACACTAACAATATATATAAGATTAATCCTAAATTTTAATTCTCAATTGGTGGCTTTGGAATCGTAATTTGGCTCAATAGATTATAAAATAGAAATAATTATGCAAAAGGTAAAGCCATTTGACTTGTTCTAGATATTCTTGTGGAATCAACTTACGAACTAGATATAGTCAAACATAAGCATAATTCTTTCACCGCGTATAACTATTTTCACCTTTTTATTATAATGATTTTAGCTAAACTATAGAGGATGTCTAACCTGTACATATTTCTCAATGTCTTGGTCGCTTCTTTGATCTTCCTTCACACAGCCACGATATTTATCGATTGTCTTTTGCATGCTACACGATAAAAAAAAAGAAGTCATTCACAAATAGTCATTATGGAAAATGCAAATCATTTCAAACATATAGAACTATAGTCTCAGGCCATCACATAGCCCACCACAGAAGGTGACCTAATCTCAATTTAAGATCATGCATGGTTTGCATGAAGGAGGAGGCATGCAAAGGGCTTCTTCTCGACATTTTGTAATAAGGTAAAAACGAGATTTTCCTTTTTGATTGAAAAAAACTATATCAAAAGTGTAGACCTAAAGTTGCTTTTAATAAGAATTTTAGTTTTCCTAAACCTGAAAATCAACAGGATGTTTTCAATGCTTTCAACAAAGTCTCTTTCAATTTCAAAAGACTTGCTTATATCTTTCCATATACTGTTTAGAACAAGCCCAGAATATTGAAGGGTTGCACGAACATAATCATTAAGGAATTAATGAAGTACAACAAGAAAAGATAAGATAGACACTATTAGTTCTCAAATCAAACTTTCATCTTTATTACACCCTCTTAAGAGTTGCAAAATTATCTTGGAGCATATTCTAAGGTTATCATCATGCATGACACTTCATAGTTCTATCAATTTGGTACAAGCACGGACTAGATCAACTCTGCGCATACCATGTTAAGCAACTTGGCATCGGACATACTTAACCGTACGCTATTGAAATTGATTTAAGCGCCAATAAAACTCCTCCACAACAAACAAGAAAATTTTTGATGTCTTCAGTCATCGTGATACAAATAGATCACATGGGACAGTTTCAATTTGCAATTAAAATCCCCCCATTAATAACACGTATGATTCTGCAAGTTAAGAGAACATAATGATCCTTTCGTTTTGGCTTAAAGGGAGAGACTAAATCTTACGAGAGTTTAACAACTATGCTAGTTGGGAGTAAATAATGATTCTTTGTCTTTAGTTCAAGGGGAAACTCCAAATTTTACGAGTGCTTAAGAAGGACTAGAAACTTCATAGTTATGTATTTGACTAATATTCCTACTAGTTAAGGTGAGTCTTAAAAATAATAATCCTTTCTTCTCTTTCATTTTTTAATTAATTTGTGGTAACCCCCTTTAGCTTGACTCTCCATATCAACTTCGTTACGGCCTTCAACAAAATATGAATAATTGACCTTCACTCATTGCCCCTTATTAAGAAATTGTTTGGTGATACCAAAGCCATCCATAACTACGTTTGAAGAAAAAGGCAGCCCTTTGGTTATGTACCTCCTCCCACAAGCACGTCATCAAAACGGAGAAAATTCCTTATGGTTTTACATTGTAGCATGAACACTAAAGGTACTTGGTGTTTCGAAAGATAAATTTTAGTACCAAATGAAAGATAAATTAGCTACCAAGTATCCTAACGCATCAATTGAAGGGGAAGGACTATGAGTAAATTAAAGGATAGCCTAGCGTAATCTTTGGCCTAAGGTCGTGCCGCATCTCATTTCTTCTGATGTCTTAATCAAAATAGGTTATTAGGAATTGAATCCTGGTCTGTACAACAACTCAAGGCCCCTTTATGTAAACAGCACTGCATGCCTGTCAACGTACTTTAACTCGTCCTTTTACTTCCTACTTGGTGCATATCAAGCAGTTTGTTTCGTTCCAAACCACAAGATGTGCAAATATAACAAGAATTTACGCACAAATGGAAGTGAGATACGACTTAAACATGCACTACAGACAATCTGATGCAGCTTATGACCAGGAACATTCTTCAGATTGAATCAAGTGTACTGTTCGTGGAGCTGTTGACTACTTACTCTTTGACACTGTTATGCTCCACACCTCATCCTCTTCACATCCTAAAAGAACAACTATTTTTTTCTTATCCATGGATAATTGTAATTTGTAGCTGGCTAGCTTCTTGTTATATTCTGTGAGGTGCAAACTTTGACCCTAACCGTTTTTTCTTTTAACCTACTGTTATTTATTTACCTACTAGTATCATGAAAGCAAATGTCTTTATAATTTGGATGGTCTTGGTGGAAGAGATTTGTTGTGCAGAAGATAGAGCACGGCACATTGGAACAGGTGGAACTTATTACAATTACAGAAACTCCAATGAAGAATCAATGTAATCATCTACATTACTTTTTCAAGGATTGGTCACAACAGAAATCTTTCTGTTACTTCCAAAAGTCTCTTAATTCAAGCAAACATATACAGCTAAACTTCAAGCAAAAGTTTCTTAATTCAAGCAAACATATACAGCTAAACTTCAGGAAAGGTTAGAGTACGATGATTCAAGGAAGATGAGGGTCTGGAGAAAGAGACATTTTCATGCACCAGTCTGCATTAAAAGAAAATGTGGAAGGTGAACAAGGTCAACGTCAATTCATGCATCAGTTCAAATTGGCATTTATGTCGCAAAAGATAATAAGGCACAAGGAGCTTAATGACTATTGCTTCCAATGGATCTTTAGAGAAACTGGATTGTCAGCTCGATCAGGTTCAAGCTTCATTCGATAAAGATAACCAACCCCCGCCCCACCCCCTCCCTAACCCCATTAGCATAAGATTCTGAACCCACAATTGGCAGTAACATAGCATCCTTATCAATACGCACAGGATGTTGAAAAGTTTCTCAGCAAACAACTGTTTATGAAAGAAGAAATCTTCATTAATTGATTCTTCATCAACCATATCTAATCAGGACTCAGGAGAGTACAAGAAGACAAATTTTGTGCAGGAACAGATAGGATTTTTCTTCTCTTTCTTCCTCACAATAATTAGGAAGTACAAGTGAGCACGAGCATCACAAAAGATGGGGAGTCTACAGAAGATGAAGTACGTAATCTTCTTTCAAGAATTGGAGAAGTCTTGGCTATCATAAATTCATAACCAAATCTGAAGGTAAAATCATTTCACGCCAGGAGATGAGATAGAAAAGGACTTGATGCTTAATTCAAATCACTGGTGTCATCGTACTTAAAGCTTCTCAAAGCAGACAAAGCCATGCCTTGGCGCTATAAAGAATTCAAATAAGAGGCAAAAGTGTAGAAAGTGCACATTGGAATAAGCAAAATATTAGTACTACAAAAATTAATTATCTGAAAATTTGTTAGGTCGCATCAAAATGTACTGCATAAGATTAAAACACTTCTTTTTTTCAAGGATCATTACAGGAAAACTTACTTGGAGCTTGAGAACTCATAGAGCTTCCCTTTTTGTGAGAAAATTATCAAAGCAACTTCAGCATCGCACAGAACTGATAGCTCGTACGCCTTCTTCAGAAGCCCATTTCTCCTCTTTGAGAAGGTCACCTGCCTGCTCGTTGCATTCTCAATCCTTCTCATCTGAATCTTCCCTCTCACCATTTTTCTGGTCATACATAGATATAACTTCAGTTGGTAAGACATCAAACACTAGTTGGTGAGCATAAAAACCTCCTAAAGTGGATATCAAGAATAAGATTAATACAATGAAACACCAATATACCCCAAAAGGATGTTTTTGGGGTGTTTTTTTGGGGGGTGGGGGCGGGGGAGGAAGGAGGAAAAGGTCATCACCAGGCTGCTCTTGAACTAGCTGATTCAAAAAACTTAAGCTGATGGTAAGGATTGCTCCCAGAACTATCCTGAGGTAGAGTTTTCTAGAAATTTGCATCCCAAAATTTTGACATCAACGAGAATACAATAAATTCCTAGAAATTTTGCATTAGAAAGAGCTCAAAGGCGTATACTCGTATAGGTATAATACAGCAGAATTTCTAGAAGAATGGTATAAAAATGAAAACCCTAGTCAAGACAAGTCACTGGAATCAAGGAACATCAAAAGGAAAAAGAAGGTGGGTAGTTTTCCCCAAAGAAAAAAGGAATGAAAAAAAAATTAAATCACCTGCAAGTTGTATGAGAGCCCAAATCTCCCACAAGCATAGAATTGAAGCCTAGAAAATTATGGAAAAGTAATTTTCTGGAAAGAGTTTAGAAATGAGTTGGGAGGGTCAATGCTAGTCGCTTTGCAGAATAACTAAATAATAATAAGCCAAGGACTCTAAATAGGCAAGCTGAAGAAGAAGAAGAAGAAGAAGAAGAAAAAGGACATGAAGGATCTTCTGATGGTTGATGTAGCAAGCTCTTTATTTTCAGACCACAGAAGACAATAAGGTTTAGTTGTTGATCGTATTAGTAATTTTGCTTATTCTGTTTGTCCTTCTCTTCTTTGCAAAGGCCAGGCCAGGTCCTCTCCCTTCAACCCACAAAAGAGGAAAAGCACCCAAAAAAGTGAACTAAATAAGGTAGTAAATAAGACTGGGGGAAACGCATTTTAACTTGTTTTGGTAAACTTAGGAAAGAAACGGTAAAGGAGGAGTTGGTACAGGGAAAATAGAAGGTATCCATTATAGACAGAAAGCTTTTCCAGACCCATCCGAAAAGCTCAAGAACATAAAAAGAAAGTAAGTTTAATACTAGCATTAAGTACTAACTAATTAGAGAATAGAGAGAGCGTTTGGACTGGACTTACCCAGTGGTGGGGGTGGGGATCGGGGACGACCATTTATTGATTTACGTGCTCGTAGTACCAAGTTTTGTAAAACACGTCATCATCATCGTACCGTGAAATGAAGTCTCGACGTATAATCTGCCGACAACACGTCGCTCCGCTTATTATAGTAACCTTTTCAGGACAGGCCTTGGTCCAATGGCAACACACCTCTTCACGTGGGTCCTCCTGTTTGGTGGGTCTACTGCTCACCCATTTCTTGGTAAAAGTACTTGTGCAATTAAATTAAACTCCCTCGTTTTTCCTTGCCCGATTAATTTCTTAATCAAATTCCATGGTCCCTATACCTATACTTGAGGGTTGGTTGCCCCAAGTTTAGCCATCCTTTGTGGCCTAAACCTTTAATCTCTAACCTGTTAAATCTCAACAGCTAATACTTAAGTCACATTTAATTTAGGGTTATTATCACTTTATCTTCTTAAACCATATTACTATTATCAATTTATCCCATAATGTTATCTTTTAGTCACTTCACTCCATATATAATTCAACTCAATACATTAATAAATTTTTAACAGAATATCCTTTTATTTTATAGTATTATCACTTTATCTCTTTAAATTATAGCGATATAATCGCTTTACTAACCCACACTGGTATGTATGTAGATGGGGATACAGTCGTACAGAAAACAAAAATATGGGGCGTAATCTTTTTAATATTCAACACACGTAGCATGTCCAAGCTTATACACTCTTCTGGAAGATGATCCAACAATCTTGTGATCATAGAAAAGCACCTCGAATAAATTGGAAATATGCTACAAAAACCTTTTTTGTAGGAGACTTGCTGTCTTGTAACAGTTAAAGTTAGGTACGCATGTTTTGCCCTTGAAAATTACAGCGGTAATTAATTAGCAGCATAAAATGTATAATACCACCTAAAAAGAAAATACTAACAAAAGAAAGAACTCGACCAGTGCAAACCGGCATGATAATATTAATTTGTAACCAAGTACTTGTACAGTTGTGCCCATGAACGGAGATTTTTTTTTTTTTTTGTCCTTTTGTAACAAAAAGTTAAATTGGTCTTAAGTAAAGCTCTAGAACTATCAATCGTTTACATAGATCAATCAACACCACTCCTATAGTGACAGTAGAATTCGCAAATATGGCTCTCATGTTGATATTGATAGTAGAACTCGAATACACGATCTCCTGTGAAAAAACTGTCTATGCTAACTAAATGAACTAACATCCATTGGCCAATAAATGTTGATCCACGAACTAAGATATAGTTCTAGCAATAAATGCTACTTTAGATTGTAAATATTTCGAGTTTTTGTAGAAAAATTTAGGGAAAATGATCGGTTTCATCCTTCACTTTTGAAATGAAGTAATTTCGTCCTTGACATTTAAAAACTAAAATTATTACATCCCTGAACCCAAATTTCAATCTGAATCAAACCACCAATCAACCTGATTACAAATTTTGGGGGTGAAATTAGTAGATCACTTGGTTAACTTAATTTGATATTCATGTAAATTTTAATGAACCTAAAAAGAAAAAAGAAAAAATTATAATATAAAAAAGAAAGATTAATCTTTTCTACATTATCATTGTATACACTGACGGTTTTATGTACCGTCATATCATTTTAATTTAAATTTAAATACCAAATTTTATATTTATGATACACATCTAAATTCGCAAGCGGATATACTAATGATGCATGAAAAGATTTATGAAAAAAAAACTCTACTATTCCAAGACAAAGAATGGCCTTTTATGTTATAATTTTTATTTTTTTGGTTTAATAAATGTCATGTGAATACGATGAAGTTGACCGAATGATCTATCAATTCTATTTTTGAAATTTATTATTGGGTTATTGGATGGTTTGATGGTTTGATTCAGATTGAAAATTAGGTTCAGGGATGTAATAGCTTTAATTTTTAAATGTCAGGGACGAATTTGCTTCATTTTAAAAGTGAGGGACGAAAAGAATATTTTTGTGAAATGTGAGGAATGAAACAAGTCATTTTCCCAAAAATTTATTATAGCAATGTAAAATATGTGAGGTTAAAAAAAAGGTGATAGAAAATTTTTATTTTTTACAGAAACTCACCAATCCAAATTCAATAATGTTCCGAGCATTTTATCTTTTTCCTTTTGTATGACTGTTGATTCAATTGACACGAAAACGGGGTGCAATGAATGATAGCAACACCTTATCGTTTCAGTAAAAAAAAGGAAAAAAAAAAAAAAAAGAGAATGACAGCAACACATTGACTGATGAGCGATCGCGATTGTATTGAGCATTTTTGTTCAGTTAACGCAAAGTCCAGATGCCAGAAGACGCCTCCGCCTAGAGATAAAAAAAACCACACGAAACTATTAGAAGCCATCATGTGGTAAGATCATGATCATAGTATGAAAATTTGAACTCTGTATCCAGGTTTAAGCAATTAATTAATGATGTTATCGAGAGGTAATATTTGGATAGAGTGGTATTATTTGAAATAATTACTGTAGTACTTTTTATGATGTGATGTATGTAAATAAAAAAGTGATTGAAAATATAAAAAGGTAGATTGAAAAATATGTTTATGATGCAAGCGAAATATTATTTGAAATAATTTGCTATCCAAACACTTCCAATGTTATATCTTTGGACACAAGAATGGAATTATAGTGCATGGAGAAAAAGAGGGAAACCAATTAATTCAAACCCCTTAGTCTTGCAATTTTACAATTAGCATATGTGCCAAATCCACTTGTTTGTTAGAGGTTAATCGAATCCGAATGCGGAGTAAAAAAATATTGATAAATCAAGAACACAATCATGTAATTACATAAATTTAGGACCTATCTGATGTCTATATTTTTATAGGGTAACAATTTAAGACTTAGAAATGTAGGGTTTGTTCGAATTGTTTATTATTTGAACAATTTTATTTTATTACATCGTAAACATATTTTTCGATCATCTCTTTATCTTACATACATCACATGAAAAAGTGCTATATAGTAATTTTTTTTTTCAAAAAATTATTGCAAATGATCTCCCATCCCAACACACGCGTTTAATCTAATTGTGTGCGTTTGGGCCGTCTGGACCGATCTTTGATGACTCTCCGAGTGTTTAATCTAATTGTGTATGTGAGTTCTTGGCTCTCGTAAGAAAAAAAAAGATCTCCCATCCCAACACACGCGTGGTATTGCAATTTAGGAACGCCGTTCAGGGTGGGGGCTGCCCATAAATTGGACTATTATTATCATATGACCAGGGCGGGACCACTTGGCGGCTGCTATGCTTCTGTGCGCTTTCAATTTTGACGAAGATAAAAAGGAAAAAGGAAGGACGATTGGGCTGGGGGGCAGGATGTCGACTTCTGCTTTCATATGACCGGCACCTTACTGGAAAATACAGCGTGCCTACTTTCCATAAACAATCAAATGTTGTATGGACTGTTTTTCCCTTCCAACAGGAACAGATACAGGGATGGAGATGGGGATTGGTCTGTTAATCGTGCAGTTTAGTTGTTTACGAGGCCCAATTACAAAGGATTCTGTTGCTGGATACCCTCCAAAGGTATTCTGGGACGCTATCTTCGTCAGTCTTACTGTATATTTGTGTTTGCATGTTGAAGGTCAAAGGGGCAGATGAATAATTTAATGATTGAGAAACTGATGATTGTCATGCATACCCATGTAGTATTTGTCTGTCCTCATCCCATCTCTTTATTACCAATATATATATATATATGTATGTATGTATATATTATTATATAGTACTAAGTACGTATAATACATTGCATGTCCTTGCAAAAGATTGACTAAGACTCTTACAAACAAATGAAATGAAATTGTGGGATCGACCGCTTGTAACATTAAATAATAAACCTTAACTAACAGATACTATGAAACTGATGATCAAGTTCGAAAGTTTCAAATAGGACGTCAAAGCATTGCAAAACGCTGTTATGGTACGAGGACTCACTACTCTTTCCTTTTGAACTTAGATGAAAACCCAAACCCAAATTGTAGTCAACCTATTGCATTTGGAATTCATCCTCAACAACACAGCAGCAATACCATGCCCGTCTCAACAGTTTCACGCCCACTAATTACAATTACCATCATCGCTATCAGGCAACTCCAAAATTTTCATCAACTGTTCTAGGCAGACTAGTAGCGAGACCCAAGAATCTTAGGTTTAGCCTCAGTCGCAGCTACAATGCCCTTCAATTATTCGTCGAATAATTCAGGGTGCATAATCTGTTAAAAGGAACATAGGATGTGTTTGGTTCATGTTCTAGAATCAGAATCGAATTTGGAATTACAAGTCCCACTATGACTACAAGTTTTGTTCATTGAACCTTACGTATTTGATTCGGGAGTGGATCATGTTTCATTCTATTAAAGATTTAATATATTTTAAAACCCAAGTTATAAGTGATTTACTAAATTATAGGAATGGGTATCATTAACTGTGATACTCAATTCGCCCGACACTTCCTTAATCTTTTTAAAGAACGTGAAACTATTTGAAATTTGAGTTAGTAACTTGGAGAGTAAGAGTTGGTCTAAGAGTAGCATTGTAGTAAAATCGATCTTTCCTTAACTTGAACTCGAACCATGAATCTGACAGTAAGAAAGAACTCTTTCTCCTATCCTCTAAGCTAAGTTAAGCTAAATTTAGGGCCTGTTTAGAACCTCAAGTTTTTAGCAATTTTGTATAATACTAGTTTTTTAACAACTTTTGCTACAGGAACCCCCAAAAAACTTATCAAAGTTTTTAACCTACACTTCAAAATAATACACAAAAAACTTTCCCTTCAACTTTTCTTCTTTTTCCTCCCCCATCCACCCCACCATGTCCTCCATCGCCGGCCACCACCTCCACCACCGCTTCTGGCGCCAGTCACTATTCCGATTGTTATTGCCGGCCTTTCTCTTTTCTCTTTTTTTCTCTTCCTCTCCCTCACCCTCTCCCCGTTTGACCGATCTGTTGGTGTATGTCTTTATTTTATTTTTTTTTCCTTTCTCCCTCCCCCCTCTCCCACTACCTTCCCCCTCCCGCTAGCTGCGATTTGGTCGCGCAGAAGATGTCCTATGGGCGGGGTCTGCCGACTGACTGGGAGTTTACTTTCTTTTGGGCATTCTTCTAAGAGAAATCGCGAGTATCTTTTATTGATAGGGTTCCCACCCAAGCATCGAACAAGGCAGCTTCAAAGGCTCTTTACGAGTCCTCTCCACAAGCCACCAGGCGCTAAGACTTCTATGGAAGGTGAGCGGCGAAGGCTAACACAAGAAAGTAGAAGTGACAGCTCACTCACCAATCCAAATCTCTTCGGGCAGTCCAATATTGTAGATCAAGAGAGAAAGCCAATCCACAGCTTATTCGGATTGGACTTGGGCCTCATCTTTTTGCAAAAAGCTGCTCCACGGTGGCAGGAGAGGGGAGGAGAGGGGGAGAGACAAAGCTAAAAAAAAAAATCCATGGCTGCAACAACTCTGGCGTCGAATGGTGAGGGGGAGGGGTGAGGAGAGGGGGAGGGAGAGGGAGGGGAAGAGGGCAAAGGTGCCGGGGGAGGAGGAAGGGAGAGATGCTAGGGAAGAGAAAAAGAGGGGCAGAGGTGCCGAGAGAGAGAAAAATAGGGGCAGAGCGGCAACTGATGCAGTGGGAGGAAGGAAGAAAGGTGCCGGGGGAGGGGGAAGGGAGAAGAAGAAGAAATAAAGAAAAAGAAAGAAAAAAGTTTTTCAACCTAAAAATTTTTCTTACAACTTCTACAGTAATCTACAGTAAAGTTTTAAACAAACACCTAAAAAACTCACCTTCCAAACGGGGCTTTAGTGCCATTTGCAAAAATTATTCTCTTTTTTCCCTTTCATATGCTAAGTAAAGAGGAAAGAAAAGGAATCAAATCATGTGCTACTGCACCCCTCCAATGTAGATGGACATTTGTTTCTAGCTTTTGCATTATCCTGTTCGGTCTAACTTTCTTTTTTTTGCATTACATTGTTGAATTTTCCTTTTTCCTATTACCCTAGACTAGTGTAGATGATGCTTTTTCTTATATATAGTAGTACCAAGAAAAGAGGAAAAAACTCAAAAAGAGCTAGAGTGCAAAATGTTTTGGTTAGGTTTTTGGTGTTCAAACGAGAACTTGGGCTTAATATCTTCCATAAGATGGTCCATTCCAAAACGTAACATGGGTTAGAAAATGGGTGAAGATAGGGTGCGGGTTTCCGATAACTGAGAAAAGGACTTAGAAGGCAGGCATGTGAATATATCTTCATGGACTCCTCTGAGCCCAACAAGTGGAACCCGTTGAATGCTTAACAAAATCAAACAGAACCAAAAGAATGAAAGTGATGAAGAGAAAGATGGGAGAACGAAAGAAAAAGGACAGCAAGAAATCAAGAACATCCGAGTGGCCATTGATTAAACCCAAGTCTAATCTCGAAATCACTCGTCTGAAAGACAACGACCTTTTTACTGTATGCTTTCGATTCCGATAATCCCTTTTCACCTGTCATCACTCGCCTTTCTTTTCTGATTCTGTTTTTTTGGGTTTGTTTCTGTTGTGGTAAATTTATGCCAATCTGAACAAGGTTCTGCGCATAACAATTGGATTATTTTAATTGGTGTGGCTACCTGAACTTTCCCTAATCCTCTTATAAGATTACTTGGAAACCATAATTTGAATTCTGGCTAACGGATAATGGTTTCGATAGCTTCGCGTTTGGGATGGGTGCTCTTTGATGGGCTTTGATATTGTAAATCAAATTCATTACGGTTTTGGCTTCGAAATGTCCTCTTTTTTTTTTTGTTTGGTTTCTTTTACATGTTTAAGCATCTTACCAAAGTACATGCTCTCGGTTTGCAAATGGGTCCTTGTCATTCCACTAAATTGTTGAGCACTTTTTTATTGCCAATTTTACTTAATGGCTTTGAGGTCTTCTTATGTTGAGTGAGCTTTAGTAAGTAGTTTATTCTTGATATCACCTGCTGCAGCAGCTTATGATAGGGCTTCTGCTTTAACGTCTGTCATGCTTGGACTGCACTGCCGCATTTTCTAGCTTGTTATTCTCTAGCTGAATGTTGAATATAGGCTGTCTTTTTAAATGAGCTCATTTTGCCATTATTTTGGCTAGCATGGATGCGAACTCTATAATTGGTTCAAAAAATAGACTAAGACACTTGTGCATTATGCGATTTTGGCTACAAGTGACCATCTTTGCGTGTTCATCAACCGGTAGGTTGATATCTTGGCTACAAGTGGCCATCTATTTATCCTTCAGTTTATGGAGAAATTATGTCCGCCTGTTCTAATTTCCTTCTTATGATTCTTTAGTTGTTAAGTATGATAATTTGGTGCCTACCAAAAAAAAAGTATGATAATCTGGTTATGTGGATGACTAAGACAATTTTAGGTTTGGCTTCAGCTCTTACCAATTCTTTGCTTTCTTTGTTTAAGGTACTCAGGTGAATGGTTTCTTCTCTTCTGGTGAGTCAAAAGCATTTATTAAAGTTGCAGAGTCTATTGGATTTGTTCACCAAGGAAGTCTTGGTCCAACAAGAGGTGAAGCTTATCGAGACAATGATCGTATATCTGTACAAGATCCAGTTCTTGCAGATGCAATATGGAGTTCTGGACTGAACAAGTTACTTTCTGATTTGAAGATTCGTGGGAAAACTGCAATTGGTTTAAACCCAAATCTTAGATTTTACAGGTCCTAAATGTGTGTTCGTCTTTCTTGGTGCTGGACTAACCTAGAATCTTAAATTAACTAAAGTAATTCGAGGGAAGGTTACTGTGGTTGGTAATCATTGCACCTGATTACCAAGCCTCAGCAAAACCACCCACGCCCAATTAAAAAAAAAAAAAACTCAAACCAAAAAAGTCGCCTACTATTGTTCTTTGGTTATGGTGAGGGCCTATGAACTGTATATAAATGAGGTAACTTGAACTTTAGCTGCTGTGGGAGTCAGTTGGGGGTGGGATGGGTGTGGAGAGGGATGGGAGGATACCCCCAAAAAAAAAACAAAAAAAGAGCTGCTGTGGGAGTCAAGTCAAGTTTATGACCTAGAATGCAGTACTGTATTAGTTACTTTTGGCAATTCAACATGTTTCTGTGAAATAAAGTTTGGCACTTCATAGCACTATAATCTTATGTTTCTCAGGTATAAAGCTGGTCAGCGATTTGGACGACATATTGATGAAAGCATTGATCTTGGGGATGGGAAGCGCACCCACTATACCTTGCTAATTTATCTCAGTGGTGGTTCCCGATCCAAAACCAGAAATGATAACACGCAAGATTCTGCATCTGAGACTATAGTTGGAGGAGAGACTGTTTTTTATGGTCCTAGAAATGCCTTAGTGGCTGAGGTAGATGTCTTTCTGCTTCTATTATGTTATGTGCTCTTGATTCTGCCCTCTTTCCCATATCTCAACCCCCTTCATCAAATGGGACAGTTTATACAAAAAATAAGAAGTCCCAAAAGCTACTTAGGTAAAAAGAAATAGGGAAGTCAATTGAATTAGAAGACTTCAATTTACATTCAACTGCATAACAGAGCAATAAAGAGGTGTGTTGTGTAAGATTTCTTCCTTGTACATTTGGCTTGGTGGAGCTTGTCGCATCAAGTGTTCTAATATCGTGAAATCCTCAGGTACCACCAACTGAAGGAATGGCTCTCCTGCACGTTCATGGGGATAGGTGTATGCTGCATGAAGCTCGGAATGTTCATACGGGAGTCAAATATGTGTTACGATCAGATGTAGTATTTGCTTGACTATTGTTTGTCAGCATCCAGTATACTGGGAAAGGTTCTGTGGTTTGACTTTATGTGCTTATCATTATAAGCCTCTTCTCAATTATAATCAACAATGCTTTCCTTTTTTGTATCTTCAAAGATGGATATCATGTACTCTAAATCAGTTGAATGAATTGTTTATAATTGAAAACATATAGACATTAGAGTGTTATGTTAACTGAATTCTTGATAAAATACTGGTAACTTTTTTCCCCCTCTGGATTCATACGATGTTTCTACAGTGTGGGAATGCTTAGAGATTTTGGGTGCTTGAGATTCAATTGTAATTTGATCTAAAAATTCTCCTTTTAGTTTTACTTTTATGGGTAGGCGGAAGTCATTATTGAGCTTGGGAAGAAGATTGGCAACGTACATTTCATGTCTGACCTTTTTAAAACTAAGTACTTTACCCATTTCTTTGTTTTCTTAATGATCGTAAATCAGTTTTCCTATCACTTCCCGGTTGAAGCTTCAGATAAACTCTGAGAATTGTGAATATCAGCAATTAGTGCTGCAGTATGGTATGGCAGCAGAGTAGCTTTAGATCCCAAGGCTTTATGCAGTTAATTGGTAACTGTGTAATCTTTGCGATTTGATTTGTATGGACTTGGTGAGTGAATGATAAATTTTGGTTCCTTAATTGATCATCAAAGTTCAGTTGCCACATAACATAAGGCAGACGATGCACTTCAGTCTGCATCGCTTCCTTTCCTTTGGTCAAGGAGTAGACACAACCCGATAGAATTTGCTCAATTGCTTCTCTTATATTGCTCAGGTGAGTCAAACGAAAGAGGTCATATTTCTGCCTTAACGATCTCTTGTTTTGATCTGAATCCGTTGTCTCTGTTCTTACTTAACCGGTCATACAAAAACTTTCCGTTCAGTATCTTGACGTCTTTCAGGTACTTTGACATAGCTTGGGCACCAGTAAAATTTCGTACCTTTAGTTGACTGCTACTGTAACAAATCGTTGTTCGATATAGGATTTCTCAAAGAAAGATGTGGAGACGGCACAAACTATATTGTTTTTCTTGGGCACCAATAAAATTTCCGTTGCTCGATATAGTTTTTCTCAAAGAAAGATGTGGAGAAGGCACAAACTATATAGATTTTGTTGGTCGTTTTTGGTATGCACCATGGTTGAATTTGTTCTCTTTTTCATTTCTTGGTCGTTCTAAATGCTCTTGTTGAATAATTTCTCTTAATTTGTGTATCCATCTTCAATTTCTATATTATCATCGAAATATTGACTTGTATCAAAGTTGAATAAGAGTCCATTCTAACA
The DNA here is from genome assembly GCF_036785885.1 of Coffea arabica. Lineage (NCBI taxonomy): Eukaryota > Viridiplantae > Streptophyta > Magnoliopsida > Gentianales > Rubiaceae > Coffea > Coffea arabica. Next base: position 2,867,028 of record NC_092313.1, on the reverse strand, counting down.
AAAGAAACCATGAAATTGGTGCACTCAATTAACAAAAGGGAATGGAGCTGAAAATACGTACTGGAAAATGAACTGATTTCACTCCCTCGCACTTAAGAGCAAGCCCCGGTCCTTGCCACCCCCCCCCCCCTTTCCAAAATCCAGTACGTACAGGAATTCATCGGTCGGAAGAAAACTTTTTATTGTCTCTCAAACATTGAAAGTGTCTCACGCTCGAAACAAACACGCGGACAACAAAGACACAGCAGAGTCAGTTCACAACTCTGCATTTTGTTCTCACTTCTCCATGTTCATTAACACCAACATTACCCAGTCTCACCATTGAAGATGCAAATTCCGAAAAGAACAGTGCTTGATCTCTGGCGAATGATTCAACAATCCATTTAGTCCTGTGATCACCGTACAAGGCCTGGTCTGATGCAAACACGCCTTTTCCTGCAATAACTCGCTTGTAGTATTCATTATCAAAAGTAGATGCGGATGAGTCCAGGAACTGTCCTGCATTGCTGTCTGTATGGTGTTTTGGGCATTTCTTCGTCAGGTTTTCTGCGAAGTCTGTGTTCAAGGTAGGATCAACCTCGTGCAACGAACTAAAATTTCGAAGCCTGGCTTCAAAGGAAGAGCAATGTGAAAATCCTAGGGTGTGTCCACCGGAAAGAGCAACCAAATCTTTAACGCCTAAACCCCTCTTTGCAAAACTCTGAATAAGTTGCGTTGAATTGGAGGATGGTGCTGGCAAGTTAATTGTTTCATTAGCTATGGAGACTCTTCCGTCTTTTCTTCCTTTGAGTACATTCCAGTGTGGACCTCCAGACTGAAAAAAAGAAAAAAAAAAAAAAGGGATAGCAATGAAGTTACTTAGAATACAATTATTGATTCATGGAAAGTGGGCCGCAAATAAGAAATTACCATTGCTACCACATCTCTTGCCGCGACAGCAATTATATCAGCACAAGAAACTGTATGCGGACAAGCAGATTCAAGTTTAGTTTTGGCATCATCAATCACATAGAATGATCGAACTGAGATGTTTGGAGGGCCGTCTTTTTCTGCTTTGTTTCCCGGAGTTGAGTCGAGCAAAATTGACGCATCACACCCCTGTCATTTTAAGACAAAAATCTTTGAGAGTTCCAAATGTATATTCTGCATGTTTTGTTTGATGTACCATGCACACATTAGCAAGTTCTTTTGTGTGTGTGTTTCGACTTTCGAAGAGATGGAGAGAGGGAGGATACCCTTATGAAACAATCATGGAAGAACATTCTGAGGATGCGAGCAGGGACTTTACGATCATATAATGAAGCATTACGAAGAGTTTGAAAGATGATACTTTCAGCCTGAGGACATGTTTTGTCATAGTAGTGGGCATCAAGAACTGCCTTTGTCAACGGAATTGCGATTAAAAGAACGACGACGATATGCTGAACCAGAGGAGCCATATATATATATATATATGTGTGTGTGTATGTATGTGTTGATCAAGAGCCGGATTAGATATGAGATGGGAGATGATCGCTAGTCGACAATGTGAAGATGAAATGGCATAGAAGCATACATGCAGGTATATAAACTGTTCTGATGGCGGGCCGAAAGAATCAACAAATGGTGGTAGAGTAGGGTAGGCTAGTCGCATATTTTCCATTTGCTGCATTATGCAAATCCCTATAGAATACTTTGAAGCTACTCCAGATGTATGACAAAGTACAAACAAACAATTGCAAAAAAAAATAAGGAAGCTGCTTTAGGACAAAGCATTCACAGATAGGTACTTGACTCTTTTGACACTAGGATTTTTCTTCTTTAGCGCACACAGATTATAAAATTAAAACTTAAATAAGATTTTTTTTTTTTTTTTGCTGGAATCAAAGATTGAAGCATAATTCGTGGTTGATATATCTTCTAGAGTTTGTTGGGGCCGGCCGGCCGGCCGTTAGATTATTTCTATCAGTTGGGCATAAATTACAACGTACACGCTAAGGTGAACAGATCGCAAGAGCTGGAGGACACATTTCTTCTGTACTTTTTCTTTCAGTACTTCATCATCGTTTCTCAATATAGTACAAAGGTCTTCATATAGGTAATTAATTAACCCCATGTACTTCAGAGGATTTTGATAGTGTGACTTCATTTGTGTCATTTTATATATGCCTAAAAAAGCTGTGGTCTTTTCAGGATAGTCTTTGGACCTGGCGAAATTAATTACCATGACCTTCAAATTCTTTCAGTGAAATCAAATTCTTTCAGTGAAAACTTTCAATAATCTCTAATGTATTTTTAGCCTATTTTTGTGAATGAGAATAGTGGCATAGGGCAGGCCACATTTACTAATTTTAACCTCTATTTTTCACTAAACTAACCAACCTTAATGTGTGTTGCATGCGGTGTGATGAGATATACATGCACTTTTAACTACTTAGTTCTTGTGCCAAGCTTATAAATGAGTAGCCAATTCGAACATCAGAACAGGAGCCTGAAAAAAAAAAAAAAAAAAAAGAGAGATGTATGAGGTGAGACTTGAGAAGCTGGGAAATTATTAACTCTCAAATTATATAATAGTTTCGAATTCAACAAAGGTATGTCAGACCAAAAATCTAGTATGCAAATTTACAGTTGTCTTGAAAATTCCTTTCTAATTAGATTCCTCCTCTAGCCTTGTCCATAAATTCTTTGTTGGTGGAGACTTGAGATGTAGGAAAATGCAGTTGAAAGGAGATGCCCCTCCTTTTTCTGTTGCAATTACATTACATGTCGCATTGCGCTTTAAGCTTACTAAATGTACGAAATTGTCAACCCAATATATTTTCTTGTAAGTTTGCCATGATCGTTGATAATCTTTATGTAATTGACAAATAGATTCTAGGCTGTCTCATTTTCAGAATTGCTCAAGCACTGATGTGGAAGTGGACCAGAAACGGACCGCCATAAAAACCAAACAGGAAAAATACTCGGTAACGAAAAAAGAAAAATGGGAGGAACAACGAATTAAGCAAAAGCTTGATCACCAGGGCTTCCTAAGTTTTCTTTCCCCCTAAATCATCATGTTATTAAATGGCGATTCTTATCCTACGTATGCAAATCCCAGACACTGTGAGATTATATTAAATTTATACAAATTATGCGGATGAAAAAACAGCCTGTCATCAGATTAACAGAGCAGCAGCAAATCATTAAGTTCTCAATTCCGGACATATCCCCACCGCTAACATGATCAGTTATATTATATAGGAGTATAAAAGAAAACAAAAGCAGTAAATGGATAATCCGGTCTTGTCTGTCAATCTTCTACCGCTTCATTGCATTGGGAATCTCTCTCATTCAGAATCCTTTGTCCCATGTACCTGCATCACAAGAGAGATAGATACCCGTATTCGTTAGCAGAAGATTGGCTAGGCAAATGCTGGAATGATACTAATAAGAAGAAGAAACTAAACATGCTGGCCAATTTCTGGTTTACCTGCCCAGCATCATGACAGTGGCTTGTGGTACTGTTGATTGAGGCCGTGCACCCAATTAAAGGCAACGGGTCCACTAGCAGATTCGACGTAGCTACCGAACTGGGTGATGCCAACAATTTGAATGAGGGAAGTCTCCACGGGGCGACGCGAAGGAACCACGATGGCGTTCATTGGGTTGTCCGCCATTCCCTGACCCACCATGGGCTGGTCCAACAACACTTTGATGCCGTGCGTCCTTAGGTGTCCAGTTGGCCCAATACCACTCAACATCAGCAATTGTGGGCTTCCTAGTGCTCCGGCTGATAAAATGATCTCGTTCGCCCAGCCTCTGTTCAGGAACGCCAGATGCCTGTTCCCACTAGGGTCCAAGAACAAGACTCCATGGGCTCTTGGTCTTGGAAGCTCTGAGCCAACCCATGATGAGGTCACCTCAATTACAACATTACAGACTGTGACCTCATTCTTGATATTCTTACATATTCTTAAAAATCTTTTGAATTACTCCATTTTTTTAAAAATTTTGATGTGCCAGGCCGGAGGACAAATAATCAATAACTGTAGCTTTTAGAAACCTTATTCTGAACCCAGTAGCAATCGATCTCAAGAAATATATATATATATATATAATTGAAAAAAATTGCAAAATAGAATTCAAAGCAGAAGACCAACAAATTCAAGCAATCAAACTGAAAGAGTAAAAAACCGCTACATTCCGAGATTGTATACGTCTCTAACTCTCAACAACTTTTGGTGTCTTGCAAGCTGGCCTCGTTGAAAACTAGATTGCTAAGTGCTGATCTCTCTCTTTTTCTCTTTTTTTCTCTTTTTTTTTTTTTGAAGGGGGCGGGGGTGTTTTAAATTTAATCAGCTAGAACTGAATTTCACTGCATCTTTCTTTCGCATGCAGGTTATGAATTACCACGTACTATTACTGCTACTGATGATGTAAGTGGAAAATTAAGAAGAGGGCTTGCTATTAGTAATTGTTTTACCTGCCACTTTGCTAATCTGAATGATAATTCAATGATTGATTAAAGATGACTACTTACGCAGGAAAGCATATATCGAAGGTAGTATAGTAATTAATTACATGAAGATTTGAGCAGTAGTAGTGATTGACTAATTAAATAACGTACTTTCTGTCTTGAACAAGATTTGCTCCACGATTGCCTGCAAATAGAGAGTGATGTTTGGTGGATGAGCATACTCGAGCAAATCTGCAGCGGTGTGTCTGTAGCCACTTCCATCAAAGGTGGTGCCCCCCACCTTAGTCCCCTTCACATGATCGTACGTAAATCCGTTGTACGGGAATTGCCCGGCTTCCAGCAAACCACTCCTCACCGCCGATTGCCACGCCCCCACTTCCGGCTCGAATACCACCTTGTTTTCCACCCACTCGTACGACTCGTTCACTGCCCTCTGATCCCACCCCATCCTGCTGACGTAGTCGGTGCTCGCCCTCGAGTAGAACCCCGCATTCAAGGCCGTCCCGCCCCCCTAACACCCTGGCTCTGTGGTTGATCACTCCGTCGGTGGAAATGAATAGCTGGGAAGGGGATGATGGGGAGGTATTCGCTAGGGTGGCACCGAACCCTTTTATGTCCATTACGTTGGGGTCGTCGTATGGCAAGCCGCCCCTTTCCAGCAAAAGCACTCGACCTCCCTGGGACAGGGTGGCTGCCAAAGCGCATCCTGAAGTTCCTCCGCCGACGATTATGTAGTCGTAGAACACTAGAGGCGGAGCCGCTGTAGCATCTTTGGCGAATGTGTGGTAGGGAGCTGCAGGTTATATGCGTTCCAAAACTTTCTATTAGTATTTAGCAAATTTACGAGAATTGATCAAACAATTAATAGCCGGACGTATATGATGTTTTTGTTAATTTGGAGTATGGGAAGAATTATCTTGAATGAATGTGAATAACGCAACACGACAACATCAGTAATCTTAGAGAGTCGGCCGGAGAGAACCTGGCTCGGAGAAGGAAGAACAAATGAGGCATAGAATTCCAACAAGAGTAGCGAGAATCGAACTCCACTTTCCTGTATTCATCCTTTATGGCGTCCAAACTCTGAAAGTCCCTAATGAAGAAACAAAAATTTGCAAAACTCTGACAGCTGATTCTTGCTGCACCAACACCAATAACTCAACTAATCTTCTTTTCGAAGCCTGGCAATCCTGATGAGTATCTGCATTTCTTAATTGACAGGTACAAAGATGATCACTGTGTTTTTTTTTTTGTCGGATAATCCGAAGGGAGGGAATTTTGATAGTTGAGCAATGCAAATTTCACCCCTTGTTTTATCCAAAGATTCTATCAGCCTTCTTCTTAAAGACCTCACTGGTTATTTTCTACGAGTTTTACACTCCCACCTCTTTCTCTTTGCTTACGTGACGGCTAGTAAATGCCTGATTCTCCCACTCCAAGCACTTCTTTTATACAATATTGTGGGCGGCATACATTTAACAATTTGTCCTGACCTGAGCAAACAATAATGAATTTAACTTTTACTTTTTTTTTTCTTTTAGGATTATCTTAAAGATCTTCTTTCTTTCTTTTGTCCAGGCAATTTTAAAGACCTTGTTGGGATCCCATTAGCCTAATTCTACACCCACCTTCCGTAAAATTAATTGAATTACACAATCACTTTGTGCTTTAAATTGCCATGCAGATTCTTATAAAGAAAAAATTGACTCAGCTAATTAAATGCATAAATTGACTCACAACAAGTACTTGTTTTGGAGCCATGTGGACTTTGGTTTTACTTTTGTTTCTTGAGGAAACAATAATTATATATGTATATTGCAATATTCCTGGTCTCATTTGCGTTGAGGTTTTCTTTCTTTCTTTCTTTTTTTTTTTTTAACAGGACTCTCTAGAAATACTCCCTTTTCTTTTCGTTATACAGTGCATGAAGCAGAATATGAGTATAATCAAATCAATTACCAGGTGATACATTAATCTAATGCATACATGTACTGTCATACAAGAAAGAAGACCAAGATTTTTTTTAAAAAAATAAAAATAAAAAGTGGAGGAAGCAAAAAATGGTTGATCTACCTAATACGCATAAAAACCATTAATTTTTTTTTTTTAAAAAATGTAGACTTGGGTCTGCCTGCAAGTTTTTGATCTGCAGTATAAAGAAAACGAATAGAATAATGCTACGAAATAAGAATGAAAAGAGAGAAAAAAGGTAAACAAAGTAGAGCAGAGGAAGTAAGATGAAATGGGTGTAATTGCTCAATCTAAAAGTAGCCCATATGAGTAGAGTGGAGAAATTATATCTCGGTCCAAACCAAACTAATTATGTGGCAAGTTTAGAGCTTGGTCTTTGATCAATTTAATAGCGTTAATTCGACAAAAAAGTGTCTTACAATCTGATTTGGATATATGGTGGTATCTGATGTGAAATTAATGGATTCCATAATCTTATATGAAACACTTTTATTGGTAAAAAACGAAGTACTAAACTTGCAAAATAATTGATCTATACCACAATCAAATTTCTTATCACTGCTTCCATTCACAAGGATCAAACTCTCACTGCCTCCGTAAATAAATTTCCCGTTTCGTTGTTCCACTTCTCCCCTCCAACAGTCTGGACTCTAGAAAAACCAGCCCAAAAAAACAAAAGAAACAGAAAGAATTGTCGATGATCCAAACCTGACAACTGCATGCGAGTGGCCACAGACAAAAGCAGCCCAGGCGATGGGATTCGATCCAAAGTAGATGGGTCAGTAAGTTTGCGAGATTAGGAAACCTAACACGCCCAGATCACGTATCGGAATCCCACTTAGATTTCCCATCTACCTCAAATTTTCCAAAGGAATCCGATTCAATTCAATTTCAATCCAGTCGAATCCTTTCAGGTTTCAACCGAACCAACCCTCCAAGTTTATCAGATCCATTCACCCACCCCTTTGTTTGGGAAAGTTCATCTATATTAGTACCACTAGTTGAAAATTCATCAATAGATGTCGAGGGAAGCGATCACCAGAGCAAAAACAGGAGCAGCAGCCATGGAGGATTCTTTCTTCTGCGATTTCCGATTCCATTCCAAGATTGACGCTTTCGATATCGCTAGCGAAGCATTTACTGAGCACTAGTCAGCCGTCAACCCCCACCAGCTCTCCTCCTTGTTATCTGGTAAGTACCACTACCCAAATCATCCAAAACCCTAGTCATCCATCATCAACCCTAATTGCAGAAGTTCTTCTCTTGTTTCTTGAACTAATATCATCTTCCTCCTCCCAGCTTTTCTTTTTTTTTTTTTTTTAAACCACAAGAATGAGTCCGAGTATGTCCAAATCCGAAAAACAAGAGAACAAGGGTGGTGTTTTAGAGATTTCGCCGGACGGCCGTTTTATTAAGTACGATGAAGTTCTTGGTAGAGGAGCATTCAAGACGGTATTCAAGGGTTTTGATCAAGAAAACGGGACGGAGGTAGCTTGGTACCAAATTAACCTGGAAGCCGGCAGGGCAGCAGCCTCCTTGGATGATTTGCCCAAACTTGCCAAAAGTTTGTTGTCTGAGGCTGCTTTGATGAAATCACTCAAGCATAACAACATAATCAGATGCCAACACTCGTGGGTTGACGAAGATAACACGAATGTAAACATGATTACTGAGTTGTTTAGTTCGGGAACTTTAAGGGAGTTTAGGAACAATCACAAGTCCGTCAATATCAAGGCCATCAAGAACTGGGCTAAGCAGATTTTGGAGGGGCTGAACTATTTGCATACCCGTAATCCACCCATTGCTCATAGAGATTTGAAGTGCGATAATATCTTTGTCAATGCGAATCAGGGGGAGGTCAAGATTGGTGATCTAGGATTGGCCACGGTGTTGAAGAATTCAGGTGTCGCAACAAGTGTTGTTGGGACACCTGAATTCATGGCTCCTGAAGTGTATGACGAGAAGTATAATGAACTTGTCGACATATATGCCTTTGGGATGTGCATGCTGGAGTTGATCATTTGTGATTACCCTTACAGTGAATGCACAAATGTCGCTCAGATTTACAAGAAGGTCACGAAAGGGGTGAAGCCACTTGCCTTGGGAAATGTCAAGGATCCTCAGGTTAAAGGATTTATTGAAAAGTGTTTACTTCCTGCAGCTCAGAGACCCAGTGCTGCGCAGCTCTTGAAAGATCCATTCTTATCATCACCAGAGAGCTTAAAAGGGGATAAATGCGAATCGGGGGTTCGCCCGTCCGCTGTTCTGCCTGAATCCAACAATATTCCGCAGCCTGATTCCCAAGTCTCCACGAGTAATGATGGATCTAGTTATAATAAGGCTTCGACTTCAAGTAAGGCATCTGCAGCAGGCATGATCACGTCAGGTCCTATCTCTATATTAGAATCTTTGAGGTCCACACAACAGATACAGCTACGATTGAGAGGGAAGAGAATCGATCAGAAAACAGTTTTGTTTAACTTGCGAGTTGCAGACTTGCATTGTCCTGTGGCAAACTGTTTTGAGTTTCTCTTTGATCTTAAATCTGATGATGCGCTTAAGATCGCTTCAGAGATGGTTCAAGGGAAGGACTTAACGTATGGAGATGTGCCAGTCGCAGTTGAGTTGATGGACAGCATGCTTTTGGAGCTTGAACCAACCTGGAAACCTTGCAATGCATATTACAGTGCAAATAATGTTGCATCTGACTGCAGGGAATTGGGTTCAAATTGGCAACTTGGCGCTGTGGTTCATTAGGGATTCAATCAGTTGTAAATGAGAATTCAATCAATTGTAAATGGATAGACTCTCTCCAGGACAACAGTTTTTTGGTACACCTTTGTTATTGTATATTATCAATAAAAGTGGATTCTTTTTTCGTTACGTTCTATTATATCTGAAACTTTTTTGAGCAAATGCATGCACACACTTTTCATGTGTTGCTGTTTGATTTAATTTCACGCCTGGACAGCTTCTTCCTTGATGGCATTTAAGACAGTAGAATTTTTTTTTTCCCTCTGGAATCATTCCACGAGTTCCTACAGGTTTTTAGTAGGAGTCTGTGTTTAATACATCCTGTATCTGAGAAATTCTACTCTGTTCCATGTAGTTTTCCGAGAGAAATTTTCAGTTGGTGTCCTTCTTAGTTATATATCGGGTTTACACACAGTTTTACACTGTTCAAACTGCATAATGGATGATAACCATATCAATTCTGCTTTCTGTCAGCTCCTACCAATTGTTTTTGAGTGTTAGAAAATCCACTCAATGTGGCTCATTCTATTCAGCTGGTCCAGATCATTCTATTCAGCTCCTACAGTTAATTGCCTCCAATAAAATGCTCCATCAAGAAGTAGCTCCTACAGAGGGAATGCGAAGTAGTACATGCTAATCTGCTACTCTTCCCTACTGTGTAAACAACACATTCTCGGGGATTCAAATCCCTCTACCTCCTCTCAACTTCTTTAAGTTCAAGTCCCACCCCTCCTCTGCTGGAAAAAGATTTAAAAAAAAAATTAAAAACAATTAAATAACACATTGTCCTACTTCCATTAAGTGTAAGCTGATCCCCACTCATGATGGTAGGACATGCTAGCGGATGATAGTCTAGCAAAATGCACGCGACGTAGGCTAGTCGAGGTCTGCTTCCTCAGCCTCCTAGAGTGAGGGAAGAATGCCAGATCACAACAATTGGACCACCACGAATAGCTGATCAAACTTGCTTATTGGCAAAAAAGTGAGTTCTTGGTTGATTGAGGTGATATTTTGTTAAGTTGATGCTCGAATTAATTGACATTAACATTCTTAAATGTATCGATTGGATATAGAAGTTAGTTAACTGGCACTGGAAGAGGATCTAGTAGCTTCTCTTACAGAAGTCAGTTAACTGAACTGGAAGCGGTCTGTTTGCTCAAAGAGAAGGGACGAAACGAAATTTGCAATCTCAAAGGAGGTATCCCGATAAAGGGAACTAGATGCATGTGGATGCGAGTCTTTTCATGCTAATCCCACAGCTAACTAAAGCATTTGTGCCCTGTAAGGAAAATATGAAAGTCTGCAACTACTTTTGGAGATAATAATGGTGGTAAATAAGTACGGACGCACTTGCTGATTCAACATGCAATGTGCCACCAAGAACAGACGTTCAATTGCAAAGGCTCTCCTTTTCTTCCAGCCATCCGTTAGTGGGAGAGCTACATTTTTGTACTTCTGATTTTGTGCAATAAAACAGAGGAACTGCTCAAGATTGAAATGTGATACTAACCCTCTGGTAGTATGAGAAAAAAGATGGCAGTATAGTCAATCATCATTCCGCCAAGATTATTGATCTGTCGGCAGAGAGGCAAGGCAAAGAGACATTGATGATTTCTTTCGGCTATATTTTGATGATTTCTTGGCTATTTATTTATTTGATATGACATTAATTTAATACCTCTGGTTATTGTTCTAACATCATCCCGCTCGCTAGGACCTCAAATTTGAGAGTTACTAATATAATTACTCTGAAGACTTTTTCTCAATTTATTGCGTGTAGCGTGTAGATTTCAAGTGGGCACGGCACATCTAAATTCTGAAGTGGGGTTTCCCCGACGGCTGTGGAACTGGATGGATAGATGGTGGGTGCACTAAATTGTATCCATGGGCGGTAAGGGAAGTGGGCAGTGGGCACAGCCGCCGCAGCCGAAGCTTCCAAGGTCACCCAACAAAGCAAAGCCAAGCCCATTTATGATTTAACACATACTTGAAGTCAGCGCTTTTGTTGGGAAACTCATCATTTCCGCTTTTCCCTTTTTTTTTTATCTTTAAATAAAAAAAGGGAAAAAAGATTGAAATACCTAATTATCAAAATTGTGGCATATGTGACACCACTTTGTGCTGTGTATAGTTAACCTCCAGGGGTACGTATGGTAGGTTTGAGGGGGAAATGGGGTTTCCCCAGTTCCATTTACTAAATGTAAATGTAAATTTTGTATCAAATTGATGCCTAGCTCATGACTATACTGAAGTTGTACCACTATACGTTAAAATTGTACTACTACTAAAATTTACGTAAGTAGATGGAGCTGGACACAGAAGTCAGAGGCCCCCGATCCGGTTTGAGGAACCTATAGCTGCTGTTTTTAATTGTTCCCATGTACAGCTTCCGCCTCAGACGTATGGACCGGAAACCGGGCGAAAGGCAACTTTTGTTTCCTACTAGTAGTTTATTGAGAGGGTGAGGCCGTGCTTTACCAAAACTACAAGAGCCAGAGCAGGGTAGGGAAACCATCACCAGCAGTAGCAGTAAATAATCACGTCTGATCAAAACCAAATCAACCATCACAAGCGGCCAAAGATTTCCTCACCAGAATTTCTGGGCAGAAACGCAAATTATATCAGTATCATTTACTGTCAGTTTTCGGAATCCGCTGGTACGTTATTCTTCCACTCACACACCCCTTTTGCCAAAAACGTTATTCCTGCCTTTTGTTGTTTGCCGGCCCGCGAGAATTATAGTGAACTCGAACGGACAAGTATGTATAGAGCTTGTGATACCTGTATCGAAAATCCTCGGTTCCTCACGTGATATCAAGGTTCTAGTCCTTCAGAAAGTAATAGGTTCCCTTGATCAAAGTACACAGAGGTCACAATTGGTTAAAAAAAATTAACCTATCGAGAGCATTTCAAAGCTGGTGAAAAGCTTCGGAAGAGAAGATATACCGATTGATTCACTCTGTAAATATACTGCTTGTATCAATTAAGTCTTTAGCATATCTCGAAGACGACGGTTAAATACTACTTAAAATGGTGATGAAGGAAAAGGGGAGTAATTAGGACCAAACATTTCTGCACCAGTAAAAGCTGTATGGGAAATCATCACCTATAATTCTGTTTCTGCTGTACAGTACGTGGAGAAACGTTTCGTCTTCTCCTTTTACATACCAACTACAGGTAAAAGCATGCATGCCACCTTCTCCAAAAAGGAGCAAGAAAAAGAAAGAAGAAAGAAGAGGTAACTGTAATTTAGGAGGACTAGTAGTCAGTAGTATATGATACTCCGAAAGGGGGAAAAAAGAAAAGAAAACTATCTGACCGACTCTGTAACCACAAACAAGCTAGGTACATCTTCTATGGCTGATTAGGCCTGGGAGTAATCTTTATAACAAGGCCAGGAAAAACATCGTCGGGATCATGGATATGTGGGTTCTGCTCCACGATGAAAGGGTCACCACACTTGTCGCTGATGGTGTGCAAGGTTTCCCCTTCTCCTACAACATATATCTCGTCACAGGCCCTGTTAAGGAGCTGCAGGTTTCCTCTGACCGGCTCGTAGGGGACAGAATCCTCCTTGACCGCGCTCACGAGTATGAGGGCCACTATCACCGCTGCACAGAACCAAGAAGCCCCATCAGCTATCATTGACGCAGAACTGGATGTCGGAGATGATGATGCCATGTATACAGTACTGATCAAGTAGTACTGCTACTAGGACACACTACTGCTTAAGAAGATGAGGAGGAGGTCAAGAAGACGAGGAGGATTTTGGTTCAGGTTCTAAGCAACTTCGATGAGGAATTTTGTTTTCGTTCGAGTGCGCTATTTATAGTCGTAGGTAGCTCGGTGGGAAGGAGTTGCTCGAGAGAGTACTAGTGAGTGGTGGGCAGGTGAAATGAAGAGGTATTGGACGTAGTTAATGGGGAGACTAATAAATTAAATCAAAATAAATTCGAAGACTTGCAAACTTATTGGGCGTCCGTCTTCTGTCGTTTGTTGTTAGCGGTTTCCTTTTTCTGTTATCGTAACATTATTCCGAACCCAATTTACAGAAATTTGATATGGGTCTGCATTGGTGGTGGCAAGTGGCAACGCATCAACCCGGTCAACGCAAATCTCTACTACTTTATTACTATTAGTATTATTTTTTCCATAATTTGGTCACATAATTCTTCAGCAGGTTAGCAGCTAATTCTTCAGGATCATTAATGCTAGAAAAGCATTAATATGTTGTCAAGCTGAACATATAGTAGTATATTCCAATATTGAATAAAAGGGATAATTTCAGAAACCTCTCCTCTCCTGAGGTTGGGCCTAATCTCACCTAACACCCCCATATTGATATGGTTTCAAAATTAACACTTAGCTCTCTTGTCAAATCGAGGGACAAAATATCTCCATCAACCAGAGTTTGATGACGAAATTACACAGTTTAGGTATAATAGAAAATTTTTTTCTGAAGCAACTATAAAAGATTCAATTCAACCATGCCTGATTGAATTACCTGCTCCTAATTTTTTTTACTATTGAGGATTGCACGGCACCCCCGGGGGATTAGTTTCATTTCATTTTCTTGTCAGTAGAAAACGACCCAGGCCTTGCCTTGGGGGGCTCTGGAATTCGCCACTTTCCCCGGTTGATGCTTCCAAGTTCCATAGCAACTGCACCAGTACAGTTACGTCTACCATGGCAGCGGAGCGGAGAACAGAGCATAAATAAATTCAGATTATAAAAAAAAAAACCTCTGGGTATTGAATTGCATCGTGGGCCCGGAGAAGGGCGGCGGGTGGCGAGGAGGTGGGATTTGCCGATTTGAGATATTTCTTGTTGGACTGCCAATTCATCCCATAACTGCGTCACCTATCAATGTGTCTCTTTCATCACCTGAGTGGACGCGTGGCCACTGGGTGACGATCTTTGGTCGTCTTTGAGTCCGAGACGGTACCACAGGTAAGCTGGAAATCTAATTAGCAATCACAATAATCCTAGGAACATTGACAAGGAACATGGAATCCCTTATATTCAACAAATTGCGCTTCATCTTTTAGATCGCCAGCACAATTGATACTATGCGTTTGGATTTTCTTATCATCCAAGTCCAATTTAGCATTTATTGGTGGTCATCCTTTTTTTTTTTAAATTAAAATTTTGAACAAATTTGCTCAAATCACCGTCACGAATCAAGACATTATTATTTTGGAGTTAGTTATAAACCAACCATTTATAGAAGTCATCTATTAAACAGATGATAACCAATCTTACGTGTAGTGTATTGGCTCTGCAACCCAAACACGAATTGAGAAAACGACATGCATATTACCATGATGCTATGGGGCATGACACTATAAACTGCAATTTTAGTTCCAACTGACTTTCTCCTTTTGTTTCAAGTGTGTTGCCGTCTAATTCCATTCAATATCGACTCTATCCTTAGTTAGTAGCAGGCTGCGTGGTGGTTTATTTTAGGTAATCCGGATGTGACCACAGACTCCAATATGTTAGGGTCAAAATTTTTCATCAAACTTCTAGGATGTTTTTAAGAACCCAATATGGGCCATAAAACTTGCTAATGCTGTTACAGCACTTTTGCAGATATTCGTGAAATTTGGAACTTCCCCCCCATTATATATAAACAATAATGACTGCGCGAAATCAACTAGCAGTAGGTTTTTTGCCACAATCGATGATTCTGATCAGGTCCCCATCTCTGTATCGGTGGCGAATTGCTTCATTCTAATTGGTACAATGATCATTCTCCAACTCTACCATGATTTCTCTCAGATTACAGGAAAATTTTCCAAAGAAAAATTGCTATTTTCTCAAATTTACCATGATTTCTCAGATTAGCCGTGTTTGGATTGCAATTTTCTAAAAAAAAATTATTACGTTTTTCGTGGACATATTTTTCAATCATCTTTTTACTTCATATATATCAAATCGTTACAGTAATTTTTCTGCAAAAAAAAGTCCAGATCGAAAAATACAATCCAAACAAAGTTGTTTTTCTGAACAACTTTTATGTGCAGTAAATAATGAATGTATTTGGATAGAAGATTATTTGAGATAAAAAAAATAAATAAATACTGTAAGACTTTTTTAAAAATTTCTAAACCGATTTTTTTTTTTTTTTTTTGCGAGTTCCATTACTTTATTTTTGTTTGAAATAGAGTTCCACAACCGAAAGTTGAACCTCCCACCACTCTGCCAATTTATCGTATCATCATTGGTGACAGGAATTGACTCATTTTGTTTGCCTAGTTTTTGTGGATCCCAGCAAGAGTTGAATTGATCTGCTACACAATCCCTTAAACGTGTTAAAAAAAAAAAAAAACCAGAGATGGAGTTCTCTTTACTTCATGTAACAAGAGCATCTAAAGCTGTGTCTATTGACCATTGTCAAGGAGACATATACAGTACCCTTACATGAGACAGAAGGTCTTCTACGGCTAAGATTGGAACTTCGATCCCAAAAAAAAAAAAAAATTAGTGGGAATATTTGCAAAATGCTACACAAAATAGGAAATTAAATGGGTGAAATAGTGAAGCTGTTAGTTAAAGATCTGTTTTTAGTTAGTGATTTTGTTAAAGTAATTAAGCAGAATTAGGTACGTACTTAAGTGACATAGATGTATTCCTTTCTTCTTTTTCTTATGTTGGTGGAAAATTGAACTGAAGTAGCTTTGATTAAATATTTTTTTTTAGTTTTTAATTTTTGGAATCTTGGGTATCTCAAGCACATTGAAATTGTGATTGTTTGAGACTGACACGTGAGCTAATTAATATTTCGTGTCGAAGTTCATTGCCTCGATTCCGCACTTTATTTTTTTCTTTTGGAAAAAAAAAAAAAAAAAAAGCACATGTAGGCAATGTCCTGTACTATCGATCATAGACAAGATGGAAACATCAAGTAATCATATAATTTCAAGAAATTAATGAGACTCACAAAAGAAAAAGAAGGAAGAAGCAAAAACCTGAGCGTCTTAGGGGTATCCCTGGAATTTGGCGACTTGCATGAATCAGAGACGAGAGAATAATACGAGGGTTCTCAGTATTAACATATACTACAATTTACTATATATAAAACGCCTTGTCTCCCTTAGACCGCAGGATTGATTATATATATATCTTGGCAGATTCAAAGCTTCCAATTAAGGCAGAATGTTGAGGACGAGTCCTGGAAAAACATCGTCGGGATCGTAGATATGAGGATTTCGTTCAAGGATGAAGGCGTCGCCGCACTTGACCGACGCTGATGGTATGAAGGGTTTCGCCTTCACCTACCACATATATTTCGTCGCAAGGCCGGTTGATCATCATTGGGCTTGCTTTTGTAGCAAGGCTCATGATCCCTGCAGACAAGAAGATCACTAGCATAGCGATTGCAGAAACCCGTGAAGCCATGAACATAGATGATCTGAGTCTACTTTTGGTGTTGCATGAAGAAGAAGAAGAAGAAGCAGCCATTAAGCGGCCTGCATGAAAATCACAGGATATCTGTACGAATTAATGAAGCTTAAATCCTACGAGTTTTGATGTGTCACCTCTAACCGTTTCGATCTACGATAAGTTAGACGCATTCAGGACAGCATTTGGTGTTGCACTATATATATACATATACATGTATGTATGTATCGGTAGGTTACAACCTAAACTCATCGCCTAAGTAAAAGGTAACGTATTTCGTTTTCCATGCTGGAGTAGAAACCAAATAACTGCACAAGGAAATAAGTAGCTGGTGAAATATCTACTGCTGTTTAGGGAACTACTACGTTTTTTTTTTGTTTCCGTTTCTAGTTTTTGGTTGAACAAATAGGAGCACTGCGTTAAAAGTAAATTAACTAAACGAATAGTGCTGACTAACGAATACTATATACGAAAACATACGTTCAATATATGATTGCAGGTACATTCATTGCGTACGTAGTTTGTGGTAAGTTGGGTCTAAACAGGAACTTTTCAACTAACATTAAAGGCAGGTAAGAAGATTTTCTTGGTTTCCTTTTCCTTTTGTGTTTTCTTCTGTCGAACTTGTGTCTGCGAAAGAGAAGAGGAGATGGGAACTTAATTCGAATCAAGACAGGTATCATGAAGAATAGCGTAAGAAATTACATTAAAGGAATCACCCAATTTCTTAGTTTCCTTCAAAAGAGTAGCCAGTAATTTTTCATTCTTTTTCCTTTTGAATGTTTTCTTTTTGCTCTTTATGATTCCAAATTACATAACCACTCCTACCAAACCTGAATTTTTCAAAAGCTGTATCAGACATAAAATAATGTTTTAATGCTGCTTGCTGGTACCAGAAGAAAATAATACTGGAGATAATCTTCTTGTGACGTTGCCCAGGCAACAGGCTTTATTACTTTTTTCTTTTCTTTTTATTTATTGATAAGGCCTAGGCAACAAACTGTACTGAAATTCTTTTATTTCTAATCCTAGCTAAAAATGTCCCTCCCCCACAAATTAATAAACTCAAAAGGCGTACAAAATCAAAGTATGATGTAGAGATCACAACACAGACAGAAGACTGAATAACATAGCATATTATGCAGACTGCACGCGGCAGGATTTCTCATGAAAAAAAAGAAGAAGAAGAAGAAGATTTCATCATGGTGACAACTCTATATGTATCAACCATTAAAAAGAATGAAAATGAAGAAAAAAAAAAGGAATTATATATGTCCATGGCCAATAGAAAGAGACATTAGACCATCACAAATTAATTACAATCAATAGCTGAAGGATTCAACTCGCGACGTATCAAATAAAAAAGAAGCTCCGACCAAGTCACCGCTCACTATCACTCTAAAAATCAACGGTGGTACACCAAAGAGAGGTGACCCAACTTCTGAATTTCCAATTTGACTGAGTCGAGTCACTCGCAGAAAATTATATTAGCAGGGTCGAGCTTGGTTGCGAGATGTGTCCTCTTAGCAGTAAAAGCACTTGCAAGTGCTTTTCAAGAATTTAATGCGTTTCAAATTCTTAGTTTCTAATGGGAGGGTATGTTATATTTGAAAGAAAAAGCCAAAGAGGGCGCGAGCACATTCATTTCTAGTTTCCAAAATCTTGACGTGATCCCCAATTTTTTGATGAAAAACGTCCCTCAATCGTGGAAACCTTAGCCCAATTAATTAGTCGTCCCGCCCGTATACAAAATTATCCGGGGTTTAAACTCTGTCTTAGTCAACCATACACGCTTTTGCTACTAACACATGATACCAAGATGTGGCTGCAATTTGAGCGTAAAGGTTGGATTTTGGGAGTATGACCTGGTGCAGTCCGTGGGGCGTCAAGATCCAAATTGCTTTCTTTCTTCCCCACATTTTTTGTTATTTCTATTTGTGGGGGCAAGTTCTTCCCTCACGTTGAGTCCATCATCAAGAGAACGGAAAATGCTATAGCCTCTTTTGGATACGATACTCACGATTCTAATCCACTTATATCATTGTCACATTATTTAATGATTTAAATTCTTGAAATAATTTAAAAATTGATAACTCTTATTATATATATTCAATAGTGAATTTAATCACATCTATACAGTATCTAAAAGGGACCGTAAAAGTCCTCCAAAAGAACATGTAACCATCAAATCAATTACCGACTAACCCGTAACCAACAAATCCTAAAATGCCATTTCCAATTTCCATAAAGGCGGTTCTCAAAATGCCATTTCATGTTCATTTACTACTTGAATTCGTACCCAAAATGTACCCCAACAAAATCGCACCCGAGGGCTTTGGACTTTCCAATTCGCGTGCTAAAGTTCAGTTAATTAACGAAAGAAGAATCTGGGGAGTACTTTAGTCTCTGTCACGCAATTCTGTCAACCTTTTTAGGTAGGCTCATATGGTAGTATGGTACTACTGCTATACTACACTTCTTGGCATTGCATTCTTGGACAATAGCAGAAAAAGATTCTTCTCTTGCATTCCACTTTGGGAAGGGCAAACACTATACGTATACCAATTTTAAAAAACGATTTATAAGGGGGGAAAAAAAGATACTACTAGTTTATTAGCCGACATCGAGGTCCTATTAGGCCTGTCATGTAACTGCGTCTGTGTGTATACTTTTTCTCTTATTTTTTTAGAAGTGTGGAAAGATAGTAAGTTGTTGAAGGTTTTATCAGACTAAAAAAAAAATTTTAATTTTTTTTGGGAGAAACTGATGCTATTTTTTCTTTTGTTATGAGCGTAAAAAAAGAATTTGACATCACAGAAGAAAGTTATAATGAAACCCTCTTTTCCCGTCTGTCACAGTTGAGAGATGATAAATGGAGGGATTGGAGTGTCGGACAAAGAAAACACGGCAGGGTATTGGGATGAATTCTTTCATGGATTATTATTAATGATGATGTGGACACCAAACCAAGAAGGAAATTAAAAAGTTTTAGCACTTATTGACCATTTCCAACAATAATAATTGTACCCTAATTTATAGCCAGATCTTTGCAAACTATATAGTAGTTTGATTAACATAGGTACCTTTACTCGGAAAAATCTCAAAAGTTGTTTCAAGGTTTCTGACTTGACAAAAGTTTCATGTAAAATTACGTCGGAAAATTACGATTTTCCGTCGGAAAATTACGTCGTTTTCCGTGATCACATTTCCCTATTACCTTTTTTCCTCACATACATCAAATCGCTACAGTAATTTTTCCATGAAAAATCATGAAAAATGCAATCCAAACACAACCTTATATGTTCTGGGCCTTCTGGTGAAACAAATCAGCGTGTGGTGTGGGCATCTCATATCACACAACATATGTAAAAACTAATACAATTGACAACTTACAAAAACACAACAAATTTTATCATTTAAGTGAAAATTATGTTCCACAATTAATTTCATTTGCTCAAACTCAAATTACGCCTAATTACACGCTGCAATTGCTTCAGGGCGGAGGGTCTATTGCCTTACGACTATTGAGAGACCGAGGAGAGCTATCACTTATAATTCATTCATTTAGTGAAAACTAAACTCAATGCTTTAGAATGCTCTCCAACAGTCATTATAGAAAATTGGCTCAAAGTCTGATGATCACATGATGATTCTACCTCTTCATCCCCGTCCCTAGGCAAATTTCACAATTCCTTCGGAATCCAATGAAGAATTACGAACAAGGGAGAAGCCCCTATAGACAAGTACAGAAAGGGCACACACAAAACTATTGCAATTGATGGTAAAAGCTAAGCTTCTACATAACCCAACATGGATATGTGAACTCAATTGTCGCTACAAATAGTACGTCAGCTTCACAGTTCACACAACTCCCAACCTTTGCTGTAATCCAAAGGTAAGACCAAATAGCCTCGGGGAATTTAGGGAGGCACAGGCACCACCGAATCAGGCAATGTTGCTTATGTCACCTTCAGGTTGCAGAAGACAAGTGATGCTTGTTGAAAAGCTTTGCCAGGGAGGAGTCATAAGATTATGAGGCTGTCAAAGGGGGGAAAAGGACAAACATGCATATGACATTTGGGTGGTGGGCATAGTTTTTCCGAACCGGACTCCAAAGGAGAAACAAGAAAAAGAGAAATAGCATCTCTGATACATATTACAACTATTGAGAATAAAAAACGAGATGCCAAATGCACAAGAACGCCTTGAATTTATTGAATCCTTCTACTCAATCCCGGTAAATGGCAAGGTAGCCCAATGGCTCTAATCCAGTTAAGGCAGCTACTTCCAAAATATCAAAACTGACATTTTTTTTCCTCATCCCTTCTTTCATTCCCTTGTACATTTTAAAAACAATAAATATTGGAACCACGAAAAACAGGCTCCTCAATCAACTTTGCCCTTTTTTATTTTGTCAAAGTTGATTCCGTTGACCATTGCCACACTTTCACTTGACCAGTCCCATCACCAGTGAAAAACAAACCAGGAGGACCAGTCTGAATGGAACGAACCTCCTGTTTTGCAAAGATCTTCCCTCTTTCGCAAAAACTAAAATATAAAAAGCCATATTGCAATGAAAAATCAGAAACCATAATTCAAAAACCAAGAAAAATGGCTGAACTGAGCTTACGATGGCAAATCATAGACGCGGATGCAGTTGTCATTGCATGAGCAGAGCAAAACTGGCTTGCCATCCAAATCATGCATCCCACAGAGGGTGAGCAAACCCTGATTACACAAAAACTAATCAAAACCAAAACTGCACAAGCTACTTTTATCTGCATAACAGCACACCAATATTACACCCCACAATACAGATGCAAGAAGACAATTTTCCATTTGTTCAAGGCCACTCACTTGAAATGAATGAAAATTGCACAAAATGCAAATCAACACAAGCCTAAATGTGGAAGATTTTACACTTATATCTCCAAGAAAATATCATCATTTTATCCCTCAAACTAGAGAGTTTGATACGCAATATCATATGTGACAGCAAGAAACTTTTCATTTCAAGATGACATTGCACTTTTACCAATAAAAAACTAGCTTTCGCTACCGTGAGGTATTAATATACACTGAAGGAACTTCAAATGTCCTGTGTCCTCAGCTTCAGCCCCTCAACACTCACAATACTACCTTCTCATTAGAATTTTTTTTTTGAGTTTTTTTTTGGTTTTTTTTTGGGGGGGGGGGGTGTTTGGAACTCTTACATAAGGCTGCAATTAGTTAAAACTCTCACACTTTCTTTGTCACATTGCAAAAGCATTCAAGTTCGGCCCAAACCCAACTTACCAGATAAAATCTAAAACTGGATACCAAACAACCAAACCCAAATACCTCATTTGAAAACCGAACATAGCAAAAATTTCATTCCAAAATTCACGATATTAGACAAAATGGCACACTATAAGTAAAATATGCTAAAAAACCAAGAGAGGTTGAATGTAGAAAAAGTGAATGAAACTCTTGGGAAAGTGTTCAAAGAAGGGCCCAATTTCACTGCCCTCAAGATATGACAAATGTTTTTGAGACTCCAGCATCTGAGCACAATAGGGGCCGATTCATACCGAAATCCTCCTGAAGAACTAATTGGCAGTGATCAGAAACATTCAAGTTCTTCTTTTGTTGTTTGTCCTCTTTTGTTTTCATTTCCTCTTATTTCATACCAAAACATCTACCAGTAGCCATAGCATATAGGGATAACACCAACAACCTTACATTATATTAAGCCATATGAAACTTTTCTAGCATCAGTAAGTCCTACTTTTCATGTATAAGCACAAAGTAGTCCTCAGCCAAGAACGGTTTGTTTTGTTCCCATTTTAATTTTTCAAATGCCAACACTACTCATAATTTCCAAGTAGATATATTAAGACACTATGTATTATGGATGATAACTACTTTTTTTTTTTTTTACTCTCTCTATATTGGTATTACATGAGTCCTACCATATTGAGCAAAACTCTTGCTTGGAACATTTAAATTGTTGAACAAACTAGTTTTCCAGTTTAGGACAACTATTTCAAAAGTTAAAAATAATTTCTTTTTTAGAATATGAAGTAAAACAAAAATTTGAATATTTCCCAGAAATGCTTGCAGCTTGGAGGACAATATTATTTGTGAAAAGTCAAAAACTCATTGGCAATTAAAAATTTAATGGGACTTAGCTGTCTTAATTGTCCTAGAAATTCTCAAATAGGACTTCCTCGTAATTCCCAATTAAGTAGTTAATCAACATAAGAACAAATGTCTGAACAGATAAACAAGCATGCCAACAGAACCCCAAAAAAATTACACTAGCACACCTGCTTGGCTTGTTCATTCAAGTGTGTGTTGAACATTAACCTTAATTATCTGCAATTCCAATCTTTTAATGGGACTTTGAACTAGATTTTGGCTCAATCTTATTAATACTAGTGTCTAGCGAACGCATGCAGTCAAATAGAAACTGTTCGTTTAAACTGGAATATGGATGCTGACAAGTAGGGACTGCAAAAAACCTTTCTACTTGCCAACAACAAAGATTTACAAACAGTTTTGACTTATAGTTTTTTATATTTCCATACACCTTGTAAAGCTCGGATATTGCTAAATGGTTGGATCCAGCTAAAAACATGACTGTTGTCAATTAAATCACAAATGGTTAATGAATAAGTGTGCTCTTAATTGTATTCGAACCATCAAAAACACATCAATAGAGTATTTCATGCCAAACTTCCTGATTCTTCTTGACACACATATTGTACATTAGCTAAGAAAAACACCTATTAATTGAAAAGAAAAAACACACACACAGAGAGAAACAAGCAAGCACAACCCTGCATGCAAGAGGAGTGATATAATAAAGCATACATGTTCCTCATTATGTGTGTATGTCACTTCCAAGCTCCCAAGCTCTGTAGCAGCCCAGACCTACAAGTAAAGGAAATATAAAATAGATGTGAACCCAGCCAACTGATAGTGTACTTCTGTGCACAGAAGTACTAAAATTAGGGTGAAAAACTGAATACCTTTACTGTTTTGTCCAATGAACATGATAATAGAAATTGATCCCAACAAAGAACAGACATCACAACATTAGAATGGTCCGTCAATGTCTGTAGACACTGCAAAGTTTCGAGGCTCCAAACCTGAAAACAGAAGTTGAAATGGCTAAGGTCTTAAACACACCATCTGCAAGAAATCCTATGTTATGACAATAAGTCCTTATCTCACTCCAACTGACTTACACGAATAGAATGGTCCATCGAACCAGAATAAAGTTTATTGGCTCCAACAACCAGAGTGACAACAGCAAGATTGTGTCCCTTGAGTGATGCAGCTGGTTCAAAGGAGTTGGTGGCAGTATTAAACTTCCATGCCAATATTGTTCCATCCTGCAAAGGATGTAAGGGTTTTTAAGAAGGTGGTCAGCAGGTCAGGGGTAAAAGCACACATCTGATTGAAAGGGGTTACTCTGAGTTTGAGCACATAGAAGATAGAGAGAAAAGTGTGGCTAGCTCGTTAACGGCCTTTGGAGGAGAGAAATAAACAATGTACAAGAAACTACTGTTTAACCAGGTCTTTACCTTTACACAAAGTGTCTTAGTTTTGAATTTTGTCAATTGCTTTTAACTCATCTCACCCTCATCTTCGATTCAAGGAAAAAAAGATACCACCAAAGTACCTGGGCAAGAGCAATACGTACCCCTCCACCTATAGTTGCCCCCTTCTTCCCTTCCTAAATGAACTCTTAATTACAAAGTATTCCGATTCAGGTTCCACATGAAATTCTCACTCCAACCCTTCACTCCCTCAACTACTAGCAACCGAGCCATGTCCAAGGTGGAGAACATAAATCTCATTATAACTGGTCTAAGGGCTCAATTCTTTCTTTTTTGAAGTAAACTCAAATTGACCACCATTTAGTTTACATTCATAGGCCAAAAAGTATTGTATTTGCATGAAAGACTCAATGTTAACTAAACACATAACTAATTCTGATAACTAGGACCCTGTAATTTCTTAGAGAAACAATACACAAAAATTGAAATAGTATCCACTACTTAAATCACCCCCGACTCATCCGGGCAAATTTTGGAGTTCGACCTGAGAAGCCACAAAGTTAAAAAGAGATACAATTGCCCAAAAGAAAAAGGAAAAGAAAAAATTACCTGTACACCCGCAAACAGCAAATCGTTACCCACCACAAGAGCATAGACTTGCCCAACAGGTCCACTTAAACTCAAGTCAGTGGTTGTTTGTGTGTTCCATGCCTGCAATATCACCAGTTGACCTGATAAATACAAAAATTTGACTATGTGCTAATAGAAAGCTCTGGCTTGTGCACTGAACTATAGACATGAAAAGACTGAGAAAGAAGAAGGTAACTGAACCTCTTACCCTGACGAAGTTTGTAAGACCCACAAAAACCCATGGGCCTTCACTTCTCATGCAGCCTATTTCACCACCCAAGCTAATAACCCCTGCACACTAAGGGAAACGAGGAAAAGCATATGATACATATGAGTTTTAAAAAATGCCATAGGTTGACAAAAAAAAGGGAACTTTTCTTGTTAATTGACTTTAAAATAGAGGAACATTCCAAGATCAATCTCTTATAACGACTTTTCCCAGCACATCATGGCTACTTTCTTAAGATTTTGCATTCCTGCTCTCTTATCTATACAGCTCAGAAGTATTTAAAAAGATTTAAAACCTAACAAGAATAACCTCAGCCACATCATTCGACAACACAGATGCATTTCGGGAAATTTTTTAATTTTCTTCCCCTCAAAAGCAGGATTGGAAGAAAAGGGCCCACACAAATTAACAGGGCCTTATTCAGCTTGTCATCTACCTAGTTAGATCTCTACACTGAAGGATCAGAAAGCAGACATAACCACTGAAACTGCAAGAAGAAATAAAATTAACAACAATCACCTGCCCAGATTGGCAATCCCAAACTCTAACAGTCTCATCTTTACTCCCTGTATAAAGCCTGTCAGAGCCAGATGGCAAAGCAATCCCAGTAACAACCTGTTCAAGGAGAAACCTTCAACTCGTACTGGTACTCCATCAATGCAAAAAAAAAAAAAAAAAAAAGTCCATAGCCAAAACCACAATTCTTAAAAAAAAAATTACAAGAGACACAGACCCGAACACTCGAAAACAAACAAATAATCCGATAATCACTAAACAAAACCAGACAAAGCTTCAACTTTATCACGTTCAAAAAACAAAATAAATAAGACTAAAACTACATTATTAAGAAGCAAGCATATAGGTTAGGATTCCCAATCACCTTTTCGTGTCCTTCGAGCTGTGTTAACAAGGAAAAGCAGTTGCCCGTAGACCAAGAATGCAAATACCTACACTTATCTCCATAGCTACAATTTCCCTGAACCCAAAAATTACAAAGTTTCTCAGTCTTCTTAATAACTCCTCCTCCCCTATTCCCGTAACCCTGCTGATGCTGCTGTTGTTGCCTCCCCCAAGAATTATTGAAGTTAGGATTCCTCCGCATCCCACCGCCAGCATAATTGTCATCAGCCGAGAACCCGTAAGGCCGTTTGGATGTGGCGGCCCCGTTGCCCATTGACGACTGCTGCGGAGGCGGTAATTCTCTGTGTAGGTATGGACATGGAAACCTACTGCACTTTCCTGCCCTCCAATGATAACAAACTTTTTGCTGTTTGTTATTGGTATCACTCCCAGAAGACGACGCCGTGGAGGCCCCCGGACCTAGCCGTTGAAAGATACGCTTACTTCCGTCGACATCCATTCTTCAATTCTAATTTACTTAGTGTAAATAACTTCAGTATGCACGAGCTGGATGGCTTATGCAGCGTGAAAGATAAATAAGGAATTGAAGGGGTGAAGACAGGGAGTGATAATGGATGTGATCATGAGAATGAAAAAAGTAGGGGAGAGAGGGGGCTGGGGGAAACGACGTGAGATGAGATTGAAATTCAGGGTGTGCAAAAGGAGGTTTCAAAATTTTGGTTAGGGTTTTGAGTTGTGGGGAAGGGAATGAATTGGGAACCCTAATTTGCAATTTTTGGGTTTTAACTTTTGCAGCGAAGTGCGAGGGGGACAAGTGGAGGAGGAGGATGAAGGAGGACTGAAAGAGAGAAGAAGGATCTAAAACCAAGTAAAGAAATATAAGTCTTAACCTTTTTTTTTTAATATTTCCACAAGGAAAATACAGTTTCTTTTTCCCCTAAAATGAAAAAGGTAAATATGACCTTAAATTGACGAGAATACAAGAGCACTAGAGCAGGACTAGGAGTCGTACGTGATAGGAATGCAAATTTTGTAATTTGGCATATTTTACTTAACTCGGTATGATACTTCTTTACTTAAATCAGTATGATACTTCTTAACTGAAAAAGGAATAAAAGCGTAAGCGTAAGATTTACGATTAAGTTGACCAGTATTTTACGCGTCTGCACTCTCAATTTAAGTGTATTATGATACTACCGAATTAGCCCTTCCCTCCTTTTTTTTTTTTTTTTTGCTTCTCATTCCCTCCCTCTCCTCCTCCCTTGCTCTCCTTCTTCCTCTTTTTCCCCTCCTAACATAGAAATGCAAACAAGTCGAGTTGAATCGAGTTTCGACTTAATTGAACTAAGTCTCATTATAATTTTACGAAACTCGAACTCGAGCTCGAGCTCGACAAGTTCAAAATGTCAAGTTCAAATTTAAAAAAATATAAAAAATAATAATTTTATTTATAAATTAAATAAAATAATTTTTTTAAATAAATAATAAAATATTAAAAATATATATGTAATTTTAATATTAAAATAAAAAATAAAAGATTTATACAAATATAATTGAATTCGAACCAACTCGCGAGCTAACGAACTTAATATTTTTGAATTCGAATTCGATTTGGTCAACTCAACCTCGATTCGAGTTCAATGTTGACCAAACTCGAACTCGAACCACTCATAAACGATTTGATTCATTTGCAATCCTATCCCCACCAACCTCTCTCCTCCTCCCTCCTCCTCAGGTGTGACCAAAGAGGAGAAGGGAGGAGAGGAGGGTTGCGAGCAAAGGAAGGAAATAGAGAGGTGAGAGGAAGGGGAAAAAGGAGTGAGGGGATGAAGAGGAAAATGTGAGGAGGGAGAGGACGGTGGAGGAAAGGACGGGCTATGGTGGGTGGTAAAAGTTTTTTAAATTTTAAAAGTATTTCAATAAAATTTTAAATTCTCAAAACACTCCAAAATATATCTTGGAAAATATTTAATTCAAACGAATGATTATTTTACACTGCTATAGCAAAATTTTTAAAAAAACACTTAATACATTCGGAGCCAAATTGCCCTGATAGTTCGCCAGGAATTCACAGCAAATCGAAAGCTTTCTTTGTCCCTGGGAGCGTAAGAAGGTAAAAAATGCACAATGAATCGCGAAAGAACTGTTGACCATGTTCCAGGCTATGAGGGAACTCACATCTTGCTCCCTCTGATGTCTTCGAAATTTGCTCTGAAAACTAGGAGATGTTTTTCTTAGATCCAAAAATATGATAAGAGAACCCATTTTATCTGTTTCTTTACGTTTATAGACGACTCCCACTTATCACAACTGACCGCTAACACAAGATCAAGAAAACAAATTGAGTAGCACATACACTTCGATTATGCCCGTGCTGATTCTGGTCATTCCAGAGCAAAAGGATAAAGAGGATAATTCAATTTCTGCTATCAGAAGACTTCAGAATCAAAAAACCAGATCCATAGTCAAGATCAAAAGCTCGACCATTCTTTTTCTTTCCCTTTTTCCCTGCAAAAGAAAAACTGGACACCGTCGGCCTTGCAGTATCAGACTCAGCTATCTAATACTAGTCGATTGCAATAAAACACAGATAATGTGGGAGTTGGGGAAACCACAGATCAAAAGTATACTGTCCAAACTAGTAATCTCGGATAGGCCACTGAATTCTCAATTTCTTATCTGAGATTCAGAAAACCACTTCCCCAGTTCTTGAGGTGGAAGTAAATCAACTACTTTGTCAGATAATTTTGGTGTCATCAACGTACTGTAACCAACAATGGCAAACAGTTGGTTTACACATTCACTAAGCACTTGACTGAATGAAGCCTTACAATTGATGTCATTCCGTGTAGGAATGCTTTCATTCCAACCAAGTTGCAGATTGAAATTACCCAACTAATGGCTCTGCAGATAAAAACCATTCTAATAATTTTTTGGTTCAATTACACACCACTTGTCAATATCAGTAAGCAAGACGTCCCAATTGTCACTCGCAGCAATGAGAGCTGACAGAAAAGTTTACACTAAATAATGCTGCATAAAAAATTTGTTTAATCCCAGATAATAGTTTACTCCTAGCATTTCAGAGCAGAGAAAACATTAGAAGCAGAATCTCGACAAACATGCGAGACCATTTCCTTGCTACAACCATATATCTAGTTTGAAGGCCAAACATGACCTAAAGACCAACTTTTCTGACATCACACATCAACCAAACTGCAGAGCATTTCGTATATTAATTCATGATGTTCCACTACAGGGACCCGTCATAGCTATCTTAGGGACTTGAATCAGAGTGCAGAAGGAATGGGATGAGCAGTGCAGTAGGTAACAACTGCAGTTAAGGAGATTGTAGGAGAAAAGGTGCAAAGGGTTCAGAGAATATCATTCAGAAGACCACAATTTGATTTTACTACCGATATGGAAAAGAGTTTTCAGATGTAGGAGTTTTGGTGTGTGAAGAGAAAAATAGAAGATATTTACGATGCATCACTTCTTTCTCAGCCTAACCCTCCCCCCCCCCCCCCAACCCCCAACACCCTCCACAAAAAAAATAAAAATCCCAAAAAGAAAAGGTAAAAAACCCTATGTAGGGTGCCTGTCTGCTGAACACCATTTTTATATAATCTGCATAGCAACGAGACCCAAAAGTAGATGAGACTCAACAGCATCGAAAGCAAAGGACAAAAGAAGAGCAATTGCATTGACCAAAAGAGATTGCTAATATAATCTGTGAATGAAGGAGAATCTTTTCATCCATCAAGGGAGACAGAGCAAAAGAGGGAAATAAGGGAAAAAAAATATAAATAAAAACTCTGTTAATGGAAGACATTCAAGAAGGCAACTGCAATAAATGATATGCTTCATACAAGTGGTAATGTTTGTGACATAATGAGTTTCAATTGAACAGAGATCTAACTGGCAAGTTTAAAAGCATCAATGAAGAGCCCATATGTGAATCCCATCTTGAAATTGTTCAGAAGTGCAATAGGGAATGTCACCTTAGGTCGGCTGTAATAAAATTTAGTGACATACTCTGTGAGCAGAACACATACCACAGCAGCAATTACATCATTAACTCCTAAAGCTCCAAAAGAGAGGGAAATTGTCTGTGCAACATAAAAACCACCCAATAAAGATATACCTCCAAAAAGTGCTCTCCTAGAAGGGCTTCTGAAGTAATTCCTAGATACTTCTGGTAGAACTCTAATGATGTCAACCAGCCTTCTTGGCCCTTCATTGTCTTGCACTGCTCGAATCCTGAATAATCCTGGAGATACTCTTGAAATGAATCTTCTCCTCCCACCAAAATTACTAGTGCAGGAAACTAGACCACATCCGGGCAGGCCTCCAGAAGTGAAAATCAGACAGTCTACCACTAACATGCTTAATCGGTATAAACAAATCAGTGGTTCATCATCACATTCCTGGTTATAAAAATTAAAGGATATCGTTAGCTCTCTAATGCTGTAAGTACTTCCTTTTGACTAAGACATATAAACTCACAAAGAAAACCAACGAAATTACATCACAAGGAGTGCATCCAAACTCAAGTAAACATGGTTAGAATAATTATGACAAAATTTATCACTTTTAACCTCCACAAATACGATGTATATCAAGCATGCTATTAGAATGGTAAAATCCTTGAATATGTTCTCACAGAGTCACGACTGGATATGTCATTCTTCAGATACTAAACATTGCACCCTAATGGTCAATGAACAAAGGAAGCCAGAAGCAACAGTTTATGGAGATATTCTTAAACGCCCATAGGCAACGTTCCAGCAGAATACAAGTAGCCCACCATAATGGGATCAATACAAACTAATTACAACCTATCAAGAGATTACCACTAAAACTAAACTAGCCCACAAATTGAGGGATGAAAAACTAACATAAAGTTAGACTTGAAACCAGGCCTCCAGGTCCTGGTCATCGGCATTATAGCACTATACTGGAAACCACATATTTGCTTCACGACTAGAACCTAATTCCACTACAAAAGACGAAATAGAAATGCCCTGTCGAGCAAGATTAACCAGTTTACAGAATCACACATTAACATCCAACTGTACAGTGATGCAAATCATGTGTCTGTGATTGAGATTGTGCTTGTGAGGACTATAATAGCCGCCGGGAAAGGAGTAGTGAAATTACCTCTGATGGGGCAGGATATGGTGAAGTTGCCGAGTTGTTTGAGTTTTGATTGACGGAAAAGCAATGGGTTCAGTTTCCAGTGGTTCGATTAGATAGAAAAATGGTGTATTGCCCCAAAATTTTTCTGTACTGCCGGATCCGGGTACATCGCATTGTGTTGCAATTTGGTCCCTCTAATTTTCACTCGGTCCATGTTTTATCCCCCAGAAAAGCATTGGCTCAAATTTATCCTAAAATTCAAAACTCTACCGGCTTTTAATGCACAACCCTTTCCTTTTATTTTTGGGATAATTTCAGAAACCTCCCCTGAGGTTTCTGACAGTCTCAAGGACCTCCCCTGAAGTTCCGAAAATCCCTTATACCTCCCCTAAAACTAAGTAGATAGTTTCAGGTCCAACCCAATTGAGGTGGACAATGAATATAAAATGTGTTTCAGGAGAGAGAAAATAATCAAATTCCACCTCTGCCGTCAAGATTGTCATTAGTGAGGATGTTTATGTTGAAAATTTCAATGGAATCTAGTTCCTTTGAAATTGCGGGGGGTGTATGTGAAACTGATGGAAAAAGGTAAGGCTGTATTGCAAGAAATTGTCTTCTAGTTCATGCCAACGGCTCTCAAAGTAGTTCTTTGTAACGGTAATAAGAAACAGTAGTGTTGCTTTGGAGCTCTATATAATTGCCTACTGAAGTTGCAAGAG
Source organism: Coffea arabica (assembly GCF_036785885.1). Lineage (NCBI taxonomy): Eukaryota > Viridiplantae > Streptophyta > Magnoliopsida > Gentianales > Rubiaceae > Coffea > Coffea arabica. Next base: position 2,835,333 of record NC_092313.1, on the reverse strand, counting down.
AAACCAGTGAATGTTGTTGGGTTGTGACTGAGGTTTCTGCAAAAGTGTTCATACAAGTAGCAAAGCTGAACTACGTACAAACAGATACACATGGCTTCTTCAAGCCTGGCAGATTCATCATGGAATTCACCAACTTCATTTTCAATAAGAAATAGATATTGCTATTGTCATCGGAAAGCAAGTATTAAGATTTCTGAGAGCAGGAGGAATCCGAACAAGCTCTATTTCTGTTGCTCAAATTGCAAATTCTTTCAGTGGTTCGAAGGACCTGAAGAAGGTGAAGTGAGCAGCCAAAGAACAGATCAACGTTCAAGCATGCAAAAGGAGGATCATATACAGTTTGCCAAAGTAGAGCAGTCGAACTCCATTGTGAAATGGTTGCTTATAATGAACCTGTTATTCATAGCTATTTACATTTTGTTGTTGATATTGTTTCAGTGGTTCGAAGGGTCTGAAGATGGTCAAGTGAGCAGGCAAAGAGCAAGAGGACATTCAATCATACAAAGAGGTGATCAAGTGCAGAATTTGAATGCTGTCAAGTTCAACTCCATAGTGAAATTGATGCTTATAATGAACCTTGTATTTTTAGCTGTCTATGTTGTTATATTGACTGTAAAAGATATCAAATGAGTATTGATTCATAATAGTAAAGAACCAAATTCATTATTATGTGCTTCCAGTTTTGCTTATTGAATACCACATGACAGATTTTACAAAAACACAGTGTACAAGTAATAGTGCAAATGGAACTTCAGTCTTCTGTTGAGAAGCATTTTGAGTGTACAACAGCCAAATCTTTCCACTCATGCATCCAGGTTAATACAAAAAGATAAATTCGTCCAAAACATCAGATAACTAATGTTCAGATACCAAAATTAGATAACCAAGACATCTAAAAGATCCTGATATTCATCAGTAATGATCAGATATTCATGTCCTCTGATATCCAAATAACAAAAGACTCTTAATAGATTCTACTAAAAGGTGAAACTGCTACTGACATTATGAGAATCATGAGAAACTGAAGCATTGATGTTGACATCAGTTTGTACTTGGGCACTTCCACTGGGATGTAGTGCAGCAGTATGCATTCCTGCAAATGGTTGAGGTGCTGCTGCTGAAGTTTTCCTTTTGGGGTTATATACAACAGATGGAGCAGATTTGTTGGAAGGTCGTCCTCTCTGAAATTGCAGATGAAGCATGATTAATATACAGGCATGTAAATAAGCATTAAAAGTGCAGCTATCTCTGAAAAAGGATTAAGGAACAAATACCTTTCTCTTAGTAGCATTGGTTGCTGTTTGCAGATTCAAGTCAGCATTCATTAATGGTAATTGAGTTGATGGACTTCGGTTATTGCCTTGACTAGAAACTACAATAGGCACATTGCCATCAGCATGATCCTGCACAAATCAATGGCAAGCATTAGCTCATCAGACAACAGCAACATAAGAAAAGTCTGTTTCTGAATCTAAAAGAATTGTAACCCATAGAACAGATCCTGCAAGCCCTGTATTTGCAATTCCCCTTCCTGGCTTTCCTCTAGCAAATTGAGTCCCCTGACATGAAAATTAATAACAAATTACAGGCTCGCTTAGCAATTTCAAGTCTCTCAATTAAACCACTAGACTGAACCTTGTTTGTGCTGGTGCTTGTACTCCTTTGTCTCACAGGTGCTCTTTGACATGTTCTAGTATTATGTCCAGTAGCTTTGCAGTTGCCACATCTCATAGTGGTTGACCTTTTTGCTTGAGATTGGCTTGGCTCATCAGGCCCTCTCATTCTATTAACTCTTGGACGACCTGGAGCTCTTCTCAATGGTGGTGGAAGGACAGTTTTTGGTGTGACATCAATTAATGGAGGCCATCTCTTCTCGTGAGGAATTGGATGTATCATGCCACTATATGTCTTGAGATACATTTCTGTTGAGAAGCAAGGATCACAGTATGTCTCCAACTTCTGTCTTCTGTATACAATTCCAAGTGCAGCATGCTTGCATGGGAGTCCAGACAATTGGAAAGCTCCACAGTCACATGTCTTCTGGTTCAAACTCACTATAAATGTTCTGTCACCATCAGTAACTTCAAACAAATCCTCACTGGCCATCTGCAATGAACATCTCCTAGAATGTATTGCAATTTCCTTGAGCTTTTCTATGATGTTTTTTGGGATAGCAGACGTCCATGTGCAAGCCTTCTGGTACCTTTTGTGTAATTTCTTCATAAATTTTTTCCTCAGTCCTTCAACAAGTGTCAGTATTGGTTGGCACCTTAAGTCTCCAATCCAAGCATTGAAGGATTCCGTGAAATTGTTTGTGACATGGTCACATTTCAAATCTGTTGAGAAAGCATGTCTAGCCCAAGCAGAAACTGGAATCTTGGATAAGTACCTCCATGCTTCTATATTCATGTCCTTGATTCTCTGCATTGCTTGTGTAAATTCAACTGCATCATAACTCTTAGCAGCTTGCCAAAAGAAGGTACTCAGTAACACTCCAGGGAATTGAGACTTGAAGTTCATGCAAATATGTCTGCAACAGTATCTTCCAATTGCAGATGGCAGCTGCTGTTCATATGCAATGTTCAACCCCTACATCAAAAGCAAAAAATCAGTCAGCCTTTTTTACCATATCTACACAGCAGGTTGTCCAAATTTGGCAAAGTAAAGTATTTAGTAATACCTTTTGTCTGTCACTCATGACAGTTAAGGGACAGTTGTTATCGAATGGTCCAAAAAATTCTTCAAAGAAATGAAAGAACCAGCTCCAAGTCTCTTTGTTTTCTACCTCAACAATAGCAAAAGCAATGGAAAATATGCTGTTATTACCATCCAATGCAACAGCAGCCAGCAATACTCCACCAAAACTACCTTTCAAATGACATCCATCAAATCCAACAAAGGATCTACAACCACCTAAAAATCCATCTTTCTGACTTTTAAAGCTAATAAAAAGTCTCAGGAACCTTGGTTCAACTAGTAGATTTGGTCTGTCATAATGAATCTTACAAACACTACCAGGATTATGTTGCCTAAGAAGCACAGCATATTTGGGCAGTTTACTATATGATTCTGAATGTGTGCCTTCAATCTCTTCTCTTGCCTTTTGTTTGGCTCTATACACTTGCTGTTTACTAGGATGCACACCATATTTTAGCATCTCAGCTTCAATGCCCTTTCTTGACAAGTTAGGATAGGTTCTCATCACAGCTATCAGTTTTTTGGCCATCCAGTCAGAGGTGGCCTCACGATTTTTATTATCCATCACACATGTGTGTTCAGGTGTGTATGTCTTAATCATAAATGTTACTGAATCAGCTATAGGGGACGCATGAATCCTCCATGTACATCCAGCACTATCACAGATTGCAGTACACCTGGTTTTCTCATTCTTCAGCCTTTTGATGGGAAATCCTTTTTGGATCACATAATCCTTCAGTGCTGCTCTAAAGGCATCAACATTAGTGAATAGCTGTCCCTTCTTGAATTCTATGTCCTCTCTTGGATTGTAAGTCCACATCTTGTTTCTTAGCACTTCTTTTAAAGGGTCCATTTCTTGCTCAGATTCAGAATCTGGTACAATTAGATCACCAGTTTCATTATCATCCAAGTTTTGAAAACTTTCATCACTGCTATAATTCTCAGACAGAACCATTAGCTCATCACCTATATCATCTTCATTGTCATCATCAAATCCTTGCTTCCATGAATCATCAGAGCTCGATTCACCCCTATACCCCTCATCCTGGGAGTCAATAACATGAACATTCTGCTCATCAGCAGCCAAGGCAGAGTGTTTGTTCTGAATTTCTATGTGCTCACTCTCACCATCAATCTTTCTCAACAACATGACAGGTTGTTCAGCTGGGATAATATCCATGTTGAACACCTCTATATTTATGACTGGTTGACCTTCATACACACTGAACATATCATGGACAGCTTCATCATCATTCACATCAATGTAAGCTTCTGTTCCAGGTATTGCACATCTCATATGTACAAGAAGATTAATATTTCCAGGCAGTTCATCTAATGCCTTCTCGGCAACATCATTCAGCAGATTAAAGAAAGAGTATTTTTCAGGATTTATATTGGAAATTCGAACTTTTGTCCCTCCACAATGGAGTACAATGTCATGCACATCACCAGTCACCATCCTACAACATCAGATATCACCATTTATGAACTTCAATGTATACAAACATATAATACTATGACAGAGTAACTCCCTAGACCTCATGCAAACCACTTTGTATGATTCATATAAACAGCACCATCACATATGCATTAATACACATTCTAGTTTATAACTATTATAACCAGAAATAATGAAAACATTGTCAGGTGATCATATTAATAACAAAAGCAGAAACGCAGAGCTAATGTAGGAAAATAAGAAGACATGCTCAGTTTCCACATGGTCAGTAACCTTCATCAGCCATAAGCTACGTAGTATCTAACCTTGCTTTGCTTCAGATGCTCTCAGAACACCAACAGTTCACCCTTTGCAGCAATACTTCAGCTCAATTTCCAGAACTCAATTTCTTCAAGAATTCTCCCGTTTCTCCTGGAGCTCTCAAATGCTCTTCTCATGATCAGTATGGCTCAAGAAGGTCTATTCCTCACCAAAATTAACGTTCAGTCAGCTACCATTGTCACATCAACAACCAAATGGGCGCCCATTTTTTGCGCCTTTTCTCTTAGCCCAAATTAGCAATTCATTTTATTATCAAATTCCAGTTAAGTTACTTAATCCTTTCTATTACTCATTTCACTAATTAATTCATGTTATTATCAGAATATATTACTTCAACAGCAGGGATATTTGTGTTAATTCAACGTTTTTCAAGTCATTTTGGGACCCAACAATCTGACAGGGGAGGTATAAGGGATTTTCGGAACTTCAGGGGAGGTCCTTGAGACTGTCAGAAACCTTTATTTTTCCCCACTATAATTGTCTTATCCAAAATAGTTACATCCAGATAGTTGAGGAAAATTAAAAAATTACTACCCAATTAGAACTCTTTATAGACGCTCAATGTTGTACTAATTATTATTATTAACTTCCACTAGCAAATTCTTAAAAATCAATCATAATTATGTGGTATAAATCCAACCACTTTTTATTTTATATATCACATCAAAAAATAATTATAGGAAATTTTTCAAAACATTAACTTTGTTGTCAACTGTGGGAAAACAAAATTTTATTTTGCATGGAAGGTGGGAAAGCGAAAGAAAACAGAACAGTCGATAAAAAGTTAAGAGCACAGGCACAGCACAAAGACAAATAGAGGCCCGGCTCACTCCGTTGGGCACTTGGGAAGGGACGAATCCGAGCTCCAGCACTACGCAACACCTTTTGTACTGCTGTGCTGTCAGCTGTGGTTCATCTCTCTCATTGTCACCTCTCTTCCTCTCCTTTCCATCTCTCTCTCTCCCCTCTCTTCAGGTTTGCCCCGTCCCCCCGTTCCATTCATTTTAGTAGTAGTCAATATTTTCAGTAAAGATTAGTTATTTTGTGTGTTTGCTAATAAATTGTTGATCCGGGCTTGTGCCTTTATTGTTCAAATTCAATTGGGTTCACGTTAAATTTCCTACAATGGTCGTAAATGAGTGGGTTTTAAATACATAGTAAAGGTGATAGGGTTTTGAATTCTGTTATTTAGAGGTCTATTTCAGAAAAAGGTTTAAGCAAATTTGTGAAAAGTTGTCTTGATTGGGATTGGTTTTCGTTTGTTATTCAAGTATGCCAGAGCCTGGAGTAGGAGCTAAGATTGATCTTTACTGTAAATAGCGATCATTTGTCAAGGGAGGATACCTTTCTGGGTTTTATTTATTCTTGCTACAGTCCCGCTTCTTTAATTTTTTTTTTCCCTCTTTGGGTCAATGAAATGACTATTGAGTTTGAACTTGGAATTTTGAATTTTCTAGTCATAGTGACTTCTAATTTAGATTTTCGTGCTTTTTTGAACTTGGAAATTTGAATTTTCTAGTCATAGTGACTTCTAATTTAGATTTTCGTGCTTTTCGTGGCTTATCAGATTCAGTTGATTGGAGAGGGATTGATGAAAGTAAAAGCTTCAGTCTGTTGTTCTACGATTGTTCTACGGATATTTCTTGTGCCTAGCGGAAATACTTTTCAAACTCCACCTACTAGATATGAGAAACTTCCTTCAGCAGTTTGATTTGAGTATGGTTTTGGTATACTGTTATCTCAGGAAGATTCAAGCACTTTGACTTGTAAAGTTTTCATTCCCACTTGTTGTAAGGTAGAACATTACAGAATTTCAGAAATTTGAGCTTCGAGGATTACAAACGGAGACTTGATTGGTGGTATATTTTGATCTTCTTGGTGGCGGCCAAGGATTCGTATGGCTGTTGCCAAGTGCAATGGCATTACTGAAAATTCTCCTTTCCTATTTAAATGTTACAGAGTTGGAAGCTTGACAGAAACCATTTTGGACACGCAGCAAACTTCAAACTTGAAAGATCGATATGTTCTTGGAGGGCAGTTAGGCTGGGGACAGTTTGGCATAATCAGGGAGTGTTCTGATAAGTTGACTGGGGAGTTACTGGCTTGCAAATCAATTGCCAAAGATAGATTGGTCACCCACGAAGATGTGCGAAGCATCAAGCTTGAAATTGAAATTATGACTAGGCTGTCCGGACACCCTAATGTTGTGGATCTGAAGGCTGCTTACGAGGATGAAAATTATGTTCATTTGGTCATGGAGCTTTGTGCTGGAGGTGAGCTTTTCAATCAGTTAGAGAAGCACGGGAAATTCTCCGAGGCAGAGGCCAAAGTTATTTTCAGGCATCTGATGGAAGTGGTGATGTACTGTCATGACAAGGGAGTGGTTCATAGAGATTTGAAGCCAGAAAATATCCTCCTAGCCACAAAAGCCCTTTCATCTCCTATAAAATTGGCTGATTTTGGTCTTGCAACCTACATAAAACAAGGTCAGTCTTAAGCTCTTCCTGAGGATCTTGCTCGTTGCCCATAAGAATAATCATTATTTAATCTTCACAGCATGTTAATTATGTCAAAACAGGGCAGAGTTTGCACGGAACTGTTGGTAGTCCATTCTATATAGCTCCTGAGGTCCTAATAGGTGGCTACGATCAGGCAGCCGATGTCTGGAGTGCTGGGGTTATTCTTTACATCCTTCTAAGTGGGATACCACCATTCTGGGGAAAGACTAAATCGCGAATATTTGATGCCGTTAGGCTGGCTGACTTACAATTTCCATCAAATCCTTGGGACTACATATCTTACACTGCCCAGGAATTGGTCAGGGGAATGCTATGTAAAGACCCTTCTCAGAGGCTTTCAGCTCAGCAAGTCCTAGGTGCGTTGCCTGCTTGAGAATGTATGACTGCCTTAAGGCATTCTCCATGTCATAAGAATTTACCATTCTGATAACATTTGCTATAACTTACAAGTTATCTTAGAATCAAAGTGTCAAAATAATGGTAAATTTTCTTATGAATCTCTGCCAACAATTGAAAACAGTATAGAATTCTGCTTAAAATGAAATAACATCATAAATGTGTTTAAGGTGGAGTGCTTGAAAGTGACATGTTGGGGTTTAGGGAGCTTGACTCTGAAAGTTAAAAAGTAAACACAAAACTGACTGTGGCATGAAGGTCGGTTGGAGTCAATGTGTTAGACAGGTTTATTGATCTTCTAGGATCCTCTCGTTCTATAGCTGTTGCTTGAACATGTAGCTCTTTCATACAATGTAACAATTTATCGTTTTTCACCATCAGAAAGCAAAGATGCGCGCCTGATTTAACTTAGATATTCTTGTTGTAAAAGAAGGGAGCACGGCGTTTTCTTCTTTCCATATCCAGCTCCACTGCAGTTAAGATTGTCAATGGCTTTCAGAAATTTGTATCAGATTTGGACAGTACGACAACATTTTTCCCGAGCAATGACTTTCGAATTCTTGGCCTTAAATAGGCTCCATTTAGTTAATATCTTTAACCCACCATGTATAGATGATCTTGAGTTTCTTCATATTTTTTTGTTATGCCTTCGCTTAAACAAGGTACTTCTTTTCTAAATCATAGTCACCATTTCTAGATCATACCTGGTTGATGGACTCCTCACCACTTTCTGAACAACCGTATGAATGTCTCAAGCAGAGCTACGGTGATGGTGATTTACAGAGAGATCCTTTCTCTTCTTCGCTTATGGCCCGGAATCAGGATATTAGTTTCAGAACAGGGTTGTCTATAAGTAGTGACGTGCAATCGCCTACATTCACTTGCAGGTCAGCACTTTCTTCCTTCCTGGTCACACCATCAACACCTTACTACAAGGCTATTGGATTCTCTTTCCAAAGTAGCGGTGGATCAAACTCGGTGGATTTTCCTATTGCTGTAGTTTCTATGCCGAGTTTTGCATTCAACAGCCCTGATCGTGTGGCTGGGCAAGGGAATCCTGAATTGGATCTTTCAGTGGACCTCCCTAGAGTGGATTCACTTCATCAAGGTAATATAGTAGTTTATAAAACCTGTCATATCTATAGTAGAACCCTTAATTGAAAAATTCCCTCTTCATACAGATGCGAGTTTGAGAGCACTGCTTAAGTTGCCAGATCCTTCACTGTGCTATGGGCATGCGGATTGTAAGGTGGCAGACCCTACTAGGGGTGGGTCAATTGGATCTAAGATGTCAGGCATCCACAACAGGAGGAACAATACAATTAGTCTTGGTGAACTAGAGCAGCTTGACCTTATTGTGACCGAGTCAGTTATTCGATGGGCTTCTTGTGCGCATCTTCCTACTGCCATGTCACTCAGGTCTTCTCTTGTATGTTAACAGCTTGGAGCAGCCCGAGCTGAGGATCAGCCTGCAATGAATGATGGGGAAGAGGATGGGTTTTATTGTGTTGTTTTTGGTGGGGCGGGGGGGGGGTGTGGGGGGAGGAGAAAAAAGAGAGAGAGACGAAGAAGCATTCGTGTTGTAAATACTAATACACCACGTGATTCTGATTCTGGTTTGAGATGGTCTACGAGTTTGCACGAGCTTTCCTAACTCATAAAATAGTCAGTACACAAGTTTGTATGAAACTGAGCGTTGCGCTTGCTGTTAATTGTACGAGTATTTATTTCCACTGCTTGTATTTCTTCCTGCCTCCCTCATGTGTAGTATTTGTTAATTTGGGCGTCATAATGTGTTGTGTTGCCCTGCCTTCTTCAGTTCAGTTTAGGGTGTTTGGGAAAGAAGCTAGTAGTGAAATCCCGCTCCAAGAAGGATCCTCATTCCTCATTGGTAGATGGATCGACCCTAGCGAGAGCCAGTCAAGATGGTCCATGAATAAGACAGCAAACTGTCTGTCTCGATGCCGAAAATGGCAGTCGTTTTAATCAAATTCAGTCACCGACATAACATCTCATTTGATCCTCAATCATCGTGGGGTGACTCGTGAATGCACCAACAGTCCTCCAGTCTTACCATCATCGACAAGGGCAAGGGGACTGTATGTATGCACTTGGGTGAAGATTTTGTGTGTGCATAATTAAATTGGTTGAATTGGTGGTGCGCTCTGAAAATTCTCGATATATTGGTTTGGTATAGTTTCAGTAGTGATCCAATCCAAGGGGAATCTTGAATGATTGGGGGAGACATCTTGATCTGGTCCCATCATATCATATGAGTTGGTGTTGTTGGAATCTAGGATTGATTGCACCAGCGCATGTCGGATGCTTTCATAAGTGCAACCCACATACGTAATAAGCACTAAAGCTGAGATCCATAATTGACATCACACCCGTGTAAGTTGGTATAACTAATGAGGGCTGCCTACTGGTGCCGGACCAGTGAGTCAAGTGGGATTTCTTCAGAATACTGAAGTGCTCGTAGGGTCAGAGAATAGAGATTTGAGACATGAAAGCTCCTGTGCCTTCTTCTTCCTCTGATCCTCTCCCATACCCTGGATCTAATATCAGTCTCGCACTCTTTCGCCCTAGAAAAAGACAATATACAAGCCATCCACCATCCACTACAAAACCAGTACTGGGTCCATTCTGGGAGACAGAGCAAGAAAACTATGATGGAAAAAACCCGCAATGTCGTTAAATAAATGATTTCGACCAGAAAGCGTAGGCAGCAACGAGAAATTCCTGATTTGCTTACGCTGGACAGGACAGGTACAAGCAGCAATGAGACATTCCTCATTTGCTTGCTCTCTGTTATGTACTATCTGTTGAAGGAGCAAGGACTAATTGAAGTTTCAAGCATTCACGGGGCCGGTGTCGCGACGTAGAATTAAAGGGTTCAGAATTTCTTGTTCTTTTCCTGAAAACTGGAATCTGAGCGGTTGATTTTCACCTCAAATAAACAAGAAGGTCCCACTCCTGCCTTTGCCGTTTCTTTGGGGCGGAAGCGGAAAGATAAGATCTCCTCCCAAGTCAGTGGACTAGAATCAGCCTCGTGCATTGCTGGTGTCCTTGCGCTTCCATCAAGTCCTCGGCCCCAGAATTGTTTCTTAATTTTCTGGAATCATATCATTTATAAAAAAAAAAGGAAGAAGAAGAAAATAAGCTTTACACATGAACTCCCTTTCCGCTCTGTAGAGTAATTTCTTCATCGCCATCACCATCCGCTCTATAGAGCTCAACAATCTACCAGGGTTCAAACAAATGGAGTGTCAAATTCACCCCTCAGGTCCTCAACTTACATGCAGAACTTCCCCACGACATAAGCCTAATTATTCAAGTTCATCCTTAGTTCTACCAAAATCTAGAATACACAAGACAACTGTGGTCGCCTCCCAAAAGAACCTAGATAGACAACAACCAATTCCTGCCCCCCAGCTCACTGAATCAAAAGTACCAAGAAGGGACGTGTATAACATCAAATTTGAGACGCTGGCATCTTGCAAACTCGGTATCTCCGTATATCCCGACTTCGAGTACAACGCGGAGCGGGGCAGCGGTAGTGGGATGGGCACAAATAGAAATACCGACTCCAATGAATCCGATGGAGACATTTTTGTTGACTTCGACTTGAATACCCTCTATATTCCACCACTCACAACTGCAACAACTAGATTCATGGGACTGCCATTGCCACCTTTTCTCAGGATTGATATTGCTCCAGAGATATTACGGGGAAGCATCAATCAAGAAACGGGCAAGGTAGTCTTCTATGACCCTCTGCTTCTATTGCTTTCCTTTTTTGTATTATAATTCGGTAGTTTCCTGAGAATTACTTGGTGCTGTTCTTCTGAAGGTGGAGCTTGAGTTCAAAGCTAGCTTCTGGTTTTCAGTTGGGAAGCTTTATAGAGCTCCACCTTTGCTGGTAGGGACTGTGTTAACATCTGAAGAGTCAGAAGGAACAATCAGAAGTGGAAGAGGTGAGCGCTTAAACGGAGGAGGAAGATGCCGGCTAGTTGGAGTGGCCATGGTTCAACCGATTGACGACTTCTTTATGAATTCATTCCTTGGCCTTCCGACTGAATGCTTTGCCGAGTTGAACGCTATCATCTCAGTTTCCACTAAATAAACAATAATCAACACAAATAAGGCTCTCCACCTATTCGCCTAAGATCAAAACATTATTGTAGCTTTGCCGGAGAAACAATGCAGGATGACTTGCAGAAAGGTTTTTGTTTTTGTTTTGGCCCAATTTTAGAATGGTCGCAGCTGTGTCGAGCAAAGTATTCAGACTTGATCTGAAGTGATAAAATATTCATATTTCAATTGCCCACCAACCAAATTCATGGGCATTAGCTATACTCGTTTATGTAGGCATCAAAATCCTCTTGTCATCCAAAATCTCCAAACAGCTATTATAAATAAAGCAAGATTGTGAATATTAGCTGTCCAATATCGAAAGTAGTAATTAGACGTAATTGTGCACAGAACTGACAAGTTGCCGCCGGGAAAAAAAATCCATATATCATTACTGCATCGAGCATGGAATGAATTCTATATTGACCGTGCTTGTGAATTTTATTTCACATAGCTATTCTAATCTTTAACTCATCCTCTGCTTGATAAGATGCAACCAATGGTTAAAGATAGCAGAACAAATTCCCATTAACCAAAGCAATTAAGTGCTTTTAGAAGAGAGTGCTTTTTTTTTTTTATATTTAAAGTAATGCAAGTGGAAAGGCTTGAACCCGGAACTTCTCACTTACATTCTCATCCTTTAAATCACACAACCCCCCCAACCAAAAAACCAAAACCCCCAGAAGAGTGTGCTTGTTAAAGCCTAAAGGAAAAAGAATATATTTTTGAAGGTTCTTCCAAAGACTCACATAATCACGGGCTCTGCAGTTTGAGATGGCAAGGGTTTGATTCTTGCTATTTCACTATCATTCAAATGCAAGTCTCTGGGTGCCAACAAGAGAAGCATATTGGCCTCTCCTACTTAACAGCTCCGAATGCGTCCCTAACTCCGCAATCTTCCCATTAGAACAGAGGGCAATTTGGTTTGCATTCTGAACTGTGCTCAACCTGTGAGCAATAACCAGCGTTGTTCTTCCCTTCATCAGACGGTTCAGAGCACTCTGGACGAGGCGCTCACTAACTGTGTCTAAAGCACTAGTAGCCTGCAGTGCATAAGCATAAACTGATTTATTCAGCACAAGGTAGAGTTAATAGTTCAGAGTAAAACTGTCTATCTTTAAAGCTGAAAGCAGCTGATAATGCAATGTATCTAACAATCCAGGCCAAGTTACTTCCCAATCAAAATGAAAGAGCCCTTTACCATTCTGAGCAATAGCAAACCAATGGATAAGGTTCTTTTGACTGTGAGGCCCTGGGAATCCTAGCATATGGTTTCTCAAATATACAAAAATTGAGTCTGCTCCTGCATATTAAGCCCCTGAGATCCCAAGTTATGGTGGATCAACTTTCTCTTTTGGGCATACAGACCCTTAGACGTCCCAATATTAGTTTGTTAACTGGCCTTGGGGGATGAGTATCTGTTTTCTATACCTTAAGTAAAACACAACACACAATGCATTAGGGATTGGCCTAGAAGCATACCTCATCAAGGATAAGGACTGGGGCATTCTTAAGGAGAGCCCTTGCAATGGCAATTCTCTGCAAATTTGGTGAGGGGTATTCAGTAAAACAACTCTCAAACCATAAGCATACACCAAACCATCTTTTAATTACCTGCCTCTGCCCTCCACTTAGCAGACCCCCACGCTCACCAACTAGAGTGTCGTAACCCTGTCCATTGCATGAATATTTAATACCTAAACAAACTGTGCAAAATTATATAGATAACAAGCATATTCGAAATGACAACCTGTGGCAATGAAATTATAAAATCATGAGCATTTGCAGCTTTGGCTGCCTTTATCACATCATCCTTTGATACATAATCATCTGGGAGGCCATAAGCAATATTTTCACCAACAGACACGGAAAAAAGGACAGGCTCCTGTAGAAAATTGGGTACAAAAATATAACAAGAGATAACTGCATAAGTACGAAATGCTTATGAGTCCGAGTTAGATGTAACATTCAATCTGATTCAACTTATCGCAAGAACCAATCAAAAGTTATCGCTAAAATGTCACCAACCTGTTTTTGGACCCAAACCTTTATGACATTAATTAAGGGTTAAACAAGAGCATGACAATTCAATGACCCACTTGGACCTCTCAAGAGTCATAAGTTGCTGCTATCAAGGGTCACTGTACCAATAATGCTCTATGCTGATTAAACAGAAAATTAGACATAAAAAAGTTGATTCCCAAAAATTAGAAACATACTTGATTTACAATGGAGATAACTCGAGCCCATTCTCTTTTATCAAATGTCCTCAAATCCTCTCCAGCAACAGTTATGCGGCCTCTGCTTGGCTGCAAAATCCAGATATTTGTTTTATCAAATTCTTAATTCAATGATCTGTCACAGGGAACTTACTACCATAAGTACATGAAACATTGAACAGCAGACCTCATAGAAACGTGCCAATAATTGTACTATTGTACTTTTCCCTGCGCCACTCGAGCCCACTAGTGCAGTAACAGTTCCATGTCTTAAACAAAGATTAAGACCATTTAGGACTTCAACATCAGGCCTTAATGGATATGAGAAATGCACATCTGTTGCAAAGCACAATATAAGAATGACCAGTTGTATGAACATTGGTATAAATTCTCAGTTATATGAACATTGGCATGATTTCTGAGTGATACAACTCCTAAATTATGCATCTTTAACCGCAGGAAGAGGTTTGTGATAACTAACATTTCAAAAAGCAGATGAAAAATGGGCAGAAGAAAACTAAAATTCAGGTATGCACAATATACTCAGTATGTTAAACTCAGTTTAACAAGAAAGAAAATTTTTTTAAAAAAATTCGGTTTCATCTTACCAGTAAATCACAACACTAAGCGCAGTCATGAAATTCGCTTATTTATTGAGAATGAGAATTGACCCTAACACCTGATTCCGGAAGTGATAATGATCAATAAAGACTTCACTCCTTTAGCATGAAACATATCTACCCTTGCATGCAGAAGGCTAGATACCATACAGCACATACCTTCAAGACAAATATCACCAGACCCTGCAAGGCTGCGGACGCTGCTAGCTGATTTCAAAGAGGTTGTGTATGGCATATCTAAAGATTGTGTTTGACTTTCAAAACCATTTACTAAGAAAATACCAAATTCTTTATCAGGCATCTTCTTTAGCTTGATGTCTTTATTTAAACCATAGGCAAGGGCCTCGTCAATTTCAGCACCAGATAAAACTGAGTTGATCCTATCTGTAGCAGCGAAGGCTCCACGCAGATCTCCAAACGTGTTCACTAGCCCTTGAACCTTAAAGAACAAAACATTAAATATCTTATCAAGTGTCTTTAACATCAGAAAAGACGTGGATAAAGAGTACTTACAGCGAAAGTCAAGATGAAAGTGTATCCAATGAAAGAAGCCACAGTCCCCACAGTCATTTCGCCCTAATAGAAAGCAGACATTTTTGAATGCTCAGCTCCTAAGAAAAATGAAATCACTAAATAGCCTACAGAATGTCAGACATGGCCACAATCCACATTGCAAACTTTTACTTTTAGAGACCATTGCACAGAGCATATGTACATCTACACTTTCAGGTTATGGACATAAATTCAAGCATAAAGATACTTCCACTGACATACATATTGAGAGTACAAAAGCTCAAAATGCTTACAGCTTTTACTTTGCTTCCTCCGAGACAATATAAGGTTACCAAAGAGACATAAACTGCAATTCTAGTCAGTGATTCGTTAATGGATTTAAAAGTCCCAAGCTTTATGCCACTACTCTCATACTCAAGAACCTGCACAACTAGAAACATATGTTATGTCCATAGAGGGCCAGGTAACATCAGCAGAACAGAATTTCTTGGATATAAGATGGAAAACATGACCCAATACAATGAAAAAAAATAACCTGGCGCCCAAAAAAGGACATTTGACGTTTTTCCCCACCAAATGACCTTACCTGTAAAACCCAAATGCAAACATGCGTTCAATGAAAGAATCATTTGAAAACTGTGACCTACCCAGTCTAAATTTCATAAAACAGATGAAGAAAGTTAAAAGCAAAATCAATGTGAGGCACGAGAAAATATCGTGCGAATATCATGTGCTCTTAAAAAGGATAGGACAGATAATGATGTAGTGATCCAAATATGGTTTGTAAGCTACTAAAACCAGTGACTGACTCATGAATGCTTCAGAAGGGGATACAGAAGTACAAAATCTGCAACAGTCTGAATATAATTTCAGAAAGCTATATGCCAACTTACAGTACGAATAGCTGAAAATGTTTCAGTCACACAATCAGCTATAGATGCTTGAGCCAAAGCATGAGCTTTGAAAACATTGACAGTTGTCCTCTTGTACACAGCTAAAAGACAACAACAGCATCTTACAGGCCAGAAAACATGAAAAGAATATTACTGTCAAGAACTTCTAACAAGTTTCCTCTTTCTTTGGAGATGAAATATAGCATGTCAGGGACCATTTCTAGACTGGATTAACATGCAAACTTATTATCATGTATGGATAAAAGTAAATTGTCATCCATTCACCATACACTCATGTTAATGGCAAACCATCATGAACTGCTTCAGTTATAAGATTTGTCGAGTGCTGCCACCCAGAATATGTTTGCAATAAACCATAAATGTTGTTTATGTTAATTTCTGCTCCAAACAAAAACTAATGTAAAGAGAATCTAGAAGCCTAAGGATCAAGGAATTTTAAGGAAGACAAAAATCAACAACTGCACAAGATTTTCAGAAAAACAACTATGCAGAAGCAACCACTACTTTATATAAGTTTTACCAATGAAAGTAGAAACAAAAATGATTAGAAAGCCAAGGATTGGTGCAAGTTGAGGGGACAGAGCAAACAGTAGGCAGATGGTTCCAGCAACCTGCAAAGAAAAGAGAAAGGTCCAGATACATAAACGATTGCTAAGAAAACTCCGGAAGCAGAAGGAAACTCAGCCTTTTCCAGCTAACAAAAGTACCCTTACCCAAAAAAAACATGTTATAATAAACATCAAGAACTAAAAGACTTTTTTCTCTATTACACAAGAAAGTAAATAAAACATAACTAAAGCAGATCTCTTCAGGAACAAAGCAGCGGAACTATGCAAACAGAAATAATGTAAAGCTCACATTTACATAATGTAGAGTAGCTTGCCTCAGATAGGGCTCTTAAACCACGATCTCTTGATACATTTTCACTTACGATATTTTTTAGTGAACCCAAATCGGATGTCAGCAAAGAAGTTAGTTCACCCACCTACAGGTCTCAAAAAGAGAATTATGAATTAGAAAACTGGCAGACCAGGATGTATAAAGACCGATGAAATAGCAGTTACCACAGAATGAAAAGAAGGCTATTGAGCTGGATTACATGCAATTGCCACAGGTGGAAAAATTAACTTGATATAAAAACATGATGAAATTGAGAAAACAAAACACACTTCTCGACGGGATGAATGCCTAAAATTTTGGTTAAGGCAAAAGGTAATATTTGCCAGCCAAAAATGACAGTTTCAGAGGATTTCATTTGCTTACCTTGTAATGGTCAAAAAACTCCACCTGGAAATGAAGAGAAATTGAAATTGTCAATAAAAGATTAACTAATCTATAATAATGGTCTTGCTCAAGATTTCGCATTTTACCTTCAGTAATAAATGTTGCTTTGTTTTTTGTTTAAAAAGAATATAAAGACTATTAAACATAATCAAAGTTTCTGGAACAGAAGAAGGCCATCAGACTATCATGCGAATTGTAATCTAAGTCTTGAATGCTGCGTAACTGACAAACCAACATTCAGGAACTATTATTTTCCGTTTAACATCACGCATAATTCGTTGAGTGCATGACAATATACAATTAAGCTTAAGATGATGTTGACAGTACTCCAAAACATAGATAAGTAAGACCATGAATTTACCTTCTGAATCAGTACTCGCTGAAATATCTGAGCTCTTAAGCTAGACATAACCTTCTCCCACATGGAATTCATGTTTACAATGAAAATAACCGAGAAAATTGGCTCTAGTGTGTACAGAATTCCAACTTTGCTAAGCAGCTGCCACAGAGGCTCTTGTCTCCTTCCGACAAGCACTTCGAAAAATCTTCCTGGAACAAGACTCTCATTTCTTATATAATAATCGTTGATCAACATTATTATGCTCAGGATTCTTGTATGATTCAAACTGAAACTCTTTACCGAGATTGATAATGGATTAATGGTATGCCAGTATATGGGAATCAAGAAATACTACCTCTCGAGATTGAAGAATAGAATTTCTTGTGAGCAAGTCCACTTATCAGAGTTGGTCCCATTCATTTCTTAAAAGTTACAAGCTACTAATCATAAATGAAAGGAAGTTAATTAGATAAAGCCCCGACTACAACTAGCTGTGTTATCCTGGGCATGGCTGAATTCCAAGAGCATGATCAGGGAAGAAACTAAACTGGGTTTACCTAAGTAGTACAGCCTAAATTAAAACGACAATTGCCACACCATCATCATGTAAAAGTGACAGTAGTATGTTGGGAAATTAAAGATTGAGTGAGGTGAGGAATGAAGAGAATAATCATAGGTAGCATACCGGAATATATGGGCATAGCGAGAGTGCAAGTGGTGCAACCAACAAGAGTAAGAAGGGAAGCCGCCAACCTCAGCTTATGCCGGGAAACCAATCTCCAAAGCAGGCCCCAGCTGACGAGATAGGCCGGCTGAGCTGGCTCCGAAGCCTCCTCCTCTTCCACCTTATATTCGCTGTTCTCGGAAGACACGGAAGCCGGGCCGGAAACGTATGCCGAAGTGATTACCGACTTTAAAAATTGTCGGCCCGATAAGCTTCTTCCTGATTGTTGACGCCAACAAGAAAGTGATGACGAGGATAACGGTGATACAGATAGCTTTTCCCCGAGAACATGACAATCACTACCACTAGTTAATGCTCGTAGCCTTCGTCTGGGGATGTTTTTGTTGTAATTTGCGGCAGTCATGAGGTGGATTAAGGGAGAAGCAGCTGCCGGAATTGCCATGGTCGATCTTTTACTTTCCGCTTCCCTTTCTCTCGGTATAGTTGTATGTGTGGACTGCGGAGTCGCAAGAAGACCCAAGGGTCAGTGGTTACGGTTACCGTTACCGTTACAGCCTTAGTCCAGAGTATTTTAATCAGGCAGTAAATTGTTATCGCGGGTTTTTTTTTTTTTTTTGCGTGGTGTCAAAATTTTATTTTGTTCAAAAAGGAAATTACTATTTAGATTAGGGTCGACAAAAAGTCGTTCCACGTTAGAACCCAGTTTAATATTTTGTTTTAAGTTTTTTTTTGGTGGTTTAGTGAAATATTTGCAAGCAAGTTCAAGCCCACTTTTAACCCCACACCGCTTTTATATACTAAATCTGCATATTTTTACTTTATATTTTAGAAAAGAGAAGATGGCTACTTTTATGTATCACATTGTGAAGTTTCATTTCTTATTTTTTCTATTTGTGTTTGAATACCCTGTTAATCCTTAGTTACATGATAAATATGTTTCATAACTATTTTTTATTTTACATATATTAGATTATAAAATTATTATAATATATTATTTTAAATTTTTAAAAAAAATACTCTATTTGAACACACTCGAACGTAAACCTTAAATTGTTTTTTTTTAACATGTTTATTTTTTTTGACGTCTATAACATTTTAATTGTACTTTACTGCATTCAAAGAATTTCCTACACACTAGCAATACTTGAATGTAACACATTGGTACTTATTTGTGGGAAATTTTGCATAAACAATGTACATGTCAGTGCATTACTAGAACAATTATGAAATTGGATGAGCATCCACTTTAATTTGAAGTCAAAGGTGCTTAAATTTTGGGTTACAAATATTTAAAAAGAATCCTTTGAAAAATCACCGAATATGTTTTTTATATCTCATTAAAAGTACCCAAAAAAAAAACCCATAATAATAGAATTAATAGTAACATATTACAATGAAAGGACCAAACACCAAAACTGATGGTATAAATAATAACAAAAAAATTGACTAAAATTAAGATTTGCAAGTGAAAACTGAATTCTGGAGTCTGGCATTTGAATTCATTAAATCAACGAAATGTTAGGTATTTAATTTGATGCATTTGAGTATATATTACACTAAATGATACTAAATCAATAGCTTATCGCTTAGTTTTTTTTGAATAAATTTTATCTAAAAAATTCAATATCACTTAATCAATTCAAATATTTTATTTTGATTATTTAAACGCATCTGAATATAACAAGATCTTAATTCGTTAAATTTATGGACCGTATTGAATTATCAAACAAGGGCCCAGCCTCAACCTTGGTGGAATAAATTACTTGATACAACTAATATGGGTGGTTTGTTATATTGTATTGAGTACACATGATTTTTTCCAAAAAAAAAAAAAAAAAAAGTACACATGAGTGGTTTCTCTAAGTTGGTGGATTAGTGGTGGTTATTTACTAGTCAAGCTAAAAAGAACAGAAAACCGAAATCCACAATCATTGGATGGGGAGGTTATTAAATGAGTAGAGCCGTAGAGGAGGGTGACATGTGGTTTGATTCTTACCGAGCTTCAATGGGAGGCGCCATATTACTACCACTACTTACTGGCGAAGGGGAGTCCACGTGTCGACTGGTGACCCGGCCCGTGTAGTGCTCCTCACGAGATTCTGGTCTACCCTCCCTGTTTTTAGTTAAGAAGCTATTGC
Source organism: Coffea arabica (assembly GCF_036785885.1). Lineage (NCBI taxonomy): Eukaryota > Viridiplantae > Streptophyta > Magnoliopsida > Gentianales > Rubiaceae > Coffea > Coffea arabica. The sequence continues at coordinate 2,815,094 of NC_092313.1, read as the reverse complement.
TCCATCCCATCTCTCGTAGTAGTCCGCCCCAACTTTGATTGCACTTTTAACTGATTTGATTTGATTGAATCATTCATCAGAACCTCAAGAAACTCGAACCCTTTTGTGGTGTTCCCTGTTGCTTTGATTCGATGGGCTAGTACAATCATCAGCGTCTAATAATATAAGTTGTCATATCATCTTTGGCTGGAGCTGCTGCTGCTGCTGCTGCTTATTCATTCGTTCGTCCAATCAATCAATCAATCCAATACAATCCCACATGCAAATCTTCCACTCCCGAGTCCCATCCATTCATCTGTGGAATTCTCTTTTCCTGCTTCGCTTTTGACTTTCTAGTGAGTCACTATATATCTTCCCGGACCAGTCGCCAGTCAGAGGCGATGATGGCATCGATACGATGTCGTCGCTTGCCTGTCTTATTATTTTTGTCTTTTTCCTCCATTCTTGGAGTTACCGACGCTAGCGCCGGGGATGCTGATCCGATTTACGGGTATAATTCTCAGCTAACCTTTTTTTTCGTCTCTATACTGCTCCCCCAATCTTTTCCTTCAACTAAATCACATATTCCCTCCCCCACCACCACCCCCCCCCCCAACTCTGTGTTTCTCAAGGTTCAAATTTTGGTTTAGATATCAGTTATTTGGCATGAGCTTGGAAGTTTGCTTAGAAATGATTCGTGCTTTTGTTTTTGCATTCTTCTTGGTTAAATTTTTGTTGGAAAGAGTTTGTCTGCCTCGAGAGGCATAGAAATTTCTGGGCAAACTGAGCTCAAGAAGTAGCTCTTGTTGCCATAAGTTCTACGATTTATATACTCTGGACTTCTATCTGGTTTCTCTGGAAGATGTGATTTCTGCCTCCAGTGAGTGACCCAGAAAAGTTGGGCTCTCAGTCTTTGTTCTGACCCATGAAATCTCTCAGGTCTGTAATTAGCTGTTAGGGTTGGACTCAGAAATTTGGCATTGTACAACTCCAAACTACATAAATACCAGCTCCAATTCTGATGGAGAAGCAAACATAGCCTAAGATGAATGTTCAGTTGCTTTCAACAGTTGAAATCTTTTGGCTGATTTGTTATACTTTGTTGTGGATGATCGATTTACATGGCTAGACTTTCCCGGTTTGCACATTTTATGAAATAATTTGAGGGTACAGTGGAGCTGGAATATGTTTTACTATGACGAGCTATATTAAGATTGGATTAGGTGGTAGTGTATATTTTGGGAAGGAGTCTTGCAGAGTTGATAATCATAGTAAAATTTTGGTTTCAGAGTTTCATTTGAAGCTGTAGACCCTGAAATTGTTGTTGGTTGATGTATTCTTGTATGCCACTTCATTCTCTTTCAGCTCATATTTTCTGACGATATGCTGGCCTGAAATTTTCTTGGTCATAGAAAAGTAGATGAATGCCTGATAATGCAGGGACATCCTTTCATACAGCTCCAACTTCGTGAGTTAAGCACGGATATGTTGTCCCAATCACTATAAAATTGTGTAACTGCATCTGGACCCTTGATTGATATAAAATCTTTCTGTTTCTATTTTACTCATTTTTAGCTCAATATTATTCAGTAAATGAGCTAGGGAGAATACTGAAACGGGTCAATAAAATGTGTTTGGCAAAACTCTGGGTATAAAACTTAGCTTTGAAATGGAAGTCATGTAAAAAGGAGTATTTATCTTCAATTAAATTGGTTAAATGATGTTGATACGCTTTGTTGTACGCAAAGATTGAAGTGTTGGGTCTACTGATAGTTGGATATAACGTTTTGGGCTGGCCTCTATAAAATTGAGAATTCATTTGTACATTTATTTTCTCACACTAATTATTGTCTTCTTGGAACTTATGCAATTTGGCACACTCAATTTGCTGCCCTGCCAGAGCTTGTGTTGAACAATGTGAGAAGACTGGATGCGTGGGTGGAAAATGCTTTCAGCACTGTAATTTTTCCAATGGTAACTCCATTGATGGTCCATGGTATCTCCAGGAGCCACTTTATTTAAGGTGGAAAAGATGGGACTGCCAAAGTGACTGCAGATACCAATGCATGCTTGCCAGAGAAGAAGAAAGGAAAGAGCTTGGTTACAAGCCCGTGAAATATCATGGGAAATGGCCTTTCCGTCGTGTGTACGGAATCCAGGTTTGTAACTGATATTCCAAGGAAACTAATTTTCATTGTTGATCAAAAGCTAGTAATCATTCCTTGTATTGGTTTTTGCTCAATGCTTTGTGCATCTCAAATCATGATCTTCTATTTCTCAGGAACCTGTTTCTGTGGCATTATCTGTCCTTAATCTTGCAATACAGTTCCATGGCTGGGTTTCATTTTTCATCCTTGTAAATTACAAGCTACCTTTTAGCCCAAGCAAAAAGACATACTATGAGTACACTGGCTTGTGGCATATCTACGCAATGTTGGCAATGAACTCCTGGTTCTGGAATGCTGTTTTTCACAGTCGGTGAGCATTGTCTCTCTTTTGCTTCATTCTGTGATGTGAGATGTGCTAATTTCAGATGATTTGGTATTGTATATGGTGGATGATCTGGGTTTAGGCCCAATTTCAAGGAAAGACTGCTTTTGCTTTTGTTGTAACAGTGTGGATAGAATGTCTTGTGGCCTTCTTAATACTAGAGGGACCAAAATCAACTTCAGTGATACTTGGGACAAATATTTCTCCTGTCCATGTTCTGTTGCTAATACCATATCTTCGTTATCCAGCTCAACTCTAAAGAGGGACAAACAGAGACCTTGTGATGGATCATGTGTTTTAGCAGATTGTAGCCCCCTAGCCCCTCCCTCCCCTCTTGGGCCCACGTGGTACATTTGAACAGCCTTGCTTTACAAGCAAATGATAAAAGAAGAAAGAACATCATGAAAAGAACAGAAACTTTTCTAGTAATACCTCGCAATTTTTGATGCTCTTTCTCATCCTTCTATATACCTGTACTGTTATACTCCACATGTTCAAAATCTCCTTTTTCTTCGAGCAATGGCTCAAGAAAACATCTATCTTTAGACCAGGGTGACGTTGTTTGTGGGTATTTGGTCTATCAGCATGTAATATCCATTTAACTTCTTGTCTTCTATTGCTAACCTTTGGATTTTGGGGTGTCAATCATCTGTAATTGTTTGCAGTGATGTGGAGTTAACAGAGAAGCTGGACTACTCATCTGCTGTGGCATTACTTGGATATTCTCTTCTTTTGGCTATATTGCGAGTTTTCAATATCAGAGATGAGGCTGCCAGGGTGATGGTTGCTGCACCTGTTATTGCTTTTCTGACAACCCATATCTTGTATTTGAACATTTATCAGCTTGACTATGGTAAGTGCACTTTCAGCAAGCTTCACCTGAACTACAAATTACAAAAATGCCATCTTGCCTTTCATTCTATGTAATATGGTGGTAACAACCAAAACATGTTAAACTGCATTTTGGATATCCTTCATGGACTTATCATTATCTACTTGCTTTTCCATTGTTGGTCCTGTTTAAGCATAGTCCTAAAGGTGAGGACAAAATAAAACATGATGGGGGGTGTTATTTTTAAGCTGTTAACTACAGATAATCACAGATCAGAGAGTAATATTCTTCAAGTCCTTGGAATGTCCATGCAAAGTATTGTAATCAAACCATCAAAAACATACTGGAAAATTACCAGATTCGTTGGGCATTCTGGAGCATGTGCAAACCACTTATAGAGCCACAGAATATATTCAAGTACCATGATAAACATCTCATTTTCATATTAATAAACGGAGCTCGACTTGAAGTTGTCGGTTTTCATTTTCAAACTATGTAATCATTTGTGAACATTTTCAGGGATAATGGCTTTGTCCGCATAATTATGTTTTTTTCCTTTTGTAGATATCTTTTGGTATATCAATGTCAAATAGGATGGGTGCATAAATAAATTTATCTTCAAGTAAAGGCAGAAATAAAAGTTTTGCTCCCTGTTTTTGACTCCTTGTCACCTTTAACACATTGGGTACCTGTTGTATCTGTAATGTGTCATTTTATGTGTTGAGTTACTTTAAAATTTAACAAAATAAAAATCGTAGGCACCTCAATTGCGAGTAATGAAAAGGACAAAGGTACTTGAAAACACAATGGACAAGATGTCTTCCAATTGAAACATGAGGGGACCAAGTTCAGAGTTCTGCTATACGTATGGAACTGATGAAAGAGTTTTCATACAAGTATGTTTTGAACCAAACAAACATTACTTGTGTCATATAATCCTTGTGCTCTTTCATCTCACATGACTTTGTCCAGTTCAAGCATATTGTCTTGGGAAACATTTGTCCAGTTCCAGTTCAAGCATACTTGATCCAATTCAAGCATATAATGATACATTTGGAAATTTGGTTTAAATATATATCCCGTGGTTGTCCTATTGATTTTATTTTCTAAATTTGGAGTTAGTAAGGAATGACAACAATCAAAATGAATTGAATTGGATCAAGTACTAAAATTTTTCTGTCTTTTTTATGTGTGCATGAGTAGAACACAATGCGTAATAACAGATGTCTAAATATCGGGAGGAGGAGGTAATTAAATGCGTGCTCATGTTTGATTGAGCTTTGTTGAGGTTTAACACCTGCACGTCTGCATGCTTTCATTTTTGTCTTCCTCTTGTGCCTTTCCACCAAGAATTTGGCTTTACTGTTATCTTTGACTTCAAATCGGAGATCTGGGATATTGCTTTTGCTCCGTGCCAATAGAATCATTCGAATGAAAGGCCAATTTTTTCCTTAAAGATAGTATTAACAAGTTCCTACAGGGCTCTAGAGTAGCTGAATATGAGATAAGTGCATCAGGTTTCTGGCCTATTTTTGCTGTCATCTAATGTCAATTTCATATGGAGCTGAATCTCATAGTGTGCAACTTTATATGCCTTCTTGCTTACATTTTTAACAATGTCCGTCAACGATATGCTGGTAATTTACTTGGCCTTACCAACTGCTGCAGCTGGATATGTATGTCCTAGTCACTTAACAAGAGATAGAAAAGAATAAGCTGCAGAAATCAAATTGTTGAATCAAAGTTTTTTGTTGTTATATGAGCTGGAGACCTAATTAACCTGTTCGTTCTGTTGCAGGCTTGAACATGAAAGTTTGTGTGGCCTTGGGAGTTACGCAGCTACTGTTGTGGGCTGTATGGGCAAGTGTTAGTCAACATCCTTCCCGCTGGAAGTTGTGGCTGGTGGTGGCTGGTGGAGCTATTGGCATGCTTTTGGAGATATTTGACTTCCCTCCTTACTGGGGATTTGTTGATGCCCATGCTCTTTGGCATGCCACCACCATTCCGCTCACCTACCTTTGGTGGAGTTTTGCTAAAGATGACAGCGAGTTCAGGACATCGATTCTCGTGAAGAAGATAAAGTAGAGCATTGGAAGGCATATCCTCAGTGGCTAATATATTGTATCGATATACGACCTGCTCAGTTTTTCTGTTTAATCCTTCAAAGATGTCTTCCTTTTTTGCTTGCATTCTAGCAATTCTCTGAAATGCTTATCGATGCAAGTTTCTTTGCTTTGAATTTCAGTAGATTAATGTAAAAGATGCATTGTTTTTTTCCACGTGGATATGTAATGGGGTTGTAATTGCTTTATTTAAAAGTGCAGTTTTGTTATGTTCCTCTTGTAACTGTTGCTGCCTCAGAGAAACCTTTAATTTAGTCATGCATCACACTCGCTTTTAAAACCGAGTGCTGGCTAGTGAATGCTGAAAATCTTTTTGTCCTTTATTCGGGGTAAGAACCGAATGTTGATCCGAACGACTTGTTGCATTCACAATATTTTTGCACATACTGTAACTCTTTAAATCCAACCATCGGCTGCAGGATTCGAATCTTGAACCTGACAGCGAAAAAAGATTCTAAAATTGTAACTTATATTAGTTTTCCTTTTTTTTGTTTGTTTTGTTTTCAGGGGATTTGGGTAAAACGACCATTTGCAATAGTCATCTGGCATCTGCTATGTACGAGAAGAAATCTAAAAGAGGGCTACACAAGCTTTTGTTGTCATTGGTATATGTAAGAAAAACAGAAGTTGCATTTCCAGATTGCAATTATTTCTATACGGGATAGATCAGAAAATAGTCGGGCTGCCACTGGAAACACTAAATCCAAACTCCTCCCAGCGATAGAAAGGATTGATCATCGTTCCATGAAGCTTGAATATGTCTTTATTTGGCACGAACGGTATATAGCTGCCCATACAAGACAGCCCTTCTTCTAGTTCTGACCTGGGATCGACATTTATGAATCTTATTGGGATATCATCTCCACATACTGATTTCGTTTGCTCTGTCTTGGCTGAAGAGTTTGGGCTTTGGAAGTATTGCCAGGACTGTGTAAATCTCCCTTTTGTTTTCTCATTTTTTAAAATCAATTTTGGTAAGTATCTATGCATGTATGAAATATGAGGGGCTCCTCTATGGCTATGACTGTAAGGGGGTGCTTGGATCAAGTTTCGGAATTGAGATTGTAATCGTATATCCTGCATTTTTTTTTTTCACTGAAGTGAGTAAACCTAAAAACCCTGGATTTCAGTATTTAGGGGGTGTTTAGGCCGCATTCTGGATTCTGAATCGGAGTTGGAATGAAAAATTCCACCATTCAGGGTCTGTTTGGTTGGGAGTAAAATGTTTTCCTTGGGAAAATATTTTCCATGGATGTAATTTTTCAGGAAAATCATTTTTCTTTCATCATTTTCAGGTGTTTGGTTAGCCTATTGAAAATATTTTCTTACTTCATTTTCTGGTGTTTGTTTAACTTTTGAAATATTTTCACTTTTACCTCTATTTTTACTTTCTACACATTATAACCACATACTTCTTCCCATGCAAAATAAAAAAATTTATCTCATTGTTTAACTTTAAAAAAATCTTAGAGAAATGTATATATGAATAAAAAATGTCTCCTTAAGCAATAAACAAATTGCTAGCCATTCATTGTCAAATATCAATCACACGCAATATTTATTGTGACATATATCTTGCATTCTCATTGCAGAAAACTTCTCTGGATAGAATGTCCTTATTATACATAATTAATTACTAGAATAGGATGAACAGGGTAAGCCCTTTTTTTGATTTTGAACATACTACAAGTTTTGAAAGTTTGACAGATACCTTTATCAGGCGGGATGCGTGCATTTCGGAAAACAACTTCAATAAGTTTGGAAGGGAAGTTGTTTTCCATAAGATGAGTAAAAATCTTTTACACAGTAAAATATTTTCAGTAACTTTTGTGCAACCAAACATAAGAAATTAGAAAAATATTTTCCTGAAAAAGATTTTCATCCGAAACAAACAGACCCTCAGGATCGACTTTCCTCGTTCTCTCTCGTCTGTTTGCTTTGGAACTGGAATGAGTATTGTACTACTAACGTTTCTCATCAATTTGAAACCCCCCTTATAACTAGGGAATAACAAAGAACGAAATTCAACACTTTCTGACTGACTGTAGCAATTGAAATAATACCACACTTTCACATCACGAACATTCATTCACACACCAGTACCTGTCATCAGGCAAATGGTGGTAATCTTTCATTACTTTCACACTTACATAGAACAACAAGAAGTGCTCTCTTGGCAGTAGTTATTTAACTAACTGTACAACCTACTCTTACTTTTGTTTTGTACATTGCGTTCCACACTATCCGTACAGGTCCCCAAAAACTGCAGTACGGAATAGATAATTTACTACGCAGTTCGTAGCAAGCTAGTAGTCTAGTACTAGCAAAAAGTACTACTACTACGATCCACCAACTACAGAGTACTTCTACATATCACCAGTAAATCAAATCGAATAGCTCCATAGAAACATATCAGCATTAGCTTCAAGTTCGAGGTCATCCCCAACTCCACATTGGGGTGGAGGCAGCATCAATCCTTCTGCCATATTGGCAATCAAGCCAGGCATGCCAAAAACCGCATCCTCATCCATGAAGAAAACATTTTCCGGGAATGCCACTGATCCACATTCCTCTTTATTAGCATCATCACCAAAGGCAACTGATGATACCCCATCACACGACTCCGACGGCCTAAAGGCCTCAGCGGCCTCGGCGGCAGCCTTCTGAATGTGCTTAGGCTCGGGGGATTCCGGAACGGGCAGCCTCCAAGCAGAGTCAGCAAAGTTCAGACAAGCAGAGCGGCCTCTGAGGGCAATAGCCGCCACGTCATGAGCTCTAGCAGCCATTTCCGCAGTGGGGAATGTGCCCAGCCATATCCTTGATTTCTTGTTGGGTTCTCTGACTTCACAGACCCACTTGCCAGAGTTCCTTCTCCTGATGCCCCTGTACACGGGATGCCTGGTTTCGCGAAACTTTTTCCTGCCTGCACGTTTCTTGGGATTATTGGAAGCTAAGAGCACTTCTTCGTCCGAGTAATTGGCTTTGCAGGCATTGACTACGTTGTCCGAAGTTGATGAAGAATCTGGAAAATCAGGGGATGATGGATTAGGAATTGGGTCGGAGTAGCATATTGAGAAATGGTTCATTCTTGAAAAAATAGTAGTAGTAGTGGACAGTGCGGAGTTAATTCAACTGAAAGTTAAAGGCTGAAGTAAGGAATCGTACGACTTGGTGTTGTGAAACTCAAAAGAGGGTATATATATAATGCAGATTAATTGAAATGATGGTTGAATTGACTGGAATGTATGATATGATATGAAATATTTGATGACTGTTTTGATGACGATGATGATGATGAGCTAGTTTGTATAGAAACTTGGCGGGTTTCGAGGGGGTGGGGTGAATGATTGAACGCTCAAGAGACGCGAACGCGGAACGGTGATAAGTAGCCAGCCAGGCTGGGGGCCGGGGAGCGGGATTTTGATAGTTTCTAGTTAGCCCAAGTGGGAGCAGTCAACTTTTAAGGCAGGAAAGAAAGTGGATTTCTTCCGACTCGAAGCTGTCTTCGGGCCCCAAGTTGTACTTTGTTTCACAGTAGTATTAAGGTTCGAGGCATGGTGTATTTGACACGTGCTCTGATGTAACGCAGCAACTTGGCTGCTGGAGCCAGGTGGAGGAGGGGATTTGACTCTTCTGAGCTGGAAGGATTAGGGCCCCCTCATTTCGCTAGTTTTATAATCTTTGATCCTTTCGTGGTTATCTCTTGACCTTTTCTTTCTGTGAGGACGTCAAATTCCTTATTGCCTCTTTTTTTTTTTTTTTCCTCGTCTGTTTGACATGTAAGAAAATTGAGCCAACTGATCACTTTTAACTTCAGACAAAGCCTGGAATTAATAGAAAGTGATAATCTTGAGGAGTACTCTATCTTAGCTAAATAATTAATAAATAAATTTTATATACAGTGACGGTGTGTACACCGTCATTGTTGAATGCATAACCCATGTATAAAATTTGAATTTCAAATTCAAATTCAAATATAAATTATGTGTCATGCGTCAAATGATGAAAATATATACACAATCAGTGTATAGATATTAATTCATAATTAATATGAAATATTCTTGGATGGAAGCTCATTTGAACTAAAAAAACTTAATTGTATTGTGACATTATTTTGGGGGACAAACAACTTGGTAAAATACTCGGATAATTTATTTATCTTTTAAAGTATGAAAAAAAAAAAACAGAACCAAGTTGTTCTCTTTATAGTACTACTAATGATTCTTATGGCTTTTTACCAGCGGTTGCTTCTTTTTTTTTTTTTTTTTGTTGGTGGAAAGGCAATAATTGATTACGAACTATTCAACAAAGCTACAGGGCAACTAGCCAGAGCATAGAGGTGTCCTTCTATTTCCTAATTTCCGTTCTGGCCTTTGGGAGACACAACACAAGAAACAAAATTGCCTTTTTGAAATCACGTCATGATAGATGACCCGGTTCTCAGTACACGGTTGACAGTTAATACCGGTGGTTTTCCCGCGGAAACGCGTGAACCACGTGCTGAATGGGTAAAATGGGTAGCACTCAACAACGTGCCGCTTACTAGGAGTGGTATGGTTGTCCGTCCCCACTTCCATATTCAGTGATCTCATTCCTCCGCTAGTCAGTAGTCACTCCTATAACAAAAGTCAGAAACCGGAGAAAGCCAGAGAGGAAGGTAACCAGGAAACTCGAACCGGATTGTCCTCTTCATAGCCTTCTTTTTCTTCTTCTTCTTCTACTTCTTCAGCTGTTGATATTACTTTTTGTCAACATTGAGTACAACGTTGCATTAATGGCCCCAATTCCGTGTTTTGTCTTTCTCATACGAGATCCCTTTCTACTAATTAATAGTGGAAGCAGCTGGATCCAGTGAACTTGTACCCTATCCATTCCGACTGAAAGCGCCACAGCCGCCTGTTTCTTCCCTGGATTGCATCCGATTGCGGTGGCCCCTGAGTTCCAGTCAAGGTTTGGATTAAGTCTTTAAGAAGTAGTACACAGTATCTGATTTCCAGCATGTGAAGGAATTAAAAGATCCGACCAAAAGGAGAAAAACAAAAAATGGCGAGACGGAATTAGAAGATGGAGTATAAAAAATGCCCCACCAAAAGTCTAGTGGATGGAGCTAAGGGGAAAAAGGAAAAACTTTTTTTCTTATAACATGACCAGAATTAATTCTCAAGAGAGCTGCAGATGATGCTGCTGAGTGCGTTATGACTCCAAACTAAAGCCTTGTTTGGATTGTGATTTTTTACAGAAAATTTTTTATATTTTTCATGAACATATTTTATAATTACGTTTTTACCTTATGTTTTTTTTTCTTTTTATAAAAAATCCTAAAAATAGCAATTCAAATACGTTCTAAAGCTTTGCTTTGACAAGTGTACAATATGTTCACGTATATATATATATATATATATTTACCTCTCAAGCTTTGATTCAACGTTTTTTAATTTTTTTTTAATAATGGTGGGGCGAAATTTAAATAACGGGGAGAAGAAAAGAAGATTGAACCTAAAATCTTTAAGTCCTAAAGCCTCAATTATGCTTGGCAATTGGGCGGGATTGATATTGGATTTTCACTTAAATGTATTATACCCAACCCGTCCAATGTTATATTGGGTTGGGTCATATTGGGTGATCTTAAACCCATGACCCAACTATGACCCAACATATTAATTAATACATTTTGATATATAAACTTTTTTGCATATATTTTAACATACAAAAAGATTTTTTTCACAAACATATACACATTTTCACATACATAAATGTATTTTCACACATAAACACAAACTCACTTCTTAAATTTCTTAGAAACACATCATAAATAGAATAATATTTTATTATGAATTTTAGATAATAAATTGTACATTTAAATAGATTAGTTAAAAAAAATTGTTTACGTTATACTTTTTAATACTACTAATTGATTGAAACTTATTTTTGTGACAACTTATTAACATTTTTACTATTCATATATGCTTTTATTGTAAGTTGTAATACTCTCTGTATTCAAATTATTGAATGCTAGATTATATTATGCTTGAAAATTTAAGTAAGAGACATATAATTTGTTGTATTATAATATTGATGAGGAATTATTAACAATGAAATACAACAAGTTAGAAAGAAGTAAAAGAATGCAATTAGAACAAATTTAAAACTTTATTCTATGTAAACGAAATATTAACAAACAGAAGCAAGTCGTAACTTGAGAACAACCACCAAAAAACTAAAAAAAAAGGAGAAAAATAACATACTCTTAAAAGGCATAATAAATTATTATAGAAGCTAAGCAAATATAACTATTGTTGTAAAAGTAAAATAAGCATGAGTTTTTATTTCAAAATTCTTTTTTCTTTTAAATAAAAATTTAAAAAATGATTGAAAACATATATATATATATATATATATATATATATATATATATATATATGAGAATTTTGAATACAAATTGGCCAATGAATTATTAACACATATCCAAATGCAAGTAGTTGGACATATGCATATTGAATCTTGTATTTATTGTTTTGAATTACTTTTAAATAAGTTGGATATTAAGTGTCCAAATAAAAAATTCAACCAGCCCAATAAATAAATTGGATTTTTCTTACCCAACCCAATAAAATCCATAACTCAATTGAACCAACCTATCATTTAAAATTAATGGACAGGTTGTTGGGTTTTGAGCATTTTTTTACCTGCTCTAGTCTCAATCTTATTTACTAAGGCAGGGCTTTGATTCAATATATTTATTTTTTACCCGCGAACGAAATCAATTCATTAACTGCTCTCCTTCTTCACGATAGGGCAAAATGACAGTGGGCTTTATTTTATTAATACTATAGCATATTCACATGGCCCCTGCACAGGGAGGAAATACATAAAATTTAGTTATTTTTATTCTTCATAATCCTTTTGCATCGATCGAAAGATCATCTTTGAACTTATAAATATCTGTTCCCGTTTGTCGCTTTTACAACTCATTCCATGCCCTCGACCATAGTGGAAATAGATATGATTTTTGTCCTACTTTTCGCCGGATTCGGACCAGTTACCACGCATTACAATACCTAAGTTGTAGTATTTTTTTTAAGTTTTTCAACTTTTTTTTTAATAAAAGAAGAGTGAGATTTAAAAATTTAAAAAGTAAAAAAAAAAAAATTGAATACAGTAAATGGATGCCTTATCGGTTTACTTTTAAGTTTCTTAAAAGTTCAGATGACATGAAACCACATTATTGTTCTTTAATCTAAACTCATTTTTTTTAAATATCTTTAAAGAAAAAAAAAAAGATTTAGGTGAGCTATATGTTTATCCGTCTATATGTCACGATAAGGTATATAGGGCAATTTTTCGTACCAAAATATTAGGTCAGTTCCACACACACCCCCCCCCCTCCTCCCCAACGCGCGGCCCCCAAAAAAAAATCTAAAAAACCACGGGGGATTTGTTTTGGGCAAGTAATACCTGTGTTGGTGTGATATCATTATCACCCACCAGAACCATAATTTGAATGGTGAAATATTTCTGATTCGATGGTCCACCTTGATTTCTTGACCCAGAGGGGGAAACGTAATCGGCCCCAGCACATCTCTTCACATAATTACTTCTTCTTTTTTACACATTATAAACATGTACGAAATCTTTGTCAGTCATTTTTTGGGATCATTCTTTTTAAGTAGAAACATCAAACCAAAAAGAAAATTAAAAGTTAAAACATCAAATTACAAATATTTCCTTTTCATTTCATTCCTTTGAACACAAAAATGAGGTAAAAAGAGAACCCGTAGTCCCTGCCTCCTAAAGATTTTGAAGCACAGGGGAATTTTGCAAATGAACAAGCGCGGCATAAAGTGATCAATTCTCTCGTGTTTTAGCTGCCTCTTCAAAACTTTTTTTTACTGTAGGCTATTTTCTCAATAGCGATATTGAAGAGTCATCCTCCCTTTTTTCTTTTTTTTTTAAGAAAACTTTTACTCCCTTGATGACTCCTATAACAGTAATGCATTAGAATTTTTCAAAACTTGTCCAGTGGTAACTCCAGTATCAGATTCCCCCCTTCCCCCCTTTTTTAAGTAACTATCTCCGTCTTTTTCTTTTTTTTTTTTTCTTTTTTTGGCCTTCTTTCTTGGTTGTGAAAGAATCAGGGTCCACTGAGGTTGGTTTAATTTAGCCCAACCCGGGATAACTCATGTGGTGTGTTGCTCCTTTTTAGAATATGAACATCAAGGATCGAGTTCCGGGTTAACGTGTTCGAGAGGAATTAACCTCTCCTCTTAGGCCGCAAGGGATTAATCGGGCTGAAAGCCTGGATATCCCTATGACGAAAAAGAAAGGAGGTTGGTTTAATTTAGTGATTGGCCATTTTTGCTGCACCGAATTTAGAAGATCCACTTAGTAGTATATTCCCATCGTTGTCAGACCAAAAGCATCTTCCACTTTTTTCCGTCATATAATTCCTGGGATACTCTATTTGACAGAAATTTTGATTGAATGACCCAATACTTCCTTGTCCTCGCGTCTTTTTCTTCATTTGCGGGTCTTTGGGATGCCTGAAGCCTAAGATTGAATTAATCAGAGAAAGCAGGGGATGTTTCTTGATGGCGAAATATAGTTAGAGCCTTTTTTTTTTTTTTGGGCTCCATCTGAAGTTTGGTATATATAAGTGAAAGTTAAAAAACCTGATACCATATGCATGCTGAAGTCACGCCACAGATGACAGATGCACCCAATTTTAGGTAAATGTCGATGAACATATTTCATCTACGAGGGTAAGCAACAACTAATAAGGCATTTAATCTACGACTTTAAGTATTTAACGGTCATCTGCAGGACTTCAAATCTGTCTGTCTCGAGTCAAACATGGAAAAAGGTCAAGCCTGCTTTGACATTAGCTCTGAAGGCGGTTTTTGTGTTTCCTTTTCCAGAAACAGAGCAATCGTTTTCCGAAATTAATTAGACTTTCCAGTGATTCACTGAATACCGGGGAGAGGTAAAATATTTTTAATTGAGGTCACTAGTTCTTATTATACAGGCCCTAAGAAGACAAAATGCACATAACAAACTTGGCACTGGAAAATCACTTGTTACTGCTTATCGCGTACAATGAGAGGGGTCTATATATTTACGCTCTATATATTGCTGACTAGCATTTAGGTTGCAGGCAGCAGAACTGCAGAACACAATATTCTCAAGCCTCACACGACTATGCTTCCCAACTCCTAGCTAAATGGGAGAAAATAAAGAGGGGAAATCAAACTTCACAACATTCTAACAGAGTAATGGAGCTCTGAAAAAGTTGGACTAGGAAAGAGCCAGAGAAATCTAATATGGTGGAATTGGTCTAAAGACAGCATATGACCGGGAAACTATTGCGCTACTAGTATTTTACATACATTGTTTTGCGGGCTAGATTGAGAAGGTGAAGAAGAAGCACCGGCGTCAAGGATAGCTCCAAAGATTATCTGCGTCGGAATTCTCCGGCGACTCACCAGACACCGCGGGCTTCATCCTTGGCGGGCTCACCAGCATTCCCTCCGCCATGTCAACTAGCAAATTTGGCATGTCAAATAGTTCCTCCTCGTCAACAAATTGATCTTGTCCCATTTGATTATCACCGGAAGTCGACGCGTTGATGTCCTCGTTAATTTCTACAGGGTCTCTTGGAGATGTAGCAGGAGCTTGATCAAGCACTGGAGGTTCTTGCAGCGGTTCTCTAGCGGCAGCAGCACTTGCGGCCGCGGCGCGTACGTCTGCCGCGGATAGAGAAGCCGGTATAGGATAGGTAGGAGCTAATTCCGGGAAGTTTAGAATGGCGTCGGGTCCTTTCAATGCAAGCGTGGCGGCGTCATAGGCTGCAGCCGCCATTTCTGGGGTGGGGTACGTGCCCAGCCATATGCGCGTAGTTTTACGTGGTTCACGTATCTCTGACACCCATTTGCCACTCCTCGATCGAACTCCCCTGAAATGAGGATGCCGTCGTGATGGTCCGCTGCTTCCGGTGGGTGAGGGAATGGTTGCTGAGGGGGATGGCTGTGACGGTGGCGGTGGGCATTCACAAGTGTTTGACCAAGAAGCAGTGGCAATAATACCTGTGGGTTTTGGTTGTTCCTTCGGTTGAGGAGGATCGTCAGGGTCTGGGTCGTCTGGTCTTAAAGAATTGTTTGGCTGGTCACTTTCTAGCATTTTGCTCGAATTGGTGTTGGGTACAACGTGGGATTAGGATCGAGAGGGATTCGGTTACGTGTGTCATGCGGAATTTTGGTTTGGAGCTTGGGACGATTATTTGGGCCATTTAAGGAGGGAGAAAGACCGACTCAAAACTCAAAAGCGTGGGTAAATCGCGGGCCCATCGTCCGCTCTGCTCTCCAGTCTCCACTCATTGTTAACGTCTCCGTCATTAACTCGTAAAATTAGTACTAGTATTGCTTTTGTACTGCTGACTCACCAACTGTTTAACAGTTAACAGTTAACACGAGGCAAAGAACACATGATGATGCGGGTTTTCGACACGTTATCAGTTGGAGCTGGAAATTAGCTGTTAAATCTTCGCACTTGCCACACTTAAGCCGCGGGGTCTACATCCAGCACGTGAATCGTAATGTTTCCTCTGGGGACAAAAATATTAATAATTATGAGTTTATGATTTCAACTAATCCTATTGGTTGTGCGCTTAACCCATGTGTCCAATTTCCATTATCTAGTCCTCCTGCGGGGCATACCCCTTTCATAACTCACAGTTTTTTGTATGAGTGTTTCGATAAATGGAGCATAGTATCTTTTGAGGCCCATTATTCATCAAGCATCAATATAGCTACTTTGGTGGGAGATATTCAATAATTAAGTTCGTTATTTAAAATGTGCTCATTTTGTTTTATCAATCGAGACAAGAATTATATAAATACTAAGATTAGTTCTTATGCATTAGGCATTATATAAGACGAGGAAATTCTAATTTCTCAGTGTCATGCATACTAACTGTATAGTCAATTTGAGTTTTTGCTCGTAATTGTACAGTTTTTTATATTAATAAAATCAAATTATGATTTAAAAAAAATCATGAACCATCATTTTTGAATTTAGGTTAAAAAAATATAAATTTTATGTGAGACAGGTAAAAGTTTGTTTTGATATGGGAAAGTGTGACTTAGGGCTAGTCATCCAAATTTATGACTAATTAGATATTAGTGAGTTTCACTAGTATATGTAAAGATGTAGTAAACGAATCTAATTAAATTAAATATTTTAGTTTTTAAGTTTGTTCGATTATTTTAATAAGTTTGAGATGGTGTTCAAACTTTGCTAGTTTATTTATCAAACTAAACTCGAGTCAAGTTCAAGTAGTTTGGACTTTTTACCTATCAATTCTAATTTTATGCTAATCAAGTCAAATTCGAATTAAGTTCAAAATTTTATCAAATACACAATCCTACTCAAATTTCGGTTGATTAGTTTGCAAACCATGCTCGAACGATCTCTTACTGAACTAAACTCGATTCCAATACCGACTAACTTGATTCATTTTTCAACCATAAGTATTTGATCTTCTTTTGAGTAAATATTTGTCTCGTTTTATACTTTGAATTTTGACCGTTGGCACAAAAAAGGAATTACTAAATGTTACCTATTACTCAACTCTACGATCTAATTAAGTTCTAACAGCTTTTCTTCACAACAATAACACTGCAAGCAACAGTAACTAGTAAGGCCCTGATCAGGTGACTATTAGCTCTCTTGTTCGACTCTCAATCTTTTCTTTTCTTCTTCTTTTTTTTTCCCCTCATGTAAGTTTAGGATTCTCCTTAAAAAAAGAAAAAAAAAATCTGCAAGCAACAATAAAGCTTCTCGGGGAGGCCTTTATTTCCAGATTCAAGTACGAGTGGAGCTAATTTACTTGCAAAATGCAGTTCAAGACTTCAAGCATGTAATGCATACTAAGTTAACCATATCGCATAATAAGTCAGATAATTAAATTGCGCGCGGATTAACACAGTAATTGGGGGAAAAATGCGCGTAAAACAGTAGTTGACGCAAACTAGTTGGTACATGGCGGACCTAAAGTGGGGGCTAAGAGCAGGACGTCCGAACCCATTACCGTACCCCAATTAATTGGTATAGACACTCTGGACGGTCCTACTAAATGCGAGGATGTGGATCACTTCCAGTTGATTTCGTCCAAGCTTTGCTTTTTAATGCAATCCAAAGGCTGCAGAAATCAAAACCGTAGCTGAGTCCCACAGCAGGGCAGCCGTCTCGCTCTCAATCTAATAATAATCATTTTGTTTTTTTTGGGGGGGGGTTTGTATTGGCAGAGATATTTGTCGTACGACTTTGTACCATAATACGTTGCCAGAACCGCACATCTCTAACGCTGCAATTGTGTCACGTTCTAGTTCACAACTCAAAACCAACGCTACCAGCGTACCATTGTACCCCACGGCCGGGTTCTGAAAATGAGCCGCAACAACTACCATACCTACCTAATTATGCGAATCATGATTGGCCCAAAAAAAAAAAAAGTACGAGTTTTGAATACCCATTACATATTATGGTATTAAGTCCATTTATGCTTTACAACAACGTTTGTTTTGATGAACTCATCTAAATATAAGACGGAGAATAATGGGTTGAAAGGTAAGTAAAGAGGAATTGTGAGCAGAGAATTTTTTACTTGTCAAAAAGATAATATATAATTTAAAGTGGGTATAACACCAAAAGGTAAAAGATACAACCGGCTGAAAGGTGAGTGGAATGAACACACGAGTAGAATAAACCGAGGGGTTGGCAATAAATCTTTGGAAATGATAAAATCCTGACAAATTACTCCCGCAAACATGTTACATCAGCTTACCAAAGCCACAAACTCTAGGAAAAGCTTCTTGTTCCAATACGTACCACAGGTTGTTGGATGGATCGATCCTGCGCCCTTGACTTACCTGGCATTTTCGAAAGAGCACCTTTCGTTCTTGGGAGTTAGGACTAGGGCCGTACACGGAGTTCTCTGGCCGGTGTAGTCTTTGAACTGAAGCTAGAGCTCTTGTATTGTATCATCCAACGTCTCGTTGAGCATGAAAATCCTGGCAAATCCATTTCCAACCTTCACGACGGCGGCTAAACACCACTACTCTGATGGCCTTAGACTCAAAAACAAATGCATCAATACGTATATTACAAAAGCGTCCGTCAAACCTCCACCCCCCGAATTCGATTTCAGAACCGAAATCTTGAGTGGATCCCAAACCGCAATTGCTGAAACGCATCCGGAGTTACTTGACTTGGCCAACAATGGAAGCTTGGTTCTCGTCACCAAGAACCAGTACGGTCCAGTGCCAAGCTGGAGAACAGAGTTCGCTGAACCAGAGGCCATATGGCTATTTGGAGCCACCCATATTTCAAAGGAGTCTGCCGATGATGTTGGAAGGGTCATTCGTGCTGTAAAGCCTGATAATGTCGTTGTCGAACTTTGCAGAAGCAGGCAAGTCTTTGCACGATGGTCGTACAAATCCAACGCTGCTATTTGTACATTAATATTATTTCCAATCTGTTTTTTGACTTTACTTATTTGTGAATTTGGTTACATAGAAGTAGACAAGGAGGACTTTAGTCTTTGATTAACTTGCACAAGTTGATTTAACGAATTCGGAGTGGAATAGATTAAGTTGTCAATTTAGTGTGTTGCGTAATAGGGTGGAGTAGTTTCTAAGATTGCATCAGGTATTAATGCCTCTATTTCCAACATTGCCTGATGGCAATTTGGAGTATTCATCGAGCATCAAGGAATTCGAAGAGGCTTTTTGCAAATCCCTTTTAGATCAGATTGACTGATGTAGAAAGAATTCGTTTCCCTTCTGGTCTTTCCTGAGATTGCACGGAGTTCACTTAGTTTGAAGGAAACTTGTTAAATTGGTTTAATATACCAACGTCCACAATCTTGGTGGAAAAACGGCAATGTCAAAATGATGTATAAGACGAGGAATTAAAACTACAGTAAGTGCTTTGTCATGAGGCACAGCAATATTTCAATGCTTGAAGTACAAAGAAGAAATGACACCGGAAATTGGTAGTGAAGAGATGCTTTTTGTTTTCTTTTTCCCCTGCTGGTGCTGCATTAGTGGAACTGATGTAAATCATGCTTCTATGTTGTCAATCCACTACTTAACTTCACATCCTGCAGGGTCCACTTTCAGAGCTGGGATTATGTACACTTGTAGCGATGGGAAGCTAAAGAAGCAGTTAAGGTCGAGCATGTTTTCTTTAAGTGGGACTGGATTCTTTGGTGCAGTTGGTCGCAGCCTAGGCTTGGGTATGTTCATGGACTTGGCTCCGTATTCGCAACTCTTTATTTAAGTCCGTGTCCATAGCCGATTTTATTCTGCTCTCCATTGCACAGGTGGTCAAACTGCTTTAGCATTGCGCCTAGTGTTGGCAGCATTCTCTTCCAAGTTATCTTCAGAAATTAATCGACCTTTTGGAGATGAAGTACTCTCTCTACTTATCAAGAATATAAACAAATGCGTATTTAAAAATATATCAAGTCATCAATTTTTGCTTCTCTTCTTCATCCTTTTTTATTCTATTCGTTTCCCCATATGATGAGAACTTGGATGGATGGCTTGATTTGCAGTTTCGTGCTGCCCGAAAGGCTGCTGAAGAAATTGGTGCTCAGATGGTAATAGGAGATCGACCAATTGAAATTACTGTATGTACCTTGGCTCACTTCTTAAGAACCACTACTATATCCCTTTGGAATTGTTATAGCCACTTCTTTATTTATTAATGGTAACTTTTTTGACTTTTCGACCGGGTCTGTTGGACAAAAATAGGTAACCTGGCTTCCGCTGCATTTACTCACTTAGAAGTTAGAACCATTCCCTTGTTATCGAGCTGTTATTAAAATGAAATACAGGATTATTTTTCGTACTTTTCTTTGAGTAAAAAGTTGAGGGGTGTGCTAATAAGAAACTTAGGAATGCCAATGAAGTACTTGATCACATCTGGTCCTGCCTTTCTTTCCTGTTTCTCCACTAGCCATCGTTTAGATGGTTGAAGTACTTGATCATGGGGTTCAAAAGAAGACGGTAGTGATGGTTATTGCTGAATTTCAGCTTGAACGGGCATGGAATTCTCTGATATGGAAGGAAAAACTGAGTCTGTTGACCTCCGTTATTGGTGGATTAACATCATTGTCGGACCTATCCATGAAGACATTAAAGGTTTCCTCGGTCTCCCCGGTATTCGTTTAGCCTTTATCCTTTTCTAATTCTGCACATCTTTATACATCAGGAATCAAGCGCTCGGGAAGAAAACTGTTTCCAGCTCTATGAGCAGTTGAGCTTTTCATATCCATCGCTCCTGCAGCCCCTCATACATGAACGCGACGCGGTAAGTGGCTCCTACCTTAAAATGGATCCATAGAAAGCGAAGTACACTGGGGAAATCTTTCTGGTCCTTTTTCCTTGATGTGGTTTTCTTTTGCACAATTGTGGTTTCAGTATCTAGCATGGTCTCTGAAGAGGAGCAAAGCTGTGAATAATAGTAAGCAAGTGGTGGGAGTAATAGGAAAGGGGCACATGAATGGAGTCATATACTCGCTGATATCGGATCAAGGGAACTTGCGGTTCCGGGATCTTGCAGGACAAAGAGCTTCAGGAGATGGCTCTACTTGGCTTGTTCGTGCTCTTAGAAGCTTGATCAGGGACACTGCACTTGGCATACTACTCTGGTTGCTCTACGAGAAGATTAAGACTGGGTGATCAGTAGTAATGCATACGTTCAGAATTTAATTTACTACCAGGAGACGATATATCTGAGCTAAAACCTTCCCGCATTATCTGGAACACGCAACAACAGGCACAAACAATTGTGTTCCATTCCTTTTTCTTACTAATCCGAATTGTGCTGCTGTCCTGATATTCAACATAATTTTCAGTCACGCAACTATTTGATCGCGGATCAAGAATTGCCCAGAAACGGATTCCTAGTTTCTTTGGTTACCTTTTATTGTTTTTGGTTCCCCGGGCACATTTTAACGTTTGTGAATGAGATGGATGCTAGAACCCTCTGTTAAATTTGCCGTTTGTCCTTGAAAAGAAAAATAATAATAAGAAGAAAAGAATGCAAAAGGACTCAATTATATTTTCCCTTCAAATGGGTGTAGCGATAATCGGGCCGTCAAATTCCAGAATTCATTAGAGTAAGCGCGTTTTCTACTAGCTGGTTTTTTTTTTTTCTTTTTCTTTTCAAACAATGTAGTTAAAATAAGTATCATTCTGTTCTTTTATTAAAAAAAAAGGAAAAGATTTTTAAACCTTTTTTTAAAATATAAAAACAGAGTATGTATTCTTATTTATTTCTGTATATGTTAAACGAGAACGAAATGGGCAGAAAATTGTGTATATTAATGGAAAAAATAACAATGTGGAAAACAAGACAATAATTCCATAAATTGACATTGTAAAATAATGGAATGGGATGTGCCGCAATTTGGTAGCGTATTTGTTTTGGGTACAAATTTTGGCGGTTACAACTTACAATCCTGTCATCCCTATGAAAGAAAACAAAGGGAAAAACACGAGCGTTGCCAAATGAACTTAAGGACCTGTTTGCAAAAGAGTTTTTTGCCAAGTTTTTTTTTTCAAATTTTTAAATAATTTTAACTACAATAACCTCAAAAATATTCTCAAATATTTTAAAATATACACTTCAAAATACTAAAAAAATATTAAAAAAATTACCTTCCTTTCCTTTTCTTCCACCTCCACCTCAATCCGCCACCATCTCCACCGCTGGCTAGCACCGATCAGCATTTACACTGGCGCCAACAATTCCTCTATTTTTTTTCCTTTCCTCTCCTCTCTCTCTCTCTTCCCCTTCTCATTCTTCCTCTCACACTCTCCCTCTCCTTCTCCCCTTTCCTCCCGTCCTCTCCTTCCCTTCCTCCCACTCCTCCACTGGAGAAGGGGAGAAAATGAGAGGGAGGAATGAGAGAGAAAAAAGAAAAAAAGCACCATCAGTGCCCGTCGTCGATGGAGGTGTCAATAATGATAGTCGGCTAGTGGGGAGGGAGGGAGGGAGAAGAAGAGCAATTGAGGAGGGAGAAGAAAAGGAGAGGAAAGAAAGGGAAAAAGAAAAAGAAAGGAAAAAAAGGAAAAATGAAAAAAAAAATTTCAAAAAAAAGTTTTCACATATTTCAAAAAGTTTTCTGCAAATAGTGAGTGATAATAAAGTTTTAGACAAACAATAGAAAAACTTGTTTGCCAAATGAAAGTTTGCATTATTTCTCTCCAAGTTTCAACTCCCAAACTAAGCCTTAAGAACTGTTTGTTTTGAACGTGTAGGAAATAAACTCATCAGTGTTTGCCTTTGTTTTCCTTTCAACCTCAGCGGCCCAATGGCCAAAAAGACGTTTTATTCTCTCCTCTTATTTCCTTCCGTCTCAACTGCAGTGATTTCCTTTCCTTTATGTTCCTTCTCTTCAATTGAAACGTCGTCTTTAGGCTTCGTTTGGGAGTTGAGAATTTGGACAAAAAAGAAAGGGAAAGAAGAGAAAGTTTAGGCCCCGTTTGGATTGCATTTTCCATGGAAAAATTACTGTAGCGATTTGATTTATGTGACGGAAAAAGATAATAGGAAAATGTGATCACGGAAAACGACACAATTTTCTGACAGAAAATGACAATCCAAACTTTTGTTTGTTAATTTTTAGTAATAAAGAAAAGAAGAAAAATGGAGGATTCAGAAGGATGAATAGTAACCAAAACTTTTCCTCCCCAATTGGATGAAAATGAAAGGAAACTTTGAGAAAACTTGTCAATTTTTTTAAAATGTTTATTTTGTCCTTAAAAAGATTTTGAACAAATATTTAATAACTTCTATATCCAAAATCATTCTATTAATTTTTAAAATTCCTAAACAATATAACAATCTCTTATTTTCTTCCGTAACTTAAGGTTGTGTTTGGATTGCATTTTTTTAAATTTTTTGTAAAAAAATTATTGTAGCGATTTGATATATATGAGATAAATAGGTGATTGAAAAATATGTTCATAAAAAATGTAGCAATTTTTTTTTGGAAAATGGCTATCCAAACAAGGCCTTTTTTCCTTCTTTTCTTTTCTATCATAAACTCCGAAACTCCGAAACAAGGCCTTTTTCTTTTCTTTTCTGTTATCGTTTGGAAAAAAAAAAAAAAAAACTCCGAAACTAAGCCAGAAGAGAGCGAGAAACAGGTGGCTGCCTCCTTTAATTTTGTGGAGGTCAACGACGTCGTATGCTCAACTAGTAGCATAACCTACACCGCTATATAGTGAGGGGCAAAATCACGAGATCCAGTCACCGTCGGACTCACGATGAAGATATTTGTTGTTGCCGTGGTAGGAAGCTTGTAGGCGGCAGCTGGCACCATATCTGCTATTCAAGTAAACTTGTATTCGTTTCCATCCTTTTCCTTTTAATTTCTATAACCTGCTTTGTTTCATCAGATCTGTTTGCTAGCTGGATAAATCGGGTCAAATTTCATGGGAAAGTTTGCGGCGCTGAGTAGTACTATTTTTATGTCTGATATCTGATTTTTTCCCCTGTTCTTCAACGTTGCTCAACGGAGGAACCAAGCATGATCTTTCGATTCTTCAAAACTTGAGAGTTTCCTTTTTGACTGTAATTCACAGATACAATCGCTCTTTAATAGGGGTAATCGCGTGTTTCTCTTATCGATTAGTAATATTTGAGGACGGTTTCTTTGTGCTAGTAATGGATTCCGGATGAGATGAGCATGGATTTAACACGATATTGTTTTACTTATTCCCTTTCTTAATTTTACGGTACCATGTCGGGATATTTTGTATTTGGAGTCATAAAATTCGTCTAAATTTTCTGTTTTCCACTTAATCACTTAGCAGGAGGATGTTGTGCTGTTCGAGTCGTGTATAATGTAGAAAAATATGCATTTTTCTTTTCTTTTTTTCTTGCATGCCGTCGTGGAGTTCAGTTCAATTTGATATGTGTTTGTGTGGTTTATAATTCTGTAGACTAGCATCTGTTTCTGTGACTTGGCTGCATTTTACTCGATCACTGAGTAACACAGATATATGATGGCGGATATAATGTATCAGCATTTAGATGATTGATTAGTTTTCTTTGATATTGGTCGATGAGGGTTATAAAAGGTGTTTACGATCGGAAATACTTTGGAGATTAGAGGTGGAAAAGATTTTTGGTATTTGTTTGCGACGTGTGATTTCTGGAAAGTGGAGGCGTCTTTGTCTACGATAAAAGTTCATTTACTTTGGTAGTGCATCTAATGTTAAAATATTGGATGGCCAATTGCTTGCTGACGTTCTGGGTTTTTTCTTTTGCAATCAGTTTTATTAATTGTTTTCCTGTTACTGGTGCAGGGACTTGGAAGTCTTCTTGATTGTGTTTTAAGTGCAATGAGGTCGATTTTCTGTGGGAACTTTGAGTATGATGCTCGCCAATCTGACCTGGAGAGGCTGTTTCAAAGATATGGGAAGGTTGATCGGGTGGACATGAAGTCTGGTAAGTTTTGCTGGGATGTTTTTGCTTACTATTGTTATGTTCTCAAAATCATAATATTGTGGCAGCAAATGGGAATATGAGGACTTCTATGTTATTTGGTTCATCTGTCTGACCTGTTCCTCATTGTATTTGAGTTCGAGTGGCTTTGCTTTTTTTTTTTTTTTTTTTTAAATATGATATGATGAGAAAGCTAGTGCTCTGGGCTTCGAGCATGTGTTGTCATAAAAATTTAAAGGATGATAGGGAGAGAGATATATATGCAAAAGTTGTCAAATTTTATCAAACCTATTTAATGACTTTCTAAGGTAACTGTTTCTTGAGAGCATGTATATACCTGACTCCTAAGGAATTTTTCCCTTCATTTTAACAAGATAATCCTGAACTTTTCGAGTCTTCCTTTGATTTTGATCTTTTAGTATGTGCAACAAGAATTCCTTTTAGAGGTGTTTTTTGTGTATCAGTAACTATGGTATGTCTTTTAAGTTATTCGATGCTTGTTCTTTATAAAATAAATTAATATTTAAGCTGGTATAATTAGTCAGTTTGAAGGTTTCTTATGTGTAGAGGTTACAATACTGACTCGAGAGAAGTAGAATGGGAGTAAATATTTTGCTGGTTTATAAGTATAGTCTCGCTTGATGCAATGGGGGTCTGCAAAAGTACTTGCATCAATCCTGTACTACATTCCTGTGTCGAAGTTAAGTGTCCGTAGCCCCAGAAAAGAGATCAGGCAGCAATCCTTGAGCCAGAGTATGCTCAATTGGTGAAGAGGACACTTCTATGTTTGTGGAAAACAGAAAGTGACTGATGCAGGGTGTGGTTTATGGAAATGTGCTACTTAATCTATTTTAAGCCTTTAATGGCTGATTCTGAAATGACTTCGAAGGTGAAAAACTGGCAGTATCAATCTATTATGTATCACTGTTGTCCATTCTGGTCATGGCTCCTAAGGTTTTTTAGCCGGTAATTTTATGATTGCTAGGGCTGGATGAAATTTAAATGACAATTTTTGTTGGTCATTTTTGGTTAAGGTTATTGAGGCCAGCTAAACTGATGCATTCGACTTGGGTTAGGTATTTCATGTTTGCTTTTCTTATTGATTCTTGAATTATTGGAAAGTTTTGGGAAAATAATCTGCTGGTCAACTATTCATTAGTCATTGCATCTTTACTCAATCCACACAAACTGTGAGAAGTATTTCAATGAGGCTGCTGCAACTACAAGTGCTAGGTTTCGGTCAAAGCTTTATGGAGCCAGAGCATTCATTGTGCAATTCAAGATGCTCAGCCTTTCCCTGTTGAGTATTTGTGGGGTATCGATGCATTTACGAAAAGCAAGAGTATGTCTTTTAAAGCCCCCATACTCAACTGATTCTTTGACGACGCAGGATTTCGGTGCAATGCCCATACAATCCTGGTTGATGGATGGATTCTTCTGCATTCCCTTTTCTTCTTGTTTTCAAGAAGAGCCCTCTGATCCACCATGGCATCGCCATCACTTCTTTTCCTGAGTCATTATTGCCTTCCATCCCTCATGACTTTTGCCCAGCCTTCATCTTCAGACATTACAATTAGTCAACCTCGAAGCTGAGGCAGCAGAATAAAATGGAGAAGATACTCTTTACATTTTCCATGACACATCCATCGTTAAAGTGGTTGTTCCTTGACATCACTTAGTTCATCATTCAAGGTCTGTTACTGATTTTGCTGGTCATTAGTTTCTAGAATTCACAGTTTGGTATAATAGGGTAACATCTTTGAAGGCGTGCACATTTCCTGGGTGAAGATATCTTCTTTGTATAGCTAATAGTAGCACATGTGGCACTTGCTTATTTTGTTTATCGTTCGCAGGATTTGCTTTTGTTTACATGGTTGATGAGAGAGATGCAGAGGATGCAATCCGTGGACTTGATCGTATTGAATTTGGAAGGAAGGGTCGGAGGCTTCGTGTTGAGTGGACAAAGGTAATGCACCATCTTTGATATTCATCTATTTTTTCTTGAAATACTCTCTACTGATGTTTTGATACACACTGACCATTTGGTGCTCCAGCAAGAACGTAGCAGGAAGCCTGAGAGTTCCAAGGCCTCTTCTGGTTTAAGACCTTCAAAGACTCTATTTGTCATTAATTTTGATCCATACCATACAAGAACAAGGGATTTGGAGAGGCACTTTGATCCCTATGGTAAAATACTGAATGTTAGGATCAGGCGGAATTTTGCATTTGTTCAGTATGAATCACAAGAGGATGCGACTAAAGCATTGGATGCTACAAATTTGAGGTCTGTTTCATTATGCGAGCTTCAATGCTTAGTTACAACTTTCTTTTACTTGTCAGGTCCTATTATCTCCAGAAGACGCATATTTTCTCGGTAAAATGAATGCATATGTATTCTTGCAGCAAACTTTTGGATCGAGTTATAACAGTGGAGTATGCAGTAAAGGACGATGATGATCGGAGAAGCGGCTATAGTCCTGATAGAAGTCATGGTAAGTCTCCCAAAAGAAGCTACGATGGGGGCCGATCTCCTAGCCCATATGGAAGAGAGAGAGCGAGCCCTGATTATGGGCGTGGTCATGGCCGAAGCCCATATCGAAGAGAACGTGTGAGTCCTAATTATGGTCAAGGACCTAGCCCAGTTCGTAGTGGAAGGGAAAGGAACTCTGAGTATGGAAGTGGCCGTCAGCCAAGTCCTAGAAAGGAGAGGAACTCCGATCACAGCCATGGACATAGCCCAAGCCCCCGAAGAGAGAGGCTAAGTTCTGAGAATGGCCATAATAATAGCCCAAGGGAGCGAAGACGTCCTAAGAAAGAGCATGATATAAGCCCAAATCCTCAAAGAGAGAAAAGGGGGAGGATGAGCCCTGATGGTTATCGGAATGGCAGAAGCCCTAGTTCAAATCCTGAACTTACAGATAGCCCTGGCAATGGCGGAGCTGAGAGCCCTTTGCCTCAACGTCAGAGGAGGTTTGATCTGCCTATACAGTATATTTGTTTACACCTTTATCTTCGTTGCCCTTCATTTTAATATTAGCAAGTTCTTGAGATCTTCTTTATTGTCATGCAGCCGTTCCCCGCCAGCACGAGAGAGATCTCAATCTTAAATCTGGTTTGTCATGGCAAGAGGTTGGTCTTGCATCTAATGGTATCCCTTTAATGGGGTTGATACGCAAACAAAACTGCTTGTAACGCATATGGTCTTGATTCTGTTTGTTTTCTGGAGTTATTCTCTTATTGTTGGTCTTGAAGCACTTATTCTGCTCGTGGAATCTGTTAGCTCTCACAATGCAATAGTTACACCGTGGTAGATACTCTCAGTTGTGTAGATGCCATTTCGGTGGATATCTCCTGTAGTTCGTAGGCCATATTGTGCGAGGATGTTGCTTGAAAGGTGTTTGGTAAAATTCCAAATTGTTTATGGAATTGCGTGCGCATGTCCACAAAGCCAGAAAACTAAAAGGAGAAAGGGAACAGAGAGAAATTATAATGGTTACTTTTTCAAACTTTGATTTTGGTACCTTATCATACCTGGGTCAAGTGTGTTGGATGGAATCCCAAGTGCCGATCAACGCATGGCAATCAATCTGGTTATATTTTCGCCTCCAGTCGTCAATCTTACGTTATTCTGGGGTGGCATTTGTGCGTGCATCCTTTTTGTTACTTAGCAAGCAAGATTTTCTCTCTCTGGCAACTCAAAACATTTCTTATATTGTCACGGCCGTAAAGAAAAATGTGGTGGATTACGCAGTATGTTTGTATTAGAAAATTAAAGAGGCCCGTGGATGAATGAATCATGGCGTCGGTTCTGCTTAGGTTGTCCGATAATGGAAGAGTCAGTCCTTACACTGCTAGCTAGCATATTATTCGGTAGCCCCTTGAAGTAGCTTCTTCACCGTTCCAAAATGAACCTTTGTAATGCAACACTTGAAATTATTCCTTCCAGAAATTCTGCCTGCGTCTATCAATCGCCCGAATCATGCGGCAGACTGAGTGACAACTGTAGTAATCGAGCATTGCAAAACTGAGACAATGACGCCGCGGCAGTCATTCACAGCTAGGCACGTGTCAAATTGCCATGGAGACGGTTTTTAAACAACGCTGGAGCCGGAGACCAGGTACAGCTGCAGCGAGAACGAAGTCACGGCATTCAGACCCTGTGTTCGCAAATTATCAAACAATCCACCCACTGGAATGGCTCCATTTGCAGATGCGACGCCAAACAGTTTATTCTTTCCAGATTACACGAGTCAAAAAAGGAGGTACGAGATTAGTGTGCCCACGGCCATTTTTATTACTAATACAAGTAGATTCTTTGATGAAAATGCAAGTCATTAGACTTCTGTTCAGATACTTTTTTTGGCTCGTGACAAATCGCTATACAACATTTGCCGATGGCATGACATCACATCCTCCTTGTAAACGCGATTATATCCTCCTTGACTGATTCTCCATTGCAAGAAGACTGTCACCTCAGGCATGCCAAGTGGAAGTGGTCTTTTCTTTCTTTCTTTCTTTTTTTTTGTCTCCCCTCTCTGGATGGAAGCTTCATATTGATAAAAAAAAAAATCATGCTAGCTTTTTCCATCAAATCTCATTTGAGTTTTCCATCGAACTTAAATTGAGGCACTGCTAATCCACTATGCTAGCATTTTGTACCAATGGAAGACGACTTGGTTTGCTCGTCGAGATGGTCTATACTAGTAATATGTACCTAGTAGGTAGGAGACAAAATAGGTAGACTTTGACCGATGGTGTAGACGAGAAGAAGTGATCATTTTGTTAAATGTGTGTAATATATCAGTTAATGAAAAAAGTATGGAGAGGATCGGGTTCATAATAATAATGTTACTTTTTAATCAGGTAGTAAAATAAGAGAAGGTAACGGGACAGATCTTATCCTGTTTCATCATTATCTTTCCAGTAATGCGATAACCTTTTTTTTTTTTTTTTTGGAAGGAAGTAATGCGACAACTTATAAAGAGAGATGAGATGATACATTCGTGGCATTCATTCCCCTTCTAAGTGGCTTGTTTTGTTATTTAGTTGTGGGAACGTTGTGCGAAAACTTTTATTGCAAAAGAGTAAAAGGT
This sequence comes from Coffea arabica, assembly GCF_036785885.1. Taxonomy (NCBI): domain Eukaryota; kingdom Viridiplantae; phylum Streptophyta; class Magnoliopsida; order Gentianales; family Rubiaceae; genus Coffea; species Coffea arabica. Next base: position 2,785,059 of record NC_092313.1, on the reverse strand, counting down.
GTTTCTTTCCTACTTGTTTTTCTCTCTTTTACTTTTACTTTTTAATAACCCGCCCTACCCTACGAGAGAAAGAAGCAAAGTAGTTGTAACGGTGGTTTATCTATTCTCATAGTAGCCATAGTGTCATATGGCCATGATACCAGAAGGAGATGGAATCCTGCAGTCCACTCTCGATATGAATCGAGGAAATTGACCCATTTGGTATACTGAATAGGTTCCAGAATTGTGCTTAAAGAATCCCTCTACCTCTCATGTCCATTTTATAAAAATACAAGACTTTTTTTTAGTGGGTACATGGTTTTCCGACTGCTGGTCAAAAATCAAATTCATAGCTGGTCGAATATCTCTGCTGGTGAGAATGATTATGCTTTGGCCGCTTTTCATTTGACGGTAATCTTGTTTGGAAGCACCTCTCTCATGTCTATTTTTTTTGTAAAAAAAAATTACGTTTTTTTTAAATGTACTTTTCAATCACGCCTTTATCTCACTCATGTACATCAAATTGTTACAGTACATTGTTATTTTTTTTTAAAAAAAAAAAACCTTAAAAAAATAACAAACCAAAAATTGGAAGTACCGCAGCCTAGTGCAACATGTCAAAATTTTTTCTAGATTCTTTAGGGATGGAATCATTAGTGGAAATAACTTCATATAGGTATCAGGTAAAAATTTGCAAAGGAAATCATACCGTATAGAAGTTGTGCAGAGCTGCTGAGAACTGTATGCCGAGCTAATTGTCACTTGTTTTCATTTTCACATATTATGGAGGACTTGGAATTTGGAAGACTAAGTCGTAGAAAAATATTCCAAATCGCAAATTGCAGTTGAATCCCATTCACATTAGTTCCTTGATTGTTTCACTCGCCAAATTCTAGGGTTAGTAGATGAGAAACCAAGAAGATTCTCAATTAATGATGGGGTTACTGATTAATCATGATTCACACAGTAAGTAACGAAAGACTGGTGGGAAGTGGGAACTGAAAATCCCAGTGCTTCGTGGTCAATGACTGCAAGCGGAGGTCTTGGCATGCAAACTTGCAACTTTCCTTACTACCAAAAAAGGACTAAATCCCTCTTTGAATTGTAGGTTTTGTGTTCGAACCTCACTTGCAGTGGAAAGAAATTCAAAAGAAACGCTAGAACATCTTTTTAATTTTGTCAGGCTCTTATACTTACTAATCCTTTATACCCAGTCTTTTTAATATTCTTATGGACTCACCTACTTCTACATTAAAATAAATTAAGTTATAAAAATATTATTCCTGTCCATTACTGTCAAGGATGATTTTTTTCTACACGTTTTGCATTGTGCTGTGTTTGGGCGACCAAGATTCAAGAATGCGATATCTATGTTTAAATTTTGAACTCAGTGAATCAGGGTCCAGTTCCAGTGGGCTCCAATGTCAATTTGGCCTGGTGCGGAAAGAATCGGGGGCTCTTGACAGAAAAGCTTAAACGAAAGACCAATCCACTTACTGGGTCTGTGCCATGACTGCCGTCCACCTGGCTCTGTTACGCTGTATCAGGGCTGACTCCTTTTCTGCACCACCATCGTCCGTTTTTCAGACGGCATGGTAGTGTGTCTATTTGTGAGGAAAAGTGTGAGAAAATGAAGAAAATTGTAGTCATCTTTTCTTTTCAATGTGTATTTGGTTAGTGAAAAAGGTTAAAAATTGCTTTCTTGTATTTAGTGTCTTGCAAAATGGATTAGTCAGACACAAAATTTTCAATGAGTGCCACTAACTATCGCTAGTAACTTCTTTCAATTCTCTCGAAATCTTTTTTACCTCACTCTTTTGGTTCTTTAATTTTCCCACACACAACTTTCCTTCTAATTCTATTCAAAGAGGTCTTAAAGTTGTGTCCGTCGTGTGTGTTTGAGGTCGGACTTTCTCTCCATCTATGAAGCTCCCTTGTTGCCTCAACTGAATATGTTCTGGAAATTCTTTGCTAAACTCGGGCTTTTCAGGAGGGGAAGAAAAAGTTGAATCAATAGCACGTGCTATCTATTAAACACATGTTTAATGCGCACCCGTATCGCAAATCGAGCAGTGTACCTCCCTCCCAGTCATGGTGCCTACTCACTGTCTGGTGAGAGATAGATAAAAGACTCATAATTGAGCTGCTTCCGCATGACTAACGGGTTCAAGCTCAACATTTCTAGTCTCACATTCATAAGATGGCTTTGCTTTGTTACGGAAAAGAAAAGAAAAGAAAAAAATTTGATAAAGTTGTTGTTGTTGCATAACAACAGAGACCCTTGATTTTAAATCAGTGAAGTTTAGATATGTAACATCACATTGGGAAGAATTTTACAATGCTGCGGTTGCACAAGAATTAACACCGGGGGATTATTGAAGGGAAATTGCCTCCAACTGAGGGTGTGTGTGGGGACTGGAGGGATTCGGTAAGTAAACCCAGCAGAAAGAAAAAAATGTCAAAAAAACAGCGAAGGGTAGCGAGAGATTTTGATGATGAACAAAGGAGGAATGGGTACGCGGACCAGAGAAGGTCGGCAGGCAGAATGAACCAAGATTCTTCTACGACTGACCTGAATTTTAACTGTAGAGGGGAAGACTGTACGTACAGTCCTGCGATCAATCTGGGTGAGCCGTGCCCAAACAAATTTGATTTTGCCAGTTAAAACTTTCTCTGTTTGCTTCACGGATCGTTAAGCACTCCGCACAGCCTAGATTGGGCCCTAATGGGAAATGGAGCATTACGAATTTGGTAAACCGGGTCCACCCCTTTTAATGTCGAAAAAGTTGTTTTTGTCTTTTGATCAGGGACGGGATTGGGATGGCCAATTGGCCGGCCATAGATGATGATGAATCTTCTTCTACCATTTTTTTGGCTTCCAATGCCACCCCCCACATCCGAAAGACGCTGCTGAAGTGCGAATTTGACTCTTCATTTTAGGACTTGGTACTTTTTGTGTCTGTATATGCTTTTGTGATGTTTCCAAATGCTTCAATGCTGCTACCATTCTTCCTTCCGACTTTCCAGTTTCTCTTTCTTTCTTTTTTCTTTTTTCTTTTTTTGGAGGAAAAGAGTGGGGAGGTTTGAATATGAATAAACTACCCATCTGTGTCTTGAGGATTGTGAACAATTTGGGCTAGACAAAAACCCTTTCAATTCTCAAATCTGAGTTCCAATGAGGAGAGAAGAAGAGAACAGAAAAATAGGCCTTCTAGTCTTGCTACCACCAAAAACGTACGCACCCTCCAACAGTAATCCAGCCGGCTCCACCAAAGACACCATACGTTTGTACTGTGTTAAAAATTTTACGCATACGCTTTTGAGGCCGTACCTTTCCCTCAAATTTTCACTATAAAAATCCCTTCCCACTTCCCACTCCAGAAACACCTCTAGTATCTCTCCGTCTCCTTTCCCCCTCCCCCTCCCCCTCCCTCTTCTGGCTGGGTTCTCTCTCTCAATTTCGAGCCTTGGAACATACTCCGTAGACACACGTACCTAAACTCCCGAGGCTTATACACTTCGTATACATATATAAGATCACAAACTCCAATAATGTGCAAGCAGCTCACGACCTCCTCACCACCACCACCACCACCTCCAAGACCCAGTAAATGCGATTCAGACCAACGTTATCTCCTTCCCATCCAGCAGGTCCCAGCAGAAGGGGACATCTTCTCTCCTCTCATCCCCAAAAACCCAACATCATCGAAACATCACCAGCACCAAGAACAACAACCACCACAACCAAACCAAATCGTGAAGCCCCACAAACACAATCATGACACCCTCATCTCCTCCTCAGTCCTTAAAGAAGCCACGTCCGTAGCCAATATAGCTCTGCCCATGATTCTCACCGGTCTTTTACTCTACTCCCGTTCCATGATCTCCATGCTTTTCCTCGGCCGGTTAGGGGACTTAGCCTTGGCCGGTGGTTCCCTCGCCTTAGGATTCGCTAACATCTCCGGTTACTCGATTCTTTCCGGCTTAGCCATGGGAATGGAGCCTATATGCGGCCAGGCTTTTGGTGCCAAACGTTACACGCTTCTTGGACTCTCTTTGCAAAGGACGGTGCTCTTGCTCATGCTGACTTCATTACCTATCGCTCTTCTGTGGGTGAACATGAAAACCATTTTACTGTTTTTCGGACAAGACGAGGCAATTGCCCATGAAGCCCAATCATACCTCATGTACACCCTTCCCGATCTTTTCGCTCAATCTCTACTCCATCCCTTGCGTATTTACCTCAGGGCTCAGTCCATAACCTTACCTCTAACATTTTGTGCAGCTCTATCAATTCTTCTCCACATCCCAATAAATTATTTTCTCGTCACGAAGCTCAGCTTAGGCATCAAAGGCGTCGCGCTCAGTGGGGTCTGGACTAACTTCAATCTCGTGGCTTCTCTGATAATCTACATCTTGATTTCTGGCGTGTACAAGAAAACATGGGGAGGGTTGACGACCGAATGCTTGAAAGGCTGGCAATCTTTATTATATCTTTCCATTCCAAGCTGTATCTCGGTTTGTCTCGAATGGTGGTGGTACGAAATCATGATTCTGCTTTGCGGGTTGTTGTTGAACCCAAAAGCCACGGTTGCTTCAATGGGCATTTTGATTCAAACCACTTCTTTGATATACATCTTTCCATCTTCTCTCAGCTTTAGTGTGTCGACCAGAGTAGGGAACGAGCTGGGTGCAAGGCAGCCGGCCAAAGCGAAGCTGGCAGCCGTGGTGGGCCTCTGTTGCAGCTTTGTTCTGGGATTTTCTGCGCTCATGTTTGCGGTAAGCATGAGACATGTTTGGGCTAGAATGTTCACTGCTGACAAAGAAATCATAGCTTTAACATCACTTGTTTTGCCCATAATTGGGCTCTGCGAGCTTGGTAACTGTCCGCAGACTACCGGTTGCGGGGTTTTGAGAGGGACGGCTAGGCCAAGAGTCGGAGCAAACATCAACTTGGGTTGCTTCTATCTAGTCGGAATGCCGGTTGCAGTTGGACTAGGGTTCTATGCAGGTTTTGACTTTGAAGGACTTTGGATGGGACTATTGGCAGCTCAAGCCTCTTGTATGGTAAGCATGCTAGTGGTCCTGTATCTGACGGATTGGGAATTTGAAGCCCAGAGAGCCAAAGAGCTGACCTCAGCAGGAGCAGATGCAGCTGTCGAGAAGATTGAGGAAGAAGACAAGCCGCTTATTGCAGAAAACAAGGATACTTCTTTGTGCTAAATTAGGCGACTTAGTTTAAGGACGTCATGAATTCCTATGAGATGGATTAGTCCTTTATTTCTTTTCTTATGGGACTAATTCCTAATCCTATGGGATAGATCATTAGGTGACTCCATTCATGATTTTTTTTTTCCCGTTATTTGCTGTAAATTAAGCAGGGGAGAATTATGTTTAACAATTTTTCTTTTCTCTTGTTACATATTATTATTATTATTATTATTATTTACTTCAGGTTCTTTTTTTTTTTTTTTTTTTGCTAACTTCTAGCCCAAAAAAAAAATTCAAACTTCTTACTCATTTTGTTCGATTGTTGTCCTGGCGAATAAACCATACTTAACCACCTACTTTTCAAGTGTAATTTTATTACTGTTAATGAAGGGTGGCACCTTAACTAATAACATCGATCATGCTCTAGATTAATGGAATATGACTGCTGTTTTGAATCTTTGATCAAATTATTGTAGACTTGTTTTGCAAGTCAAAGTCTAGTATTAATTTGCCAAGATGTATAAAAGCTGGCTTGTGCTGGTGCGTGCGTGCATGAGTCAAATAAATAAAATAATCATTCAACCTGAATTTGTGTACTCTTTGGCCTTGGTACGGGTGATTCTGGTATAATACGTAGGAGTACGTACTTTATTTTCGGGTTTTGAGTACTCCGTTACGTCTTGTATTGTATCAGACTCATTTACTCATCCAATTTGAGCGGGTTTACGAGGATAAGCCACACTTTGATACAGTGTAACATACAAATACAGTGGCGAAGCCACACAAATATTTCAATGGAGAGGCATTAATAGATTAGAGTTAATTTTGTTCTATAGTAAGTAACAAGAATTTGATAATGCAGTAAAGAGATGTACGAGGATAAACTTAACCACAATAACTTTGAGCAATCCAAGATAAAGTTTAAAAAGAACTTTACTTAAGATTTTGTGAAGAATGTGGTTTTTAGTAAAAAGTTGAAATGAGCTTTCCAAGAAAAAAAGACCTTTCCAACCCAAAAGATTCATGCCAAAAATGAAAATGGAATTGAGAGGTTTGAAAACCCTTTTTGTTCTAGGCCATTCTTAAAATGGGACACTTAAGTCCCTAAAACTTATAAATTGGGACATTTAAGTCCCTAAACCTATAAAATGGGACACTTCAATCCCTAAACCCTTATAAAATGGGACACTTCGACCACCACGGCATTCAAGATTCTGTTAACAATTTTTCTTAATTGGGAGGTATTTATAAGTTTAGGGACTTAAGTGTCCCATTTTGAAGTTTAGGGACTAAAGTGGGTAATCGTCCAAAGTTTGGGGGGACAAAGTGGAATTAATCCTAAGATAAATGTATAATGTACTTTAACCAGAAGGGACACATTAATAAATTGGTAGGGTATATATTAATTTTCGAAAAATTGTATGCCACCATTGACCAGATCCGCAACTGGTAATAGAGTCTAATACTAGAAGCTTAACAAGCCATGTTTTGTACTGAAACTAAATTTAAAGTACTTGTGCCATGAACACAAGCACTCTATAACTTCCTCGTTCCCTTGTGCCGTTGGCAATTACGTCTTCGTTTTAGAATCCTTCTCACGCATATTAATTTGTTCCTATACTAGTATCAAAACTGTCGTAGATCAATTGTTTGTGGCTTCACCTCATTTTACCATCCCAAAGGCGGGCAATAGGGATTGTCTCATTTCCCTTTCATGGGAGTCGCCGAATGCAGCGAAGTCGAGTGGCACAACGGATCTTCTGTCCCACACTCTGTGCCATTATCTGTCCCACTTTTTATTATATTGCTATTTCTCCTTCATAAATATCATGTTTTAGTTCTTTTTTGTTTCCTTATGATTCAATAACTATTAATTCAATAAAAAATAAATACAACAGCTTCAAAAAAGTTATTGGATCTTAAGGAAACAAAAAAAAACTAAAACATGATATTTATGAAGGAGAAATAGTAATATAATAAAAAGTGAGACAGAGAATGACACAGAGTGTGGGACAGAAGATCCGTTGCGAGTCGTAAACTGTATTTACAGTTGATGATCCTTCTGTTTGACGGCTTTAGATTTCCGCATATAATTCACTTGGAAGGTTTATTTATTTACTTTGCTTTTCGAAGGTTGGGGGGAATCGGGGATCAATTCTGGAAGTCCGGTTAGTAGTTACCCTTCATATCATTTTCCTCCACCATATACAATTATCACAGCCACTTAGATCTTTAAATGTCTTTAAATGTCTGTGTGATAATAATGAAAAGTCAAGAGTTCGATTCTTATCTTCCATCACTTGCACTAATATATGGATTTTTCAAACAGATGTGTAGTACACCCATCTGATTCAATGATAGTTTAATCTCTGTCGGCTCCTTTTAACTCAGTTGGGCTGTCCCTTATATGGGTTAGTATAAGAATAGTATAGAAAATGACAATTGACAAAAAATATACTATGTATACAGAGTTATCACATTTTCCCAATATATTTAAGCCCTTTGACTAGACTGCCTCTCTCACCCTATCAGAGAGACAGAGAGAGAGAGAGAGAGAATTTGATTCAAGGCTGCACCTATAAATTATTAACCAGCCAGATGACATAATTTCTTGAGTAAGCATAAAAAAATCCTAAGGATTATGGAGTATTATAATCAGGATCTGCATTAAATTACCTAACTATTGGGCAAGCCAAGCATTTTCGGCGACTTGTTATTTGTTAATGGCACTCATCCTTTTGCTCTTCATTTTAATCACAATTTTCATAAAATGGTTGGTTGTAACGTCAATGAAGAATAAAAGTATTTTTATCCATTTAATTTAGTCAAAACTCAAAAGGGCAAAGAGAGTGTCGTTAAAGAATGTAAGGAGTTCTTTTAAAAAAAAAAAATTAGTCGAGAGCAAGTGACTTTCGTCAGTATCGCATTTCCGCCTTTACTTGGATACTAAATTCATGTACTCCAAACGTAAAACAGGAAAAAAAAATAGAGACAGAGAGAGAGAGAAAAAGAGAAAAAAGAGAAAAGAAAAATGAAACCCAGAATTTGTGGCACAAGTCGATTGTTGCCTGTATTAGTACTAGAAGCTTTTCACTTCATCTGAGTTTATAAAGTCACCTAGAACTGGTTGGGCTCTCTACTACTTTTAGTAAATCACTTGCTTGTGTAATTTGGGGGTTTTGCTTTTTTGAGCTCCAAATTGTTTTATTAATGATTAAAGATGCTTTAATAATTGGTTGTCTTTTGATTCTTCGGAACTTCAAAAGCTTTGCATGCGATATCACCTCTTCGGATACTTTTGAGGTTAAACATGAGATTGTATGACTAACGTGGTTTTTTGATAAAAAAAAAAAAGAAAAAGAAAAAGAAGAAGAAGAAGTTGGTTTTCGTTTTTATATTTAAGTACTCCTGGCTACGATTTTGTTGTTGTCACCGGAAAACGGAAAGGTGATTGCGCTTTAATGGGTCAAATTCTCGCTTCAAATATGAAAAACGTTGAGCTCAAAAAATGGATTAAAATAGTGGAGAATCTATTCTATTCTAGGTTGGCAGACTGAGGGCTTATTCTCAGTTGATCACTTTAGTTGGTTGTAGATTCTGATTCTTAAAAATCAGTATTTTTATTATTCACGTTTGTTTGTTTTTGTAATTGTTGTTATCATTTGCTAATTTCTCCATAATCACTTTTCATAATTAACTTATGTAACCTTTAGAGCAAATGAGAATAAGGCCAGTGTATAATCCACAATCAGTTCTTTTCTTAATGATTACTATCAATATTTAAAGGATTTTTCTAACGAATTTGCCCATTGGGCACTCATTAATATACTTAACTTAACTAACTTACCATATATATATATATATATATATATATATATATATATATATATATATGTATATATATACATATACTAACAATTATTACTCTCACTTTCATTTATATATTTTCTCTATTTAATCTCACATACCCTTCCTTATATTTATTTAGTTTTTGTAATTAATTTTGCATTTTAAAAAATATGATATTTGAAATATATCTTAACGAGTTAGACAGACCCATATTTAAAAGGGTTAAATACAAATTGTCCCTCTTAATCATCGGATACTAGCTTATTATTTCTTGTATTCATGAAATCTACAAATTACCTCTTGATGATTAATAGTCAAATTTATGGGTAAAGATAAGACAAATGCCCTTTTTGTAGGAAAAGTATCTTCTTTTCCTTCTCTTTATCATGTTTAGTTTTTTCCCCTCCCTTCTCCTCTACTATTATTACATACAAATTTCTAAAATAATATGCTAAAGAAATTCTTTTTATGGTTAAATACATACCATGATTACCTTACTAAAAATATTTAATTGTCATATAAAAAACTAAAAGGCATATACTTTATATTAAAAAATTTTAAGTATTTCACATTTTTACTAACAATTTCTTCTTATGTATTTATTGTTAGCTAAATGTCACGATGCATAAATTATTAATAATATATAGTAATCACACAATAGAGAAATATATACTTTTTAATTATTACAATATTTTATGATACTTAAATATTACGGTTCCGTTCCAATCAGCGAAGTCCATGAGGATTGGCAATGACCTATTTGGTCACGAGATAATCTTGTGAATTTGACCAATTGCTCCCTTGTAGACTGCAGAGCCACCGTCTTTAATTTTTCCAACCGGCCAACGTGAGCTATTAACGCATCATTCATCCCTCCCCGTGAATACGTTGACCAAATCAAATATTCTGGATTAAAAGTTAGAGAAAAGGGAATCACCAGGGCATATCAAAACTTTGGCCCAATGGGGGAAACAAATATCTTTCAAGTTGACCTTCATTTGCAGACCTAGCAAGTTGACAGTAGTATAATCTTTCCCTGTATTTATCTGAAAGCAAAAAAAAAAAGAAAAAAGAAAGAGTACACTGCAGCTTCTTTAGTGTAGCATGGACGAGTAACCACACGAACCTTGCCTGATGCATAAATTTTGCTCTATATATAATATGACAGCGTGATTCCATTTGTTTATGAGCATTTTCTGCTTTTAGCAGGTATCGTGTTCCTGTCTTGGTATCAATGGCAGTTTTTCTAGAACCCACGTTGCAGAATAGAAATTCCAGGAAATGCAGAATTTTGGTCGGACTCTCGATCCGGTTTCTTTTACGGCGTGGGGTATTTCTTTACTCTTTACACATTTTTTTCTGATGCGATAAAAATGAAGATTCCGACAATTTTATATACGTTTAACTTTACTTACATCAAGAGTTAGGAGCCCCAATAGAGAAGGAAAGAAAGGGGAAGGAAGACTTGATAACTCACACTCGAATATTATATATGTGATGATATCTTTACCCCAAAGCCACAACATTTCGGAGAAAGTATTTTCCATATCTTTATCCTATTAATTGGAGGGAGGGCAGCAGCAACATCTTCATCCATTGTCAACTCTGATATTAATCCGAGCTATATGAATGTAAACAAAAACCCTATATTCTTGAAAATGGCCAAGATAGGGTAATATAGTACTGTTTAATTAGATGAAGGAAGGAAACAATAAACAGCAAGGCTTCTAGAGGATAAAGATGTTCGTGATAGAAAGTAAATATTACAATATTTTACTTAGTTACCAAATGTTGTTTATAATGATCTCATACTTGGAATTTATTTTGTTGGGATCAATGCTTTCACCCATCTTTATCGATTGCGTATTGTATAGGACATTACCAACACGATCGTCGTGTTCCCTCTTTAATCAGGGTCCCTTGGCCTTTCAGTTTTTGCAGCCTTTGCTAACAATGAGTAGCCTAAACTCATTGTTTAATGGAAGTTTTGTTTTAAATTAAGGTTTTCAAGAGAAAAAAAAAAGTTAACAGATGTTGACAAATCCCCACCGAGGATGTTACTAATTGGTAGCTAGTCCGATTCCTGCCGCCCAAAACTCATCAGCAGAATCTCACAACGCACTTGGCTGAAGCCATCCTCCGAGTGATTCCTCACGCATCTAAATTAGTGAGAGATTTTAACTACTTTTATAACGTTGCATCTTTGTCAGCGCATGATCCATGACATTGATCACTAACCTCGGCATGTATACAACCATGGAATGCATAGGTTCTTTTTGTCAGCGCATGATCCATGACATTGATCACTAACCTCGGCATGTATACAACCATGGAATGCATAGGTTCGGATTTCAGTCAGGAACTTGCTCACACACACACACGTAAGCTTGGATCTTACTAAGAAAAAAAAAAAGTAAGGTTGGATCTTCATGAAGCCTTGGATATATATGCACAGATCTCTTCTTACCAAAACAACGTACGTGTTCGGTACACACTTTGCTCTATATCCAACACTCGCACACAATGACGAAGCCAAGGAGGGGCTGATGGGAGTCATGGCCCCCTCTAAGTTTTTAAAATTTTAATTCATAATGTATAAATATATATATGTAAAATAAAGTTGGTTCCTTTTAATTTTTTACAATTTTAGTTTATATTATGAGAGTTTATATACATATATATATATATATATATGAAAATTATTTTAAACATAACATATTAAAATAATTTTGTTAGGAAAAATTTTGGCCCTCCTAGAAAAAAAAAAATTCTGGCTCCATCGTTGCTTGCACAATATCTTCTAATAGTGCTCGGTACACACTTTGCTCTAAGTGTTTGTCTCTTTCAAATAATTACGAGAATGAAATTAAAATATACACCTTTTCCTAATTTTGAAGAAAAAAATGAAATTTTTATTTCGATTTGGAAAAATAAGATTATGAGTAATGGAGTCTGATACTAGCACAAAAATAGTACAATAGCAATTGGAATTAGTTGTTATCTATTAAATAACTAGCACAATGAATTTATACATTTAGCGACCCAAAATGAACACCAAATCTCTGGCTTCTCACTTTGGCCCCAGGTTATCATTAATTTGAATTACTCAGCTCATCGAGATTGTACATAGGATTGAGAAATGTTGCATTTCGTACTGTTTTCTTCACAGGGCGTCATGGTTGTAATTCTATTAGATGTGGAGCACGGGATCTTTTTTGAACTCATAATTATATGAAAGGTGTTCAAAGTTATGTGCTAAAACCATAAAAAAAAAAAAAGGAAAAACCAAAAAACACAGTAAGAGAGATTTGCAGATATGCCGTGATTCAACCTAAATCTAGTAAAGTAGATTATTAGTAAATCATAGTCATCTTACTTTGATAGAAAAGTCACAGGCTCAACGCAAACTTCGCAAGTGCGGCGACGCTAAAATTGAAAGGACCGACAGGCAGAGGAGGAGCAGGTATACAATTTCCCTTTGTAAGAATCCATTGCCATTCTACAGGTTTGTATAATCAGATCAAAATATATGAAACCGGTCAATTGTAACTCCAAACTTTTGCCCTATGGATGATTAACGATGTATTTCCATATAATTAATTCCCGTGGACTCTACTCAGGCCTGATGGACAGAATTAGTCTACAGTCTACACAAGTTAAAAGGGTAACTAAAAACCCCAAAAAAAAAAAAAAAAAAACCCCGCCGGACGTGTGGCCTTTAAACAATTAAGCAAGGCATGTAAAAAGGTGCGTCTCACTTCTCGAAAGAAAGTCAAGTTATGGCCTTATTTAGTTAATTTTTTTGGGTTATTATCACTTTACTCTCTTAAACTATATTACTATTATCAATTCATTCCCTAACGTTATCTATTAGCCACTTCACCTTTATAAGTAATTCAACTCAACATGTTAAGAAATTTTGGACAAAAATACCTTTTTATTCTATAGCATTACTGCATTGTTATTATTACTTTATCCCTTTAAATTATAGTGATACAATCGCTTTAACTCCTAATATTATTTTATAGGCATTTTACCTCATCGTTAATCTAACTAGTATGATAAAAAAATTTTAAATATATTTACCATTTTATATATAATTAAAAATAAAAAAGTTGGAATGGTTATTCTTCCTTTTTTCACTTTAAGAGATCCAAAAATATAAAAATTAAAGGGTTTTTTTAAATTTCTTTTTTCACACTTATGAATACTAGCAAAAAAGAGATAGAAAAGAAGGAGACAGAAAATTAGATTTTGCAAAGAGAAAAAATAAAGAAGAGTCTAACATTATTGTATTACTTTAAAATTGTCGGGATTAGAATTGGAATTGAGTGATAAACAGAAAAATAAAAATAATCTTTAAAATAATAAAATTATTTAATTCTTTCTTGTTTGTATTTTTTTAAAAAAGAATTGAGCTCTCTCTCTCTCTCCCTCCCCCTCTCCGTCTTTCTATTTTTTTCAATAGTAATAAAATTATCGAGAAGAAAAAGATTAATACTTTGATTTTTTTCCTTGATACTAAAAAGGAGAAGAGCCACTTTTCTATTATTTTTACAATACAAAGAGGAGAGTACTTTCTTTTAAAGTTTTTAACTTGCTAAATTAGTTTAACAGTGGGATAAATTACCTAAAAATGATTTTAAGAGGTAAATTGATAATGAAACTTTAGTTTATGGGGGTAAAGTAATAAAAATTTTAAGAGCTAAAAATGCCTTATAACTTTAATTAACATATTCAGTTAAATTTGACCGTTAGTGTTAGGGGTAAAGTGACTAAAATGTAATATTAAGGCGAAAATTGATAGTGGCACTGAACGTTAAGGGGGTAAAGTGATAATAATACTATTTTTTTTTCGTTTATTTCTTAAAAGGAAATGTTGAATAAGGAAGTTTAACTCCTCCATTTGGTCATATACACTGTCCATTTAATTCCATTTTATTCATGCGTTCACGTAATTAGTGATTTCATTTGCCTAATTAATATCCAAATAATGATATTTACAAATACAGGCACAAGAACACAATTCAGATGCCTCAGAGTCAAATTGTTCACCAACGTAAAGGGGAGTTTGCCCTAGGAATCGACTTGTAATTAAGGGGAGAGGGTGTGAAGGTCTTCTCCTATTCGAGTACATTTAAAAAAATGAAAAAAGAAAAAGAGAACTACGAGAAGAATTACTGCTTGCTTGAGAAGGTTGCTTCTTTAAATTTTCCCCTTCTCTTTGTAGGGGTTCAAAAGACACATTAGACGAAACTTAAAGCTGTTGCCAACTACATGAATTTATGCCATATCCTCTGCAAAAGTAATTTAGTGGCCATCACTATCTTAAGCCAGCGGATTCTGCCTCTTTTGTAATGTGGACTAAAGAAGTGGGTGCAGAGTCTGCAAAACATGCAGCAAGGACATGCTCAACTCCCGACCCGACAGGTTTAGCAAAACCTTTTCATTTTGATATCATTCTTTCTATAGATGAGAGGTTTAAGAAGTAGAAATACCTACTGCAATATTATAACTTTCCAAGTAAGTATGGGTATTTGACGTTTCAAATGAGGTTAAGGCTAGAATTTAGGAACGCAATCTTTCTCTAAGAAATTTCTAACAATTAGAAAAGAGGCTTCAAATGCTCCTGGGAACAAATTAATGTTCTGGATTCAATCTACATGGCCTATGCTAATTTTTAGACTAATTTTTCCTGAATTGTTTGTATGTAGAATTATTTAGGACAGTAGAAAGAAGTATACATGTAGAATTCCGATTAAACAAAGAAGAAAACCCTGCACAATAAAGCAGGTGTAAGATCATCAAGCTCCCTATATCACAAAATTTTTTTTTTTTTTTGGCTGTCTTTACCGCCCCCCCCCCCCCCTCCAACCAAAATTTTCTCTTCAACTTGCAAGTAGCTTCTTCTAATGTCGGTGAAAATTTCAATATAAATGTAACTAGCTTTAGTGATGAATGATGAGGATTTATTACCCGCTGGAAAAAAAGCATGGAAATTAATGGGCATTTCCTCTAAGATCAGGATGAGATGCGTGACGTACGTCAGGATATGTTGACAGTTGGCATAGGATTGGACCGAATTTTGGGTAAATAAACTCGTGCCTTTATCTTTCAACGGTATAAAGATATCAAATCTACTTTAATAAAGTTAAGTTTGACAATTTTAGTAAGAATTCGTTGCCTTTAGAGGGAACAAAAAATAATCGAACAGAAGGCTTCCTCCCAAGAGACAACTCTGCTGCTTAGTGCTTGCGGTTACAGTTACACAGCATCATTAAAGTTCCAAGGCTCGGAAGACGAACCAGCCAAGGTTTGGGTAAAGAATGAGGGGCGTTCTCACCTACCCATTGTTGCATGAAAATTTCAACAATTTGGGCTTTGAGAAAGCACGATAAGACATTCTCTCCACACACACACACACACTCTCTCTCTCCTCTCTCTCCTTCCTGTTGATAGATCCTCTTGGATTTATAATACGCCCCTGAGTTCCCTAGTGATTGTTGATGCTTTTGGAATATGTAATATAGTATGTAATTGAGGTTTTGCGGGTGCATTTAAAAAAAAAAAAAAAAAAATCGTTCGAGTAAATCTTGATGGTCAAAACTACGTGTCATCATCTTATATATAAAGAAATCCACGTCTGGTCTGGATGCTCTCATTACTAATTCCAATTTGTATTTTTCAACTTGAAAGTTCTGATGGATTATAGCGTCGGAAAGGCATGCTGAAAGAGACTAAAATATTCAAAGTCTAGCACATGATCAAGCGTGCATTGGATTATCGTATTTAGAGAAAGTGCATGAACATGAATACGAGCGAGTTAATCTTGCATTTGAAGTCAAATTCTAGATTTCTACCTCCAAGCCACCCATGACCTCCATCTCCATGCACGCATGCGTTGTTCATTAATTCAGCCACAATATTCCACCATTTTCACGGCCAATAGCAGATGAAGTGTGCCTGAATATGAGTAAAACAAAGGTCGCTGGTTGGTTTCCACGCTTAAAGTTTTATGGATCAACTTCCATAATGATACCACCATTATGTTGTTCTAGAAAAGCTCAAGCTCAAAGAAGTTGACTACAAATTATATAAGTTGAATTTCTGAGTTTGATTCTCATCTTTCAACCCCACCATGGATATTGAGGACGTACGGCAAATTATCAGTTTCACAATTTCCTCCCCTTTTGTATTTTGATGATAACAAATTTGCTACGCGTGCTTCATTTAGGTTTGTTTTTGAAAAAAAAAAATATTAATTTGGTACTTTTGGAATCTGATAAATATACGTAAAATCAGAAAAGGTAATCAAACATGTAAAAAGGTTCTAAGTGGAACACATTTTCTGACTAAAAATGACCTTTTCAAAGAAAGACATTTGAATTGTTCCATTTTTAAACCTTCCCGGCCCTTATAATGCTTGGAGTCTGTCCTTGAAAAAAAAAAAAAATTTCTGGCATTCTTTTAGAAGATTTCGGGCTGGCTATTGTAATTTACGAGCGAGTCCGAGAGAGCGGCTGCGTCACCATGAAGGCGCGAAATTTTTAGTACACGCACACCATGCACAGCGGGCATGCACGTGGAACCAAATACTATACAGCTGTGGCAATAATTGTTCTTTGATCATTCCGTGAAAGGAAGAAGAATGAAGGCATTAAGTGTTTATCCATTCGAGGGGCTAAAAGTAAAACATGGAAAAAATGAGATCGCAGCTAATTGATTCCGATGCACGGCAACAACCCCATATCTTATCTTATGACCTGAACAGGGGACCTTCCATTTTCAAGCCGCAAATCTGTCCCATATTTTGGACATTGGACCTCGTGCTCAGGTCTCATGCTTCGCCTCGGCACTGGATTTATAGGGTTTGGACTGTTTTCCACATGTTATGTGCTTCATTTGAAATTCTGAACCTTTTATATGATTAAACTTCTTGTTTGTAAAACTAGACATCATCGAAGAAGAGCAAACAAGTTTCGTCTGTGTGGGAAGTCGAACCTTAAAATATATGACATGACAAATTGTTGACTTTATAACTTTTTTTTTTTTTTGCCTTCTTAACCAGTATTTAGACAGTAATATAAGTTTGAAATATCATTAATTAGATTGAGCTAGCTTCACAAAAATGTTTTATCAATTAGAGTTCGAAAACTCATTTTCGGGTGGATTTAAGAGTTAAAACCAAACCACGTACCCTTATACATTCCATGCCTACAGCTTCAATTCCAAATCGTCGGTGAAGAAGTTCATATTTGGCACGCTAACTACCCTATTTATCATGATTAAGGCAAGCATATGAAAAAAGTTGATGGCATGTTCTGTTTTCTTCCCCACCTTTTTTACTAACCTATTCAAACTAAAGAAGGGGGAAAAAAAAGAATATTTTTCCATAGAGGGCTATTGGGAATTTTTTTTTTTTAAATAACACTATATCATTTTTTATGATGAAATGTGTGTGAAACAAAAAAAAAATGATTGACAAGATAAAAAAAAAATGAAATAACATATTTGTGCAATTTTTTTTTTCTTTTGTTTAGTATAAAGACACTTGCGCGAACCTAGCATTGAGTTTGGCGGGGCAATTTGATTTTGTCATGGATGATGCATCTTACTCTTGGTACAAGTCATAAAGGCTGCAGTATCAGCCCTTTTCCAGTCCATTAAGCCTGCAAGAAATTTTGTATGACCGCAGACGCTTGAGCTGAATGATTTTCAGTTTTATCAATGAAAAGGCTCACTGTTTACTCCAGAAAGAAAAACTAAAGAAAGAGGGCATCATGACAAAGAGAAAGGAGGGTCAAGAAGAAACAGCTTCTGTTTAAAGTATTAGGCAGTAGTTTAGAAGAGGAAAGACAGAAAAGAAGAACATTTCCGATTCCGTTTAACCGTTGCATTATTATAATACTACCACGTCTGTATTTCTTTTCACAAGTGGGAAAGAATTGGGGTTGGTTGCCATCCTCAATTAATTGTCTCATTGCTCGCCTAACATTTATCTAAGCCGTTAAAAAGTAGATTAATTCTGTGGGTTGTAAAGTTTAAAAGCTACTTGATGTGTTGGCATTAATTCCCTATGTCACAGTTTTGGCCTATTAATTTAATATGAAAAAGGCTTTTTTTTTGTTTCTAATATCAGAAGGTCGTTATTATTAATTGTTAAAATTGTCTTAAAGATGGTTTTAGAAAAGTCCTTGGAGGTGACCGGTGATGGAGAGTTGAGAGGTCAGACTTAAGCGCATAATGGGGGCTTTTCAGTGCTTTGCAATCAGAAACTCGTAAAGAACACTGCTCCAATGCTCGTAAGTCGTAAGCGCAACATTTCGAATCGGACACGGCTCACCGCCCGCGATCAAAGTTGGACGGTGACGTCGTCGAAGCTCCAAACCAGGAGTCTGACCATTTTGTCATTACGGGAATAGTGGCGACAAGGAAGATGGTGGCTCCCTTTGTTGAAGACATGACGGCTTTACGGAAAGAATGGTGATGTGCTGGCCTGGGACCAACCCCAAATCTTATGATACCTCAAATTGCGTGCCCAAGTTGGGATTCCTTAACGGAGGAACTGCACAGAAATGACAATCATCTTATCCAGCCACGGCTAATTAAGCTAAGCTAGCTGCTACAATCCAGGACCCAGGAATACTCGTAATTGTTTACGGGATGATAATGACGAGTGAGATGGGATTGTCAACATCTCGATAGCTCATCACTAAAGTTACGGAGATTGATTTAGTCCTCATCAGTCGTCGTCACTATCAAGTAGAGCCAGACAGAAAGGAACCACTTCAGGCATACTAAATTAATTTGGAGATACCATATGGAGCATGGTCCTTCGTTCACTCCTTTATTGCCAGATTGATAGAATATGGCTACATTAAGGTCGTCGATCTTGAAGTTGTGCTAGTGACCTAAGAAGAATCAATAATTGAACATCCTAGCTTCCAAGGCCGGCGAAGATTTTTGTACACGCACTTCATCTTCTAGCGTACTGCGGATTTTTATCACCTAAACCAGCTTAATTTAGGAGGAGGAGAAGGAGAAGGAGGGGATTAGATGTGAATAGAAACTCTATCGAAAATGATCAACGAAAACTGTCACATATTATGACAAATCTTAGAAGGCTGGGCAGTGACCACTGGACTACAGGCCCAGTACTTTGTGCTTTTTTTCACTTGTCCAGACCAACTTTATAAACCGAATCCCAGACCAATACTCAAAAGCCGGCAACTCTTGAGCACAGCCTAGGGACTTATAAACCCAACCCAAACCCAACCCCTTCCCCGATGTGGGATATCAAAGCTTTTTTTCACTTGTTGATGTTTGGGATTTCAGGTACCAGGAAAGGAGATGTAATTTAAATTTTGCACGTCAAAATAATTAGTACAGGCAGTTTGTTGATGGCGTGCTCTATATTTGGCCCCTTCATCACATAGTAATTTATACTAAAATAATATAGGAGATTTGTGAGTGGAGTCCTACATATTTGGCATTGTTAGGCATATTCTGTGCGTGGGAGGGAGAGGGCAGAAAGCTAGGGTGTAGTTTATTTATTTCCGCAGATAAGTTCATCTAATTTTTTTTTTTTTTATAACACGCCTAGAAGAGTGTCTAGACTCAAATTAGACCCCATCGTCTACGCCTTCTAGGGCATGTAGTAGTAATCTGCAAGATAGAGGAGGGTTGATGCCTTTTGAGGCAGATGGTGACAGTCTCTTTGTGGTTCTTTAATGGATATTTGTAGATTTATCACGCGAACACATATAACTACAATTTTTTATGGCAGCCATATTTTTTAGGCGCGCTTTTCAAATTAATTGTTATACATTTTTCAGGAAAAAATAAAATAATAATAATACGTGACTGAGTTCCCTCTCTTAAAGCACCGGTTAGTCAAATCAGTGTGATGAATGGTAATGAAAGCAAAAGAAGAGATCAAGTGGCGTTTGTCTGCCTGTGAAAGGATCCGCGAATCAATTCAAACATGTCCCGTCATTTAGACACTAATCCTTCGTATTCCAACTAGTCAACTTTGCGCACTTAGCCGCTTATGGAAATCGTCTAGATGAAAACGACCCGCTGCTGATATTAAAAGCAAAAGCTGTATACTTTTTTCTTTTCATGAAATTAGACTCATCAGTTCAGTAGTGGTGATCTGATGATCCATCTTCAACTTGAAAAATGTGCTGATGCTCGTCCGTAGTAGGCCTAGACCATGCTCCTGCTTCTCCTTCTATCCCATGTTGCTTGTGGTTTACACCTTCACCCTGGGGAGACATTTCGCCTTTGCTTTTGGAACCGCTAACGCGTATATGAATATGATGCTTGCAATTGTTGGAGACAGATTTCACATCCTTTTGCAAGTTGCCATTTTGACAAGGATTTGGAATGTGACTCTCTCCCTCCCCAGTTATCCATCACCGCTCTCCAGTTTTAGTAGTCTAGTCTGATGGATGGGGTAATCATATGCTTTTGTGCAGTGGCTGATGATTAATTAACTAGTAAATCTTTTGTTTTGTTACCCCATTTCCTCTATCGAACGTCCATCCATCTCATAAACTGAAGCGTGAGACAGATTTCTGGGGGGGTTTCAAGTTGAAAACCAAATTAGATTTTTTTTTTTTTTACTCCAGAAGAAAAATGTCGGGGAGATCACAAGCAAGAAGACAAATAAAAGATGAGTGAATTTTCAGTCTCTGTGAACCATTCCACCACCGCTTTCGTTCCGTTCTACTGTTGATAAAAGCTCTGCATTCCACAACCACCGGATCATAGGTAGGTGGCCCAAAACTGAACAGATTAGACCGCCTAAAGGAGTCCACTATAGTTTTATTGTCTGGTAATGTAATCTAACTGAGACCGAGCTAGAGGAATACGGAAAATGGGCCTAAACCAGATAGCTTCTCACAAAATAGGCATTGGAATAAACTGCAAAGAAAGAACTTACCAGATTGCTGCAGAACTTTTGTCTTTGAATTGCTGAACAAAGATTTCCACTTCACCGTTGCCTAATTTTTGGCCGATCTTCAGTTATTTTTCGGTATCATTCCTTTAATTTGACCCTTGAATTACTTACAACAATTGCAATCATTTCAAATGTAAACCATTACTGCAGTTGAATGATTTGGCAATCAGTGGTTGGATTTCACATTAAATCCAACGGCAATATGCTTTAAATGTTTAGCATTGTCAACTTCTTTTCTTTCTTGATGAATTTGTCTACAAAGTGGCATCAATAATGTCTTTCAACTTGATACCGCAGGCGGCCCAGTCCAGAAAAGAGGAATTTCGTGCTTTCTTCCCTGCTGGACTGGACCCAAAGCAAACCCTTCAAGTGATCCACGACGCCAATACCGGAGAAAAGATTGGTGAATAGTGCTCAACCTGCAATAGACCTCTCGAACTTCGGCAGTGCCCAAATTGCATCAAGGGATAATTTCAGATACCTCCACTGACAATTTCGCTAGTCTCTTCTAAAGTTTATAAAATTACACAAACCTCCCTTAAGGTGAAGGTTTGATAACAAAGTCAGTCTGATTAAAAAAAGTAACATTAAAAGGAGAGAGATGAAACTTTTATTCTATAAATACCCCTTATGCATGTACATAAATCGTATTGTTAAAAGAATAAAAAATAATTAAAAACTATAAACAATTAATACATACATTTAACCATTCAAAAATTCACATTTAATAATTTTGACAACATAAATAAGCAACAAAACAACACTAATAATTATAAGATTCAACAAAACAAACTAATCATCTCTTTTAACATGATGTTTGCTATGATTCTCCTGATTTTGAACAAAAAAAATTTCAAATTTTGTCTTTCTTTTCAATTTTATTTGAAACTCTTAAAATTATAATAATTGTAAAGTAATTTCATTGAAATAAAGGATACAATTGTAAAATAATTTCATGTAAAAAAGGGAGAGAGGAGGGAAAATAAAGGCAAATTTTAAAAAAAAATTCTATTTAAAATTACAAGAATCATAATAAAACATAATGTTAAAAGATATGACTAGTCTGTTTTACTGAATCTTGTAACTATTAGTGTAGTTTTCTTGCTTATCTATGTTGTTTAATTTACTAAATATAAACTTTTTGAGTGGTTAAATATGCGTATTTATTGTTTCTAAACTTTTAATTATTTTTATTCTTTTACTAATACTACTTATATACATACATAAGGGTAGTTATGGGATAAAAGTTTCATCTTTCTCCTTAAAGTATTTTTTCAATATTACTTTTTTTTAATTGGACTAACTTTGTTATCAAAATCTTAATTTTAAGGGAGGTTCGTGTAATTTTATAAATTTTAGAAGAGGCGAGTGAAATTGTTAGAAACCTATGAGCGGTTTCCGAAATTATCCCTTGCATCAATGTAACCTGGGGGGAAAAATTGAAGGCGGAATCATAACGAACGAATATCCTGGAATTTTTACTTTTTCTTTCCTTGGGATGCTGAAAATTGTCAAGTTGCTCTAATCATCTACCGGTGCAAAATGTAACTGCATACGTGACTGTGTCTATGGTTTTACGAATGTACCACGCATTTCCCTTTCTTTTATAGTCTATCATTCACACATACATGTTGATTCCTTCAAATTCCATTTGATAAAGTTGGTTGCACCTTTGGCACTTGTTTTCGCTTGCAAAACATCTGACAGAAAACTAATTACAATAAGTGATTTGCCGAGAAAAATTAAAATCACCTAAAACTATTTTTTGGTAGATTTTAAATTTCAAAATTTTTTGTTATTAAAAAATATATAATCTAGATGCAATAACAAATGAAAACATTAATATGAAAGAAATGGTTCCAGTTATTATTATTATTGTTATTTAGGGAAGTGCCAATAGAGGTGTTGAAAAGTTTCGATTTTCCGATCGAATTCGATTTGAATTCATAAATTGGAAATCGAAAATTTGAAAAATGGAAAGGAATTCAGAGTTTTTTTGTATTTGAAAGTGGCAAAATTGGTTCGAATTTGGGGCCATGCTCCTTAAAAGCAGAAATTTCGATTTTGAATTCACAAATTGAGATCGAAATTCTGCTACCTAATTCAATTTAAATTTCGTATATATACTAATATATTTAAGCCATTATATTATATAATGATAATAGTTTAATACCTCAAATTGACAAATTTAGGTCATTATAACATATGTAAGTTAGTACAATACCTCTAACAGACTAATTTAGGTTTTTCTTTTCAATAAAGTTCATACCAATTTTTAAAATATGAATTCGATATTCTACTGAATTTTGGAATTGAATTCAAAACTTTTGAATTTGAAAACGAAATGGTTCAAAATTTATCAGATTTAATTTACCGAATTTTTTTGAATTCAAACTTTCGAATTATCAATTTCGAATTCAATGCACAACCTTTAGTGCAGTAAAGAATTAAAAACAAGAAAATTAATATGAAAAAGGAGAAAAAAAGATAAAGGGTAAATATTTGACCTCAGCTACTCAGGATTAAATTATCCGCTGTATGGTGTTGTAATAGTAGGACGGCTTAATTTGTTAAAATCAGTTGACGACAGGCGCTTGATTTCAGCTGAAGCGTTATCATACCGGATGATTCTTAACATTCAGACCGTAGTTATTAAACCCGGTCCGGAGAGGAACTCGGTGAAAGAGGTGGGTCAATGGATTACTGGTTCAACCAATGGGTGAGTGGTCCAACCAGTGGGTCACTATGTATATTTAAATATTATATTTTATAATTTTTTATATAGTTAAAACTATAATAAACTATGTTATAGTAAATACTCAATTAGTCCAATTTATTATAGAATCATTAATTCTTATAAGAATTAACAAAACTTAAATTTAATTAGTAATGTACCAAACTTCAAATATAAAATTTTATCTAAGTGTAATTATCTAGTTTATTTACGAATTTTAGTGCAAAAGGTTATTAAGAATAATATTTTTTTAAAAAATGAATTGTGTAATATGTTATTTTTTAAATCCATTTCATAATTTATAGAATTTAGGGAATAATAAAATTTTATTAAAAGATTCCAAACAAATTTTGTTTTGAAGAAATAAAATAAGAATAAAAATCTAATATATAATATAGAAGAAGTAAACAATCACCAAGTGAGCGGTTGGGCTAGTGGTGAGTGCGCTCAACCTTTATATTTGAGGTCTAAAGGTCTAAGGTTCGAATCAGCATTGGAATATTTTCTAATAAATTTTATCCAAAAACAGGGTTTCTTACAAAACCGTCCGGTTCAACCGCGTTGAAAAGTCAACGAATTTCTTGTACAAATGGTCCAATTACAAATTTAGTCCGATTCACCGGGTTGATTGGTTGAACCGCCGGGTCGGACCGGGTTTAATAACTATGATTCAGACCTACCCTGTTACTGTTAGGCTCCTCTGATAACCAACTAAAAAAAGGATTCACCAAATTTGATCTTGCCACGTCACGCTCCAAACCCGACGCCCTCGCGTCGCCACCGCGCTATCGACCACCGACTGCAGTATCCCATTCATTTAACCGACGCGTGTCTTGGACTCCACCGCCTATAGCCGGTTCAGTAGAGTTGTCCACCGCTGAAGCCGGTCACCTCCCTTTGCAATTCCCGCTAGGTATATAAACCTGATCCAAAACCCCCGTTTGCTTGCCTTTTTTTGGTTCCTCTTTCCGATTATTGAATCATCCATTTCCAACAACAAAAATCTCTCTCTCTCTCTCTCTCTCCTCTTTCTTTCTATCCAGGTTCGCAGTTCTTCATCTTTTTCCAGACCTATATATTTATTTTTAAGATCTTTTTCTTTTCCGGTATTCTTTTTTTTGGTTAAATCTACTGAGCTAATTTGAACTGTAAAGTTTGGGTTTCTATTACTTACTTTTCTTGTTGCAACGTTGTATTTTTTCCCCTTTTCTGAATGTTTTCGATCTTTGATTAAAGTTGCAATATGGGTTGTGATTCATGTTGAGATTACATTAAATTTTGACTATCTTCTGTGGTTTATGACTTAGCTTAGTAGTTTTTTGGGAGTAATCTTAAGTTTGAGGGGTTTTTGATTTGTTGGAGCTCTTAATCTTAAATTTTCTTTATTGATGTGTTTAACTTAAGTGAGTGAGTTAGTTGGTTGAGCAATTGCTTATCGTACAATCTTGATTGGAAGAGTACTGGCCTTGGGGTTTTTAAGATGCTGTTCTTCTTGGTTGTCTTATTCATGATTAGGGTTTTGTGGGTACAATTGGGGATTCTTTAAGTTCAAGTAAATCCCAAGATATGAGCTCAAGTAAGGCTATGGTTTCTCAAATACGAGTACTTGTGAATTTTACCGTGCGGTGGTGTCAAGTGATTTAGGCTAGTTTTTGAATTTTAGCTTATCTTTTACTTGCTTTGATGCTGATGTTTTATTGGTTTCTTTTTCTGTGCTTCTCTGTAGAACCCAGTCTAAATCTTTCCACAGGCGAGTAGGGTTGCATGATATTAGTGTAGATCTACCAATTTTTTGGACGTTTGTTAGTTCTGCGGCTGTAATTGACAAGTTGTAGATGCTGCAAGCTGTTGGTGAGGATTGATTGTAGTTGTACTTTTAGGGGATTCTTGTTTAGGGCTTTTTGCGAGATAAGTTCAGAGATCCCTCAAGCTGGGTGCGAGTGCATTGTTTTTCTTTTTAGAGCGCTAGTACTGCAGAAGGGCTGGCACTAGACAGCTATCTGGATCCCAGCCACCGTGCTTCGGTGCCTCCCATGGCACCTAACAGGGTGGCTGGTGGACTGGCACATTCCTCTTCCAGTTCTGGCATCTTTTTTCCTGGAGATGGTCAGTCCCAAGTTGTGGGTAATTCTAACTTGAGTTCGTCTTTTGGGAACTCATCGAGTACAATCCCGGGAAGTGCACGGGCCAATTTGGGTCCTGTATCTGGTGATGTTAGTAATACGGTCTTGAACAGCGTACCAAGCTCAGGTCCCAGTGTTGGGGCTAGCTCATTAGTCACTGATGCAAATTCGGGACTTTCAGGAGGTCCCCATCTCCAGAGAAGTGCAAGCATTAATACAGAGTCTTACATGAGGTTGCCTGCATCACCCATGTCTTTCTCATCCAATAATATTAGTATATCTGGCTCTTCAATTATGGATGGATCATCTGTGATGCAGCCAAGCTCAAATCAAGATCCGAATGCTCAACAACTACAGCAAAATCACCACCATCAAGGTGCTTCAAGTGCCACATCCTTACCAACACCACGGGTTGGGCAGGTTCAACTTCCTAATGGTTCACGGGTTCCAGGCTCATTAATCCAAGATCCTGGTTACATGTCTCAGTTGCAAAAGAAACCTCGATTGGACATTAAGCAGGAAGATATTCTCCAACAGCAGGTACTTCAGCAATTGCTGCATAGACAGGATTCTATGCATTTGCAGAACCCTAACCCTCAGTTGCAAGCTTTGATCCAGCAACAGAGATTAAGGCAGCAGCAGCAACAACTGCTACAGTCCATGCCACCAATTCAGCGAGCCCAGTTGCTGCAGCAACAGCAGCAGCAGCAACAGCAACTGCAGTTAAGACAACAGCTTCAACAACAGGGTGCAACACCTTCATCTGGGACAAAGCGACCCTATGATGGTGGTGTCTGCTCTCGTAGGCTGATGCAATATCTATACCACCAGCGTCAAAGACCTGCAGTGAGTATATCAGTGGTTTTCTTGCAAAAATATTTCATGATGCTCCTTACTACATGGCTTTGTTGCCCTTCTTGATTCATAGATAATATAACTGCAATGTATGCTTTAAGGAATAAATAATGTATGAGTTTCATAAGAGTCTGGTCTGATTAGATTTTTGGCTTGGATTGTTATTCTATAACGTATTTATTTTGCAGGATAACAGCATTGCTTATTGGAGGAAGTTCGTTTCAGAATATTACTCTCCCCGTGCTAAAAAGAGGTGGTGCTTGTCGCTATATGACAATGTTGGACACCATTCGCTAGGAGTATTTCCCCAGGCAGCCATGGTACTTAATTTACCTGTGTAACTTGCTTTTCTTTAACCATTCTGTGACTTGAGTTGTGTGTGAAAAAGATTATTGCAAATTTGTTTGTTCAAATTCCTTGTCAAAATATGCGGGTTGATCAGTAATGTTATGGTGCGCTTTTATATCTGGATTGCGATATCCTTGTGGATCTCATGGAACATATAATTATGTAAAGTTTAAGTGGATAGTACCCTTTCCCAACTGGAGTATGTAAATCATGATTCTTTAAGGATGTAAATTTTGTTCCTCATAATTGGTATTTGTTATTAAGGTCCTGCCGACTGCTCTCCTCTTCGAGGAAAAAGTTAAAACCAAAAAGGAAAAGCCAGAAAGTTACCTGTGGCATCCCTGATTATTATGCTAATTGTTTCCGTTTCTTCTATTTGTCAGGATGCATGGCAATGTGATATTTGTGGTTCAAAATCTGGAAGAGGTTTTGGTAAGTTTGGCAGGGAATCCCTTAGATATATCATTGACATTCCATCTTTGATATGCCTTTATATTTTCTTATTTTGGTTAAAAACTGCCCGCCTCCTCTCATCTGGCCAGTTAGGGGATAAAAAGGAATTGTCTAGACTACAGTTCTGGGGTATTAATATGTTAATTGATACCAGTACCTCAAGAATGTGAGCCTTGTACCTTTTTCTTTGGTGAATCAATTCTCTCTAATGTCTTCTGGCATGTCATATACTTGCCGTATGTGAGCTAGTAGAGGATAATTTGTATTGAATAGAAACATTCTAGTGGTATTGGGTGTTGAATACTACATCTGGAAACATTTCCCTTCCAACTGAGCCACACCCTTGGTTTTCCTTTCCCCAACTCCTCCTGCTTTGCAAGATAAATAGATAGGAACTGGCTTTAAACCAGTAACTCTACATATTATAGTTCGATCGTTATGTTACACATTTCAAATGACATTGATGTCACTTAATTGTGCATGGATGACGTGGAGTCACCAGTTTCTGTGTACAAAATATTGTGACATGAAGGCAGTTCTTTGGCTTCTAAACAAATAAAAGTTTTACTTGTATGTTTTAACCGGTCTCTATGTTATGTGTGGTGGGTTTCAACAGAGGCAACTTTTGAAGTGCTTCCCAGACTTAACGAGATCAAATTTGGAAGTGGGGTCATCGATGAGCTGTTATTTTTGGATTTGCCGCGCGAATGTAGATTTTCTTCAGGAATAATGATGCTGGAGTATGTGAAGGCAGTTCAAGAAAGTGTATATGAGCAACTACGGGTGGTTCGTGAAGGTCAGCTTCGTATTATTTTCGCCCCTGATTTAAAGGTAATTAAGAAGTAAGTGTGTCTTTTGTCTTTTGATGTTATCTATCTTGTTTTTCTGTCCTGTTAAGATTTTCTTCCTTTTTGTTATCAGATATTGTCATGGGAATTTTGTGCACGACGTCATGAGGAGTTGCTTCCGCGTAGATTGGTTGCACCACAGGTATGTATTTAAAGTATGAACAACTTGTTGATCAGTGACTGCAGGATTAAAGAGGTGACTTTTGTTGCTCAATGTCATCGCATTACGTAGTGTCATCTGATGATGTTGAGATTTCTTTTGCTGTTTCATGTTTGGTTATCAATGTTCTCTTTGTTTATTTTGTGAAGCTGCTCTTATACAGATTTTGCAGTCATAAGTAACACCATTTCTTGGCAAGTCATGATGGATTTTGCTCTGTGAAACATGTCTGGTCTTTTGAAAAAATAAGTTCACACTTTCAATATTGATTTAGGGCCCCTCTTTTAATTTCTAGTGTGGTTGCACTTTACTCTCTCTGACACTGGAGTTAAATGTAGATTGTGCAGCTATTGAACTTTCGTCTTTCCTTGTCAAGTTTTGTTGACTTTTGAGACTATAATCTGAGTCAACTTCAGAGCATGTAGCCTGATTTATATTCATCTCTGCATTCAATACATGAAGCATTTTTCTTTTGCAGGTTAATCAGTTACTACAGGTTGCACAAAAGTGCCAAAGCACAATCTCTGAAAGCGGAGGAGAGGGTGTCTGTCAGCAAGATCTACAGACTAACAGTAACATGTGGGTGAATTATGCTTAAAAATACAACTCTCATTTTGTACCTTGTGAATTGGCTGCTTAGAGAATTGTGGTCCCATGCTTATGGTCAATTTTTTGATGCTTGTCAACTTTGAACTTGTTTGTGAACTTATGAGCACTCTTAATGTTCCTTTAGTACTCAAATTGTGTTGGACTGTCATGTATTGTAGGGTTGTGACAGCTGGCCGTCAGCTTGCCAGAAGTTTTGAGTTGCAATCGCTTAATGATTTAGGATTCTCCAAGAGATATGTGCGATGCTTACAGGCATGTGTCGAGGTTTTATTGACAAGATTGGAAACCTTTATTCTTGCTTTCAGATTTCTTATGCTTATCTGTGTTTAACACGTGACAGATATCAGAGGTTGTCAATAGCATGAAAGACTTGATGGATTTTTGCAGAGAAAACAAAGTTGGGCCTATTGGTAATGATCTTCTTTTACCCTCTTATTCCCTTGCTGGCATTGGAAGTTTTTAATGTGTAAAGCTTCAAAGAGATTCTGTGGCTAAGGAGGGAAAGAATATTATGGATTGATGATTTTAATTTTTTTTGCCACGTGTGTTGTCTATTAACCCAATTTATTCAAGTACCTTAGCTTTTCTGTGATGCTGGATACGTTTTATCTATTTGGCAGTGATGTGCTATCTTTATTTGCAGAGGGCCTGAAAAACTTTCCCCGACAAGGCAATGCAGCCAAGCTTCAGGCACAAAAGGTTCAGGAAATGGATCAGCTGGGAGGTATTCAGAGTCTGCCAACTGATCGAAGTACAATGAATAAGCTAATGGCTCTGCATCCTGGATTAAACAACCAAATGGGCAATACTCAGCACATGGTGGGTAGAGGTGGTTTAAGTGGGTCAGCACAAGCCGCCCTTGCCCTGACAAATTACCAAAACTTGCTCATGAGACAGAACTCAATGAACTCAAGTCGTAGTTCATTGCATCAGGAAGCATCTTCTTCTTTGAGTAATTCTAATCAGAATCCGTCCTCAACATTTCAAGGGCCTTCAGGTGCAGTTCCAGGAACCTTGCAGAATCCACCAATTGGTGGGTTTTCAGGTTCCCATCTGCAACAGCCACCACTGCAGCAGCGTTTAGCCTTGCTGCAGCAAAATAATGCCGTGCAAGGTAGTCAGCCGTTACAACAGCACATGATGCAGCAACTGATGCAGGATAATAGTGGAATTCAGCAGCCTGTTGCGTGTCAGAGTCTTGGTGGGAGTGTGTCAAGAGATGGACTTGCATTTGGGAATAAAAGTTCTACAGGAAGCGTGACGACTGGAAATGGAACGAGTAATGTTATGGGACCTGCTCCAAGCAGAAGCAACAGTTTCAAAGTTGCTTCAAATAGTGAATCCTCTGCAGCTGGTGCAAGTAGTGGGTTCAACCAGAAATCTTCTGAGCTTCCACGTAGTCTTCATTTGTCAGAGGAAATGGTACCTGACATTCCACATGAGTTTGCGGAAAATGGATTTCTCAGCAGTGATCTTGATGATAACATGAATTTTGGTTGGAAGGCCTGACTAACATAATTTGTCTGATAAAATGTGCTTTTGTTTCATGAAAATATGGTTGTACAGGTGGTTTGTAGTCTGTTATTTGGACATTTACATTCTGAATCCAGTTAGGGACTTTGTGATCTTAAACAAGTATTCGAGTAGTTCTGTGGTCTTTTTACATGCCCCAGTTTCTGGTTTTTATGCTCAAATGTCGTCTTGCAAATGTAATCTATGGATAGAGACCAGACGACTTTTCACTGTTGAATTTATATAATATATTATTTACATGTTATATCCCTTTTCCAGGTGCCGTATATGATGCTGATTTTTCCCGCTTTGTTTCTTCTTTCTATTCGTGTTTTCACTGAAGAAAAATGAGTAAAAACAAGCGGAAATGTCTTGGAATGCATTTTATTAGTTCTTTGTCATGATTGGTCTGTCATGGGATAAGTTGTATCCTGTTGAAGAGGATGAATTGCAGTCCGTTCGTTGCACGATGTGGTTAATGCTTTTAGTGTTGAAACTTTGGTGGCAATTGAGGTTGAATAGCTCTTTTTGTCTGAGTTTTGTGCTTCAGAAGTACATTGGCCGTTTACAGCCGATGGAAGTTAATTGAATTGTGGTCCCTTTACTTGGAGACGGCGTATGGAAATTGGAGATGTTGCGTAATCCGGAATTAGATGGTGCTTGGAGGCTGGTTTATAATTGGTTCAATAGATAGATGGGTTATTGATTCTCCATTGGTAGAAGTTGGTGATGTTGGCAATCCTTCCCCTTTATTTTTGGCTGAATTTATACTTGTGGCAGGTTGGGATAGCCCACGGCTGTCTCAATTTATTCCTCAATATTGGTCACTTTGATTGCCCAATTGCCTTGTGATTCTGATAAGACAAGGTCTGATGTTGTGGAGACTGTCGATAACAATAAAATTTTCTATTCCTTCAGCCTAGAAATTAGAGAGGCGAGGGAGGAATGTATCCAAGGTATGTAGGCTGGTTTGGGATCATAATCTTCCCTCCAGAATACCTTTTCTAAAGAATCTAAACTGGTGGCTGTTACATGGATTTGTTCCCACTGATGACGTTCTTCATGGCAGAGGATTTAATATGGTCTCTCGTTGTGCTTTGCTGTTCTTCCATGGACTTTTTTTTTTTTTTTTTTTTTTTTCCCCAAAACGATAACATATTCCATTTCCAGAAAACTAATTACACTGTTGGAGGAGCAACTGCTCTTACATCTTTTTTGGCTAAACTAGTAAGCCATATTGGAAAAGATTCCTTCCAACAAATTTCATCATACAGGCTTATGGCAAATTTTGCCAGCTTGTGAGACAGCATCAAACTCTTGGCTTAACATCAGTATATCAGCTCAGCTAATATAGTCCCCGTAATTGGGTCTTCATTATTCCTATCCTTGAGCTTATCAACCATCTGTTTACAATCAGATTGGATTTCCACTTTGTTCCAGCCCCTCTGCTTTGCCTTGATGACAGCTTTTCTGATAGCTAAGGCTTCCTCCACTGTTGGGTTTCCGTCTCTCCTTTCACCTCCTGCCCAAGCTCCAACCATCTCCCCATCCTCCCTTCTGGCCACCACCTCCGAGCCTATTCTCCTCTCCTTTTGCTCCAAAGCTGCATCAGAGTTTAACTTGATAACCCCCTGTGGGGGTGGATACCATCTACTCGATTCTGCCGCTTGTTTTTCCCCATTTACCTCTGTTTTGTCCTCTCCAACTCTCACTTCGTTATATTCAGCCCACTCACGTACAGCTTTATTTGCAGTAAATTATCACAGTTGCTAGGCTTTGAGAATATCTGTGTCTCTTCATTTTTTCGAATTCAGCGTCTACCAAAAAGAACAGTTCAAGTGGTTCGTTGGATGTCTTGTATGCAAGGCAGATTTGAGTTAAAACACTAACGCAAGTATCAAAGTCTCAGGAGAAGGGTTACTTTGGGATCATTCTCGGAAATTGATATTTGCTTTTTACAAGGAGTTTGGAGATAACCGTGCCCTGATTGCGGAGTTCAAGAGCTTTATGGCTCGGTCTATATCTAATGTGCTGACATGAGCTATTTATTGGTTGATACTGTCTCTAAGGTTCTGGTTTCTGTTGTTAACTCGTTTCGACAGTCGACATTCTAGTTGGCCTTTTTGCAACCTCCCAAAGAACTAGGAAAGGCAAAAATCAAGTGAAAAAAAGACAAAAGAGGAGGCAAATTTTGCAGCTTTCTTATTTGTTTTTAACCAGATGGATAGTTCATAATGTGGATCCGATAACAAGCTTCTCGTCTTCTTCATGGCAGAATGAAGCTCAAATCTTCAAAGTAAATTGTCTCTGGACTCTCCCTTGTGCCTCGGAGCTTACGGGAGAGGACTGTTACACATTCTATCTTGTGCTTCAGAGCTTACAGAAGGGCAGCAGGAACAGAGCAAAAGAAAACCAGAAAGCGTAGCAAGAAGCAGAAGCACTTAGTTATACTGGTCATCTGAATCGTCGTCCTCGCCGTCGTAGTCGTAGTCATTTACCATAATCCCTCTAGCACCAAGTAATGTGTTGAGGATCATGTGCTCCCAACCTCTTATACTTGCACTAAACCTGTGAATGCGAGGAGGACAGCTCGACTCACTCTGAGGAGATCTGTTGTTTGAACAAAGATGCTGTTCAGGATTGTGCCTCAACATGCATTTTCCAGATTGATCCAATATCTCAACATCAAATGCCGGTGTGGCTGGTCGCCCAACAACTTCAACATGAGAAACACTGACACGACCAAACAAATGAGATACTATATTAAAAGGAAAGCCACCATCCTGCTTTGCAGGGGTAGGGAGACCAAATTTTGCCTTTTCATTTTCTATGTTATCCTCCTACTTTTAAGGATTTGCCCCCTCATTCTTTCATCCAGAAAATAAATGAAAACCACGCAGAAATTACAACTGAGGCACTACTGCTATTACAAAAGGAAAACTGGATTGCATCTAAATTAATTATTAAAATAATAAAATTTACTTTTTATTATATGATTACCTTACTCACAAAGGCCAATGATATTGACACTCCAAAAAAAGCTCAAGGCACTCCATCCTTCCTTTTTGGTTAATGAAATGATGAAAAAAATTTAAATATTCTTTGAGACAAAATTGGCGCTCTATGGATGTACGAATTATTCTTTCTATTTTCTCTCTTCAATTTGTTAAATTTTCTCAATTCTTACATTAGCCCTAAATTGTTGTACTATTAATAATGGAGGAAATTCTTAATACTGATGATTCTATAAATACTGTGTAAGTATGAATTATTTACTAGTTCTTGAGTAAAGTATTAGCCATTGTGGTCTATTGCTTTTGGATTTGTTCATCATTCTTTAGGTGAGCTTTACAAGTTTAACTAATGTTATAGTTTTTTTTTTCTTTAAAAATAAGCATGAAGACTATGTAGTCAAAAGTATAGCTGACTTACTATGCCTTGTGGCTAATTTTGGCATTTAGATTGCTAGAGAATCTAGATTATAGGTGTTTATGTCACTTTCAGCAACAATCAGCAAGGATGGAGCGCCTAGGGTATTTTTTGGAGTGCTAACATCATTTGCCTTTCACAAAACATGTTTTCATTACTTCGTGCAGGCAAACGAGTAATGAGATGAATGCTAGCAACAACATAACAATTTTCATAACATGCAACATCAAGTACTTCATGCCAATGTTTGAAGTAGGTACGTAAAACAAAACACCAGCGAGAAAAATCATAATAAAGTAGGACTCACCATATGTAATACAAACTATCTATTTCTTGTTTCTTCACCCTACCCAATAGCTGGACTTGCAGAATCCCTCCGATGCAGAGAACAGGTTCTGGCAGCATGAACTTTTGCAAACAATTCTCCTATAACGCAGTTAATTAGTAATACTGAATCTGGACCATGATAAAAGATTGAAATTCTAATTAATGATTGCAGCTTATAGTTGAACAAGCCTTTGGCAGACAACCCAAATTGGTTAGGTGATATGATATCTCATTCCCTTGTACAGCCCCTTTTGGACAAAAGGATAACAAAAGTTGTTCCTTGAGCAGTACGAAAGAATGAAAAGAAGCACGTAAAACTCACATGAGCCATCGGAAATTCTGGTGAAACGTACGTCCACACAAATTTTTCATGAGAAGATTCTTGAGCAGCTGAAGACACGTCTCCCTCCTTTTGTGCTTCCATACCAGCAATAGAATGCCCCATCAAAAATCTTACAGCCTTCGCTGAATATATGGGGGAACCAAACTGAAAGTACGCTGATAATGCAAATCAAGTTTTTCTACCGGTAAAGAGACAGGTTTTAAACAAGAAGTCACCATCACCCCCCTCCCCCCCAAACAAAAATGAAATGTCTTCTAAAATAACCTTGAAATGGTTGAATATGGATTTCAGTAATCACACAGAGTTTGGCCCTCAATTTATACGTTAATGTTTCAGCGATTGCAGAATCAATTTCACCCTTGCTCGACCAGTAAGAAGCTCTCTGACCAATCCTGTCACTTGGTTCCAGGGTATTCTGAATGCTTTCATCTGCGTAATTATCAGTGCTTGAAGCACCAAGTGCCTCAGACAAGCAATCTTTTCTTGGGAAGGAGGCAAGACCTTGAGCCAAAAATGCATATACTTTATGGTCCCGTTTCAGACATGCCCATTCAATAGGCTCATTGGTCCTGGATTCCACAGGTTCGATCATGTTGCTAATTTCAATAGCACGACTAAGAGTGGACATCTCAGGGAACATCTTTAAACAGAGTTTCTTGCATATTCCATTCACAATCACTGCATAAGGTTAAAAGCCCTTAAAAGAAACAGAAATAAAAGTACGGACAGCTGTGAAGCACCTCAATTTCTTTAGTTTGATCGAAAACAGAAAAGGTTGACAGACAAGTCCTCAAATTCTTTTATTTTTTCCCCCACCATAAGGCACAGATTGCCGCCCTGCACATAAACTTCTTTACTTTGATCACACAGAGAGAAGAGTTAACAGACAAGTGCTCAAACTCTTTCTTTTCCCTGATTAAGGCACACATTACTCAGTAACTTGTACAAAAGTGAAGCATATCAAAAGTATTGAGCAACACGGGAACCATATTTAATTGTACTTGCAAAATGCTAATATCCAATTATCTTTTTGGCACAGTTCTTTGTTTCTCACCATTTACATACATGGTTATCATTGTCTGCTGCTTCTCAAAGACAATGATAGATGTAAACTAGTGTTTACCTTCAGCAATATTCAGAAAATAAGCAATGTCAACGTCTAGTTAAAATCCTATAACTAGCATTTCAGCAAGTACCGCATTGACTAGACATTCAGTACCAATATTCCGAGAGACACTTGTAAAGAAGGCACCACTGACTGGAAATACAATGACGAACAGTAGCTTAAACGTATATTATAAGGACTCCTCGTCTAGAAAACTTCAATTAAGAGTGCTGTTCTGTTTCATTCGTGCATAATCCAGCAGAGCCCAAACTGGGATATGCGCAGTCAATAAAATAACATAGCAACCATCAATTAGTTCTTCCACAATTAAGCAGATGACAAATAACCACCCCGAGAACAACCCAAATCACAGAGAAACAGAATGAAAGAAACGAGGAATTAAAACCAGTAGATTGATAAAACATGGACACAGAAGCAATGCCTAAGCTGAGTGGGAAAGCTCACTGAATTGGCGCCAAGAACTGGAGACAGCACTAACACGAACAAGATCAGAAGGGTCCTCCAAAAACATGAGGATTTTTACGGACAAATCAGCACCAAGCCACTCTATAAAGTCATTACTTACTTCCATCTTCCTTGGCTGCTACAACTAAAACCCAGTTTCCAGATTTTACAGTTAGCAACAATTACAGCCTCCTATCCCTTTAAAAAAATATTAATCATAAAAAACAATGCAAGAATCAAGACAGAAGAAAGCAGAACATACTAGATATCAAATGATACGATACAACAACAATCCAATAAAAGCAAGTAGAAAAAAGCTTCTTTCTTTCCATTTTCCTCTCTTTTTGGGTACAAAACCCATCTTTTCCTACTGACTAAGCAGACTTGCGATGCAAAAGTTAAAAGTTCAGTACTTCTTCAAACCATCAGCCCCAGCTGTCGCCGAGTAAGATGAACACTTTTAGCCAACAGAAAGACGTTGGAAATTATTTTTAAGAGCAAGTAAAAGAAATACAGAAATACAGAACCTACCAAAGGGATCATCAAAACAAAATCTGTATCGGCAGCGAGAGTGGTTCATGGACTGGTTGGTGGAAACCCAAGAAGAAGCAGAAAGAGGACGTGAGGCCCAGCAATTATATATAGGGATAATTTCAGAAATCTCCCTGAGATTTTTAACTATTTCACTTAGCTCCATCAAAGGTTTTAAAATTATACTTACTTCCCCTAATTTAACACTTTTAGTAACCAAACAATAAATGTAGGGCAAAGAATTAATGAATAATCTAAAATGCTCTTATCTTATAAAGTTTAATTTATTCCTCTAAATAATAATTGTAAAGTAATTTGGAGCAGTTAGTTATAAAGGAATGAGTATCAAATTTTTCATGCCAATATTTTTGTAGTTTGATAATCAATTATAACAATAAATCTATCACTATAACAGTCTACTTTCCATAGTGTTTAATTGGAGATATAGATTTTTCTTAAAATGAAGAACAAAATGTTATCTTGATTTTTTAAGAGCAAATTGCACGAAATGTCACTAAACTAATGTGCTCCTTTTGGTTACTAAACTTTTTTATTAGTCAAAAATGTCATCGAACTCATAAATTTGTACTATTTAGATAATTCCATCTATTTTATGACTTATGAGAGACGGAAAGTAACTTTTTATGGGCAATTTCATCTGCACAACTTTCTGAGGCAATGAAGGGACAAGAGTGAGGTGAGTATGATTTAAAATTTTGGCAAAATTTTCGAAAAACAAACAATCGATGAGAAAAGTTGCCGCATTAATCCAACAAAATCAAAGTAATCAGTTAGGAGAATCAAAGCACCGACCGAAAACGAAGATTAACATTAGAGAACAGATGATTGATGGCAGCAAGATGGGTGAAAAGGCAAAAGGATGAATCTCGGCGATTGTAAGAGGGCAGCTACTATTAGAAGATAATCGCTACAGAGAATTGCTGACAAGTCATTGGAAGGATTGCCATTGGAGCATTTTGATTATGAGTCAATTTTGGGATAGTGCGACGAGATGCCGATGGAATACGTACAATTGCCGGTAGGGATTGCTAGGCCTCTGCTGCTTGACAGTAAAGAGTATATGATGCCAATGGCAACGACTAATGGATATTTGATGGCTAGCACCAACAGGGGTTGCAAAACTATTATGGCCTCTGGTGGCGCAACTAGCATGTTGTTGAGAGATCGGATAACCAGAGCTCCTGTGGTGAGGTTCGCCACCACCAAAAAGGCTGCAGAGTTGAAGTTTTTCGTGGAGAAACCTATGAATTTTAAGACTCACTGTTGTTTTCAATAAGTGAGTACTAGAAATTTCTACATTTAAAAAAAAAGAAAAAGAAATGCTTACTTTTATTTTGGATGATGAAATGGGATTTGTTTTTTTATTTTTGACTGTTTTTTTTTTGGTATTTTTTGTCTTTCTTGTGTTTGTCTTAGATGAATTGGTGGGGGAAAAAAACAGTCAGAGGGAAAGTCACTAGACAATGAATGGACATTTTTTTTTCTTTTGAACTTTTGAAAGTATTAAACTTTTGAGATTATTGCCTTTGTTAGTAGTTTTTTTGTTGCTGGGGTGTGCTAGGTGAAGTCTAACATACGTTCCAAGTGAAGAATTATGACTAATGATCATCATTTCCCATGCACTACTTCATAATTTTATTTTTTTTTACTCTTTTTGACATTTGTGAACTTTGACGTTGATGTTTTCTCCTACACATGCATATTTTTATCAAATTTATGCAAATGGAAACCCTTTTTTTTTTTTTTTTGTGGAATCACATATCTTTTCCTTTCACTTCTTAGAAATTTTCAATCTTTGCTAGGCACAATTAGTTCATTTACAATTTTGTCTCACTATTTCTATCATTTCATGCATGGCTTCAAAATTCATTTGTCTTTTTGCTTGTCAGTGTCCATAGTCTTGGGCAATGACATTAGCTATAATGATTTTCTAAAGGACAACTATTAAAAAAAATGATTTGCTATATTATTAAATT
The DNA here is from genome assembly GCF_036785885.1 of Coffea arabica. NCBI lineage: Eukaryota > Viridiplantae > Streptophyta > Magnoliopsida > Gentianales > Rubiaceae > Coffea > Coffea arabica. The sequence continues at coordinate 2,746,216 of NC_092313.1, read as the reverse complement.
CTTGAGGTATCCTCTTTTGCTCTTTTAATTTTTTCTTATGATTATTTGGCTTTACCTAGAATTTGAACGATTAATTAGAATAGTTTCTTGAACTTGGGAGTTGTCTGGCACATTTAAAGGTAATTTATGTCGAAGAGCTTAAAAAAAAAACCGTTGTGCAGACGAAATTGCTCATGAAAAAGTTACTTTTCATCTCTTATGATGGCAAAAATACATGGAGCAACGCGGTGCAAATTTACTAGTTCAGTGACATTTTTGGCTAATAAAAAAATTTAGTAACCAAAAGTGGCACATTGTAATAGTTTAGTGATATTTCGCACAATTTACTCTTTTTAAAGTATGTGGACTAGTTAAGTAGTGGAACTACCATTTTTTTAGTAGTGATTTTGACCCATTTATTTTTAAAAAAGGAGTTACAAAAGAAGTTTGATGGTATTAAAAGTTATACAAAAAAAAGTTACTGGTTTGACGTTTGATAAAAATAGAGGTTAGAGACAACATTGAAAGTTTTTCGATTTTTATGACCAAATATAAGCGAAATGAATAAGAATGGAAAAAGAAAAAAAATTAAAAAAAACCCATCCTTTATATAAGCATAAAAAACAAGAGGGTTTCATTTTAAATGAATGAGAGAGATAACTATACTTTTAAAACCTTAGAGGAGTTAAGTGAAATTATTAAAAACTTCAGGGGGCTTCTGAAATTATCCCCTATATTTAAGCAACACATTTTGCTACTAGGGGGTAGTAAAATGAAAGACAAAAACTCCGATTAGATTAACTGTCTTTTGAGAGTGTTTTTAAAAGTTTTACTATAGCAGTGTATATAAAAAAAATTTTACTATAAAAATTGTTTAAATATTTGATATATTATACGGATGAGATGTTTTTTGAGTTATTGTGTATTACTGTAATATTATATTTAAAAAATTTATTTTTGAAAAAATAGCCAATCCAAAGAGCCAAAGAGAGACGAGAAAGAAAAACATAAAATGGAAGGGGGGAAAAGCTGCTCGTAGTGTGTGTCAGAACTCTGATGTAAAAGACAGAGTAGGAGAAATTTACTGCAATTCCGTCATCTTCATCGTACTCATCGTAAAAGCTTTAAAGCGTCCCCAAACTGAACGCTTGTGCAGTAAATTCCGCTAACACGCGTGACTCAGAGAATATCGATGTAGCTGCTGTGAGGAGCCATTGGCCACTCTTTTGCAGCGCTGCCTTACGCTAAGCTGGATCATGACGTTGCAGAACAAATACTACCACTATATAGCAGTACTAACTACTGCTGCTACTCCCCTCGTCCCATTTTTTATTTTTTTTTGTTAGCATTGATAACGGTTTATATAAAATTATTCTAATTTAATTTAAGAGAAGGGGAGGACGAAACCACAGACGGTGATGGGTGGAAAACAAGAATTGAATCTTTGACTTCTCACCTTCACCGAGACTTAAAAATGTCTTGGTGACCAACAGAATGGTAAATTTTTAATATCTTTAATCAGTAAGCATAATCTACTTTATTCAATAATTACTTTAATTTAAAAATGTGAAACTTTTCATTAATATTATTATTATAATTAATATAAAGATATAATGATTAGTCATGCTTCTTTCTAATATTAACATAATGATATTTTATGAAAAAACAGTAAGTTCTATTTACTCTTCTAGCAAAACTTCTTAAATTGTGTGATAAAAAATTAAAACTATGAAAGTGAAACGGAAGGAATACTTATTATTAGGCTAGAGTTTGATAGAGTAGTACCGTACCATCTTTATGTTTTTCTTTTTAGTATCTCATGCGAGTGATGTTGGTATTCGACGTATATGCGCCAAAAGAAGAAAAAAAAAAACAATAAAAACCTTGTGCACTTGAGAATTTCGCTTAACTTGTAGCCTTGTGCTGTACAAACTACAAACGTGAAATACTCCTAGCTTGTGGAAGCTTGTTTCGTCCAGAATGCGTCTTTCTCCAGAAGCAAACTTCGCTTGCTTGCTTGCATTAATCACGGTCCGCCCCGCATTCATATTACTGTAAATACCACCAAATGCAAACTTTGCTTGCTTTCGAAAAACCTGCAGTGGTCAACCAGGGAAGAAAAGAAAAGATCGATCATGCACAAAGATGGTCAGTTCCTATCCTCGTATATTACAAATCTCTTATTTCCGGGTTAATATGATTAGTTCTGAGCTTGACGCTTCAAATCCTTTCTCCAAGCTTTCTGGGATATACGAACACAGAATCCAAGCAAAGACCGCCTTTAGTATGTGTGCAATCAATCTGAGTCATGGAGAAGTTTAACTTCGTTGGAGTGCAGGCGTCAGTGTGGTCAACGACAAAATCTCCCACATGATAGTGTGTCCATTCCCCAGGGGCAGCTGGTTCTTTCAGATAGTGATGTGCTGTTGCTTGCTGGCCGTTTGAGGTTGATAATTGGAACCGGACAGGCTTTACATTCCATCCATGAACTCCATCAAGATTACACGCTCGCCTGCCTAGTCTCTTTGAGGTTCTTCCCAGCTGCATCCTGAAGAATAGGCCGTAAGTTCCTGCTGGAAACTCCAACTCTAACTTCCCTTCCACTTCTACCCACCATATCTGTTGCAGATATGCAACCGTCTTGAATCTGTTCGCCAAACAAATCAATATAACAACGAGCAAATGCTTAATGCAGATTGCCAGATTGCATAACTGTACGTAAGAGTAGTTAGCCGGCCCCCAAGTGGGAAGCCTTCACTTGATATTTGATTCTTCTAGCAAGCAAATTTTTTGTTTCAATTGTTAAGGAACAAAGTCTTGATATATATAAATATATTTTTATCTTATACGCGCAATTATAACACAATTACAAACTTAAAGTGCTCTAGAGACAATCGTTAAAAAAAAAAAAATTCCAATTAACTTTTGGAATTAAGAGTTTGCATGGGCATAATGTTGAAGATGCCATTAAATGATCGTAAAATACAAGAAAAACAAGTGAAGAAATTAAGGAAGAATAAAATTTGAGTCTAATTGCAAGTTGATGATCATCGATGTAGTCTAAATAAACAATAAAATCTACCAACAAATATCAACAGCTCGAATCAACGTCGGGAACGCTGTAAGTGCACCAAATATGCTTCCTGTGCCTCCCAACACAAATTAAAATTATGCATCCGAAGCGTAAGTTTGGACAAGGCAATTAACTCCAATCTGTCTTTCGTTGTTTCTTGCAAGTCACAAGAAAGATGATTTTTTTTTTCGACGTTTCCTCATTATGGATATTTATTGGGTGAAAATGCTACTCCTAGCTTCCAAAGAAAGCTACACACTTATATGTCACTACCTCATTAGGCATGTCCATCATTTTTTTTATTATTGTTTCATTCTCCCCCCTCCCGATTTGAGAGTACTGAATTGCTACTTAGAACGTGGCCTACTTGACGGCTACATGTACATTATAGAAACTGTTGTGGATGGAATCGATTAAAGGATGGAGGACTAAGGCATATACAGAAAAGTCATCACGTACGGAAAGCAGTTGGATAATCTGAAAGCGGGGACAGCTTTTTTATTGGAAAAGGTCCCCAACCAGCCATCCCCTGCGTTCATCCCATGCTGACTTCTAGGCGAATTTCTGTTTTGAAAGTGTCCAGAAAATTTTGCAAGGGGAAAAAAAGTAGTAGTTGAACAGAAGACAAGACTAGGAGAGGAAGCCCTCGAGCACCTGGTGAGTTATTTAGGAAAACGTAAATGATCATTAATCCACACGGGACCAATTCATCCAGCAACTTAATCTAAGAACCAGCTCTTGATCGCTTTTTCTTCGTATCTGTTTCTTTTTGGGCAGTGCTAAAAAATCTGAGCAGTTTTCAGGAAGAGGAAAAATACTGGGCTGGGCAAATTAACTATGCACTGACTAGTCACCTGGATTCGTCGGTTGAGATATAATTCCAGTATCTGCGATCACTGATACCTGTTATTTTCAACCCCTTCCAAGAAATTGCAACGCAAATTCCGCCGCCATTCTTTTTCATCCAAACTTCCTGCGGCCAAAAATCAAGCACGTATATTGTCAAGCAAATTCAAATCCGTCGGTCAAACGCCACCAAGCCAAGAAAAACAGGAAATAGTGCACTGGAGCAAATAAATGCTACTAGAACAAGAAGCATAAAGAGAAAAACAAAAAACACATTGATTACTAGCAGTTATTGAGAAATCTTCAGTTCGGGTGTGAAAGATTCCAGTATTTGATCAAACATTGAGCTGCCCAAGGATGAACAGCATAGCCAGCCCATTCTACTGTTCATAACTCTATTCATTCTGTTATATAATTAGTACTAGATGGATAAATGCATGGCGCCGGTTTCCTAGTTGGTAGCACTCCGGCAGACGTCTGTGCTCATGGAAACTGAAGAGGAGAAGGTGGGAAGCCTACCATGGTGTCACCAGCAAAGCGATGAGCCAGACACAACCTGGCATATATCTCCTTCTTGGTGAAGTTAGATGTCTCAGTACTCTGATCACCTGAAGTTTGATGTTGATCATCAGCAGCAAAGAGCTTCTTCACAAGAATCTTGTAATTTGGAGGCAGCTTGGATTCCCAAACTGTATCAGCCAAAGAAGCTTGACGAAATCTTTGACTCAAAACCGCCAATCCACAAACATCACAAGGGTCAAGAAATGAAAGAATCAAGGCCACACAACTTTCTGGCAAGTCTGCAAGACCAGGCGGAGGTTTTGATGCTGCGGGGCCGATTTTGTCGACTTTACTGGAGTACTGGCGAGAAAAACCAGCCCCCATATTCAGTACCAGGATATCTAATGTAATCACAAAAGTAGTAAAGAAAGCCAGCCAGCCGTGCGTCACAAACTATATTAGGGAAATGGTGGATTATTACAGCAGTAGTTATTACTTAAGGTACGGAAAGGGGATTGGATCAGCACCACATATTAAATCTTGGAATCGTATCAGACGGGAAACTAAGAATAATAGGTTTAATGATTGGTTTTGAGATGGCAACGGAGCGAGAGGTGGGGAAGAATGGAGGTGGTGAAACACCAATGCCCTCTAATAGTGTGTACCGAGAAGGCAAAGTTTTGGGTAGAATTTGTGACCGAATTTTGTCACACCTTCCATTCTTAAATTAGTGAGATAGTGTAATAAAATTTATACTACATGAAATTGGTAAGATAGTGTGGTAAAATTTGGATCATAGGATCTACCCAAGTATTTTCCTGTCAAGAAAGTCATATGAATAAAAATAAAAAAATAAAATTAGATGATATTTGATTGAATATGACTAATAATAAAAATTAGCAAACATTTCAACAGATCCGATATATGTAAATTATGTAATCCAAATTTTGTCGCACTATCTCATCAATCCAAGACAATTGAAGATATTGTAAAATTTGTACCACATGATATAAAACCAGATCTCCCCACATTTTTATCGTAAAAAATTTGTTTCGTTAGACTTGAGAATAGACCGCGCCCACGATAACACCGACTGCTTAGGAAAAAGAAAAAAGAAAAAAGAAAAAAGTTGTGTGTTGGATATGGTATAAACAGGGGACGAAGTAATCAGCCCCCCACCATCCACTCCATCAGCCTCCACCGCTCAGCTGTCAGCACTGACGCCGGGGCTAATAAAGGCCATGTTTGTTTTAAGTTGCGAACACTAGAGAGAAAAATCTTAAATTTAAGCGAGGGAAGGTTGATCGAATTAATTAAATCTTACAATCAAATTTATGGTGATCTTATAAGTTGTTGTACAACTGCGGATGGAGCCTGTCCCATCCAATTACAAATCAAATTAATGTAATAACTAATAATAGGGATAATTGCAGAAACCTCCCCTGAGGTTTTTGACATTTGAATTGACCTCCCCTGTGGTTTGAAAAATTACACTGACCTCCCCTGAGGTTACTAATCCTTTGCAAATTCAGTCCAAACGATTAAAATATTGTTTTAGGGAGTGAAATTAGAATTTTGTACCAAATTTGTCCTTTGTACTACATGTCCAATGGATGACAAAGTATTATAAATCAATTAACAATTAATAAACTTTAAGGAGTATAGTTTATAGGCAAATACGCATTACCTATTTAAAGTATCGGCTCTTTATGGGTATTTTACTTTCAAACATTGAATTTAATACAAATACTTACGCTCAAATACAGATTTGTATTTACTTTCAAATATTTCATTTTTGTTAAATACAAAAACTACCAATCTGTCTTCCGTAAAAATATTAATATAACACTTTTCAATTTTAGTTACAAACATTTATGTATTTAAGATAAATTAAATGATTCAGAATAAAATGCACATAAAGAGCGAATACTTTACTCATGTAATGGATGAAAGCCATACAAAATTAATACTTTATGGCCATTTCTTTTTTTTAAAAAAAATATTTAATTTATATTAAATAAATAACCTACCGATTTTCTTTTTGCAAGAATATTACTATAACACTTTTTGAATTTTACTTACAAATATTGATATATTGAAATTAAAATACCCGTAAAGAGCCGATACTTTAAATGAGTAATGCGTGTTTGCCCATAAATTATACTCCTTAAAGTTTATTAATTGTTAATTGTTTTATAGTACTTTGTCATTCATTGGACATGTAGCACAAAGGGCAAATTTGGTACAAAATTCTAATTTCACTCCCTAAAATAATATTTTAATCGTTTGGACTAAATTTGCAAATGATTAGTAACCTTAGGGAAGGTCAGCGTAATTTTTCAAACCACAGGGGAGGTCAGTGCAAATGTCAGAAACCTCAGGGGAGGTTTCTGCAATTATCCCCTAATAATAATGAGTGTGTTTGGATAGCCAAATAATGGTCAAAATTTATTTGCTTACATCACAAATACAATTTTCAACACACTTTTTTATCTTTTCAATTACTTTTTTATCTCACCTACATCACATCACAAAAAGTATTACAGTAATTATTCCAAATAATATTTCAAATAATCTCTTATCCAAAGAAGGAACACTATACCGGCTCTACAGGTGACTATGGTAACAACATGTGTAACTATGTAGGCACAGGCACAGCAAGCCCGATGCCGTTGCTTGTGTTGTTATTCTTCTAATATCTTTCCAATAATCTTTAATACACATAATGGAACTAAAATCGTGGAAAAGTAGGATATCCTTCAAACAAAAAAAAAAGGAACTAAAGAAATTTTTTAGTATAGCAGTAGTTGGACTTAGAAAAGCGCACCGGAGGTGGAGGGGAGGGGAAAGAGAATAGGAGGATTTGAATTCAAAACCTCTAATTTTAAAATCTCAACCTTAATCTTTTTTTTTTTTTTTTAAAGTTCTAACAGAAAAAGAATGAAGTTTAAGAAAGGGCAAATTATCCAATTGGCCCTTGAACTCTTTGTCCAAATAAAAATAAGCCCCTCATCTATTTTTTGCTGACTTTAATCCCTCGAACTTGTAAAATTGAACACCTGTGACTCTTTTAGCCAGTTTCTCCGGTTTTACAACTAGAAGGCCAATTCACACGAATGACAGTGTACTTTAAAGAAGGGCATTTTTGTCCGCATATTCTAAGCAAAGAGTGAACAACTCCATCGTCTTCGTTTTCCCTAACCCAACCAAACGGGCATAGATTTCCATAGTTCTTAAGCTTCTGCAAATCGGGGGTAACTGAGTTCGACTCAGTGCATCCGATTGAATTCAGCAGTGAGTCCGAGAGACAGGAATCGGATTCCGTAGAAAAGTCCAACTCATTCGTGGAGACGGAGAAATACGTGGCTCCCGAGATTTTAATCGGGAAAGGTCGCGATTTCGCGGTGGATTGTTGGTGCTTGGGCTTCATGTTGCATGAGATGCTCTACGGGATGATGTCGTTTAAGGGGTCATTGAAGATACCTGAAAATCCGAAGTTAATTGAAGCTTTCGGTTTTCAAAATAATACTGCCTGAAACGATCCTCCAGCCTAAGAGTCTGGTGAATATGATGGGCTTGGTACAAGGGCATCAAATCAAATCCCAAAGCCCCTGCCCCGCCGTTAGCATAGCCTTCCCTGTTATTCTCGCTGAATCCGTCTAGCCCTTCATCATCTTCTTCCTCAAGCGCGTAAACGCAGTCCCGAAGACTGAGACGACTCTGCTCCTCGGCTTGCCTCTGCTTGATCTTGAGCTCCTCCTCTCTTTGCTTAGCAGCTGAGGCTTGCCCAATCTCGAGTTGACCCAGATTCCGACTCACTATTCGACTCTCCACCAGCCAGTCCCCAAACTCCTTGCTTACTTTCCTCTTTATATGAGCTCGAATCTTGAGGATCTACTTCTCCAGCATGCGCCGAAGAGTAGACGACGGCATCTTTTTTAGAAACTCACGCTCAATCGAGTCCATGCACTTGAGGGCCATGTAGAAGTTGTTGTTGGAGAGATGAAAATTGGCTCGGGAGCAGAGCTCAACTAATTGAGCACAGGTCCGAAAAGATTCAATGGCAAGTGATGTTCTTGCATTTGTTGCGGGCCTCGACGAAGGAATCCAGTGAGGTGAGCAAGGGGAGGGCGATGGACTGAAGCTAGGAGTTGGAAATGGAGAGAGAGGATTTGAGGGAATCGACATCGGAGAGGAGGGAGCGGAAGTCGTCGACTGCCATGATGAAGTCTTGGTAGTGGGCCCTACAAACGTCCTCAATTTTAGACTCTTTGGATCGGGAGAAGCGTTGGAGGTGGTGAAAGAGGGTCTCGAGTTCATCGGAGGTACGAAGGGGCCTAAGTCCTCACCGTTACAGATTGCAGGTTAGGTCAGGGAAAGGGAAGAAGATAGAGTTGTTCACTCTTTGCTTAGAAAATGCGGACAAAAATGCCCTTCTTTAAAGTACACTGTCATTCATGTGAATTGGCCTTCCGGTTGCAAAATCGGAGAAACTGGCTAAAAGGGTCACGGGTGTTCAATTTTACAAGTTCGAGGGCTTAAAGTCAACAAAAAATAGATGAGGGGCTTATTTTTATCTAGACAAAGAGTTCAAGGGTCAATTGGATAATTTGCCCTTTAAGAAATATGGAGGGGCTAGAAGGATTAAAATACAACATCTCTAATTTTTCAAGTCTCAATCCTCAAGTTTAGTCATTAGATCAAGGCATCCTCAATCAAATAACTACATTAATATAGTAGAAAAGTAGTTATGTACAATGCGGATTTAGAAAATATTGATTATGATGATTTTGACCCCACAAGGTTTGAACATTATCCATAAATTCAATAATGATACAGTAAATATGAATTAGACATTCGGGATACGGGGATTGGAGCATGAAAATCATTTTTCTGAGACGATTTATTAAACTTTTTTTTTTTTTGGAAAGAACGATTTATTAAACTTTAAAGTCCGCCCTGAACGACGTGTGACATGAAACTAGTAAAGAGCTACCGTCGTCCATTGGCTTTTGTCAAATCCGGATCAGACAAGATAGCGGAGGAAGCGGAAAGCAAGATTTTGACAGATCTGCCAGCAAAGCCAGAACCAATCTTTTCGTTTGAAACTCATGCTTATTAACACCAGGAAATGGAATTCATATTTTAAGAAAAAAAATTGGATATATTACGCCCTTGTTTTTAACTTCTCTGATTGTGTGAAAGTTAATTGTAGAAAATCAGAAAAAAAAAAGCATCAAAATAGATGCTCTCTTAGGAGAGAGACACAGATGCTCTCTTTAGTCAAAATCTCCTTCTAATTCTCCTATAAAATAGATTTCTTTGTGCGATATTCTTCTCTCTTAAGATCTCCTAAGTTTTCTCTCTCTTAAAATATACTAGCGAAAATTTTAGAGTTTTTTTAATTTTTGTCAATTTTTTGTAAAATTTGAGATAGTTTCTTAGATATGCAATTTCTCCATTTATTATTATTAAATCTTAACTTGTTTTTGGACTTGAACCAATTTTTTATCAGGTGTGTTATGATAGTTAAATTTTTTCAAATAATATTTCGTCTGCGTCATAAATATATTTTTCAACCCATCTTTTTGTATTTTCAACAATGTTTTTATCTCACGTACATCGCATTACAAGCAACAGTAATTATTCCAAACAATATTTCAAATAATACTCAGATATGGTTGATAGAAGACGAGTACACATCAATGTTATGTATCCCACTTTGTTGATCGTGTCATTTGCATACAATTCAAGATTGCAAAACGCTTGCGGACTGCGGGGGGACCGCAGTTGGGACCTTGGAAGGCGTCAATTTCGCATAGCACCGGCACCGGTTCATCAAATTGATTGGGATAACTAGGTGGAGCCATGGGCGATGGGGGGTGAGGGCCCATTTTTTCGGTGGGTTTGTTCATGCTGAAGCTGAACTGCACGTGTATGGAATGTACAACGGAATTTGATTTTTCGCCGGAAGAAAAAATGTGGAGGAGGAGGAGGAGGAGGACAAGATCAAATTTCATTTCAAGTCCAAGTCAACCTGTGCTAGTGTGAATTAAAGGCAGCATTATGTCGAATGGTTGGAGGTTTGCGTTAGCCGACGTATTCTAGATGGACATGGATCAGGGGACCAAAAGCTAGAAAAAGATCGTACACTAAATCCTGTGAAGGAGGAATTATTGGAACAATAATGATATAACCACATGAATCATGTGGCTTCCTGTGGCATTGAATTAAATATGACTTACATCGAGTAGCATCTTGCAGTGGTGGGGTGCAAGCTTTGACAACCATTTCTGTAGACCCAGAAGAAACACAGAGATAAGAACGAGCAAGAAACTCCCCACTCACCCAACTTCTATAGCATGAATAAGAGGAGAAATTCTTTGACTTTTTAGGCACCGCACCACCCTGGTAACTTCTGAAAAATATCTGTCCCTTCCTACGTTAAGTTTATGGTCGGAACTCGGAAATGTGAAGGATATAATTCGTCCTGTCTAACTATTATATTTTTGCTCTGCCTCAAGAGTAGAGGATTCTCCCTCTTTCCCCACCTGGAGGGAGGGAAATGCGCAGACTTTTCCTAAATCATTCCCCCGTTCAGGAAGGATTTAACACAAAATCGCCATCAGAGACGATGATGTAAATTATATGTTAAGGAGTTACAACTGGAGGCTCTGAGATGGTTCCCTGTTACGTACAATGGCGGTACATACGGAGCGGTATTTCGAGTCTCTGTGTCCGTGCAATTTTGTTTTTCTCAGTGCGAGATGATTATAAATAGAAAAACAGCAGAAAGCACAGAAATCTAAAACGGAGTAGAATCTCCTTACCAAGTTGCAAGGATTCGCAAGCAAAACATGTAGGGGAGGACAACTACAACGTTTTCGCAGCGAAGGTGAAACCAGAAGCTATTCACACATGATAAAAAAGCAAGAGATGGAAGTCAAATTCCTTTACAAGCACAATTTACTAGTACAGAACTTCTAGCCTCAGGAGCAGCAGGTCATTTCCTGTTTTACACCAAAATTCCAGAGTCGTCAAAGAACACGAGTACACGCGCCAGTAACAGAGACCACTCACTTCTCTTCTTTTAGTGGTCTTGGGCCAATTAATCTTCTCGGACCTCCTCTTGGCAGACGGGGCAATTCTGTAGGAAAGAGGTAAGAAGTATCATTGTATAATACTAGACTAGTTTTTCATGCGTCGAGACAGTGCAACTGTACATTTTCTTTTAACCCAACTATGCACATGTGCAACTGTCACTAGCTGGATTGGAGAAAACACAAAGCAACAGAGCAAAAGCCACAGATGAGTTTAAGGCTAGATGAAATACCAAATACTACAATTTTAAGGTTGGAGTTCCCCTTCTGCTCATAGCATCAGAGTATAACGACATGGCCAGTACCAGGTTTTTGCATTAATGTCATTTCAGAGCTCAAACAGAAGTGCCAAAAGTTGCTCTTTTTTCCTTCCTTTTTATTGTGTAGCCAATGCATTTGCTTCCATGGTTTGTTGGTGACAGACAGTAAAGCAGCATATTGTCCACTGGATTTATAACAAACATACTAGTCCATGAACATGATAAAAGCAAATGAAAAACCATTTTAGCACCACATGATAGCTACTCTATCAGGAAAACTACATGCAAGTTTACTCGAAAGGAACAGCCAACTCTTTGCAATCACTATAGACAACTCTGATGCATAACTATGAATAACATAACACCAAACAAGCAATATCTTACTTTATTCAGTTTCAACCAGCGTGTTATGCACTCTGAATGATACTGGTGTGCACAAGGCAAAGTGGTCAAGCGAGCCCCACTTTTATACTCTGAGCAACATATCACACACCTAAAATGCAGACACGTAACAAGTCATGATAATCAGAAAGACATCTTTTACTCCCACTCGCAAAGAACACAATCTTCTAGTCCATGATAATTTATGTAACCTGATCAGGTACAGCAATAACCTGGTTCTAGGAAATTTTTAGGTTTACCTTATTTCTCTTTTTTTTTTTTTTTTTTTTGGGGGAGGGGGGGGGGGGGGGGCGCAGTTTTACCTTATTTTCGTTTCAGAAGGGAATACTTGTGACAGACTAAAGAAGCAGAGGACAAGCATGCAATGCAACCACTGCTGTCAGACACTCTCCACATGATGGACTGATTTTGAAACATATAAGTACAGCAATAAAAACCAGAAACCAACTCAACTACAAAGGAAAAACCAATTTGACAGTACTTACTGTGAAATAGATAGCAGAAAGAAGCAATATGAATTTTCACCATTCAGGTTTTGTAGATCAGGCTTTTCCTAGGCTGTAAATTGGCAGGAGCCTCCTGCACTTGATTATTGACTTCAAAGGTCTCTTCCACTTGTTTATTACTAGACTAGAAGACTAAAATTTGTTACAACTTTAATTTCTTCCCTAAGATTATGCTTCCACTTGTTTATAGTACTAGACAACAAGGATTAAGTATTTAATTCCTACCTGGTTCTGAGAATCTAGGGATCCTTTTTCTCAGCAGCAGGAAATGGCAGACAAGTTGAACAATCACCTGAGTTTTGGTATGTAGGGTTCTAAAGTGATCAACTCTGAAGGGACAGGTTACTTCATGTCTAGCAACAATGCATACATAAAACAAGCACATTTACAGACACAAACTATTGACAGGGAGCACTAATAAACATAAAAGTATTGTTGATAAGATCGTCCCTACTCTTTTTTCCGTTTCTTGGAGAACAGCCCCGTTTTGTATTTGAATGTGGGTAGTCGAGCAATGAGAACTTCTGAAAGCCCTTTGCTCTCGTGACCAACGGCTTCCCCTAAAGATTGCAGTTCCTAAGACAAGCAATTCTTGAAATTTAACTAATGATGCAAAAAATGCAGATAATTACAGAGGATTTAATTTAACCATGCATATTAATCCTCTTCAAAAACCATAGAAATCAATCAAAGATGAGAGTTCTAAAGATGTAAAATGTTATCAAAAGTACAATGAGATGTTATCAAATTTTTATTTCGTATAGTCTTGTATACTTTCAGAAGTGACAACAGCACTTGGAAAATATTCCCATCAACCCTCACATGGAATCGAAATCCCAGTCTCTTGCAAACCACAAGATGAAATTTCTTTGTTCTATATTCATTTTGTTGATGAGGTAGCTAACACTTTCTGTCATTTAGTTTTAATGCCAATTAAGGCATATATCTATCATAAAGCAATTATCCACCGATGTACAACTACTAGGAGATGGTCAAAAAGGTGCCATAGCTTGTTATCTGCCAAAAATAAACTGGGTATGTAAAATTCTGCAGTGACCATCATTACCTCATAAGTCATGTTATCTGGATCTATATCATCTTGCCTTAAAGAATGATTTGTAACCTGCAATTTCGCATGAACTTTGGACATTAACTTGAGCTAACTACATGATGCAGAAAAAGTACAGGAACGAAAAACAATATATCCACATACCCTAACTGGTGTTTCACTAGGAGTTGGCTCTCTGCTTTCTGTGGATAATATATAGGTGATTATGAGTGTTAGTAACATAGATAAGCGAGACCCTTAGTGTTATGTTCACTACCAGATAACCATTAACATTTGTGTGTGTGTACAAGAATGGGTCTCTTACCAGCCACAGTACCATTAGGCTCATTTATGTAGAAATACTCCTGCAAGGCTCTAGCTAAAGCTTCATCCGTAGCCGATTGCAATTGATCAGTTGCACCACTGGAACATTCACCTTCTTGCACAATTGGCTGACTCCTATTACTGGTTTGACCATTATTTGAGGTCTTATCCTTGTTTTTTCCATTTGCTTGAATATACTGGAAAGCGCTTTCCTACGAGATAAAAGGGATAGATACACGAGGATTTCACTAATAAAGCTCATAATATTGTTATACAGGAGAAGCGTATATCTACATCCTCCAGATGACAGAGAAGCGGTGAAAAATCTGAAGTACCTGTTGTAGTAGGACTTCTTCAAGACTAAGATCGCCATCCTCAGGAAAGAATTCTTTAAAATTCTCAGCAATTTCAGCAGGGATCCTATCATTCAAATGAACGCTCACCTCATTGTTATCTATCACGAAGGTTTCAGACATCATCACTGGCTCTAGCTTGACCTGTGGAAGCCCCCTAATTTTTTCAAGAGCTATCCTTGAATATTCTATATAAGAGAGAGTAATATGTCAGTGGAAGCCAAAAGGCTTCAAGGAATCAGAGTTGTAGGTTAAAAGCATAGTTGGCAAGATTTCCATCTTCTCCATGCTCTTGCCTACTAAAAGCATTAGCCAACCATGTAGGTGATAGGCCTCCAACAGAAAGCGTATAGAAGAGCTCAATTAGTACTGGTGTTTGACCATGAGTTTTCTTCAATTTCAGTTTATAAGATCGATATATAATTTATATCAACAGATTATAGTTAACTTACTAAGACAAGAAACGATAACTTATAGTCCACAATTCAAAGGGGACCCTTAACTCTTCCGATCGTCTAATGCAGGAAGGAGACGGTGAAATATTATATACAGCCATGAGTAACTGGACATGATCCTCAACCTTCTGCTTCTAATACCAAGAGGGCAGAGAGGGAGAGAGAGAGAGAGACAGTGAGAGTGAAAGTTGAAAAATGAAAAATGAAAAAATAAAACAATCTTGAGCATCAAATGTTAAAGAGTAATCCAGAATTATTTTTATACCTATGTTTTTTTTTTAATGATAGGATGTTAATCAGTTACTCAAATCTACATCTCTTGCCCAGTAAAGGTTTTTGTTAAATAATTAGATTGAAGCATTATGGTGTGCATATGTCGAAACCAACAAGACTGACATTGACACTTTTAATTTGCATTAGGTTGGAGAGTCCAACGTAGGCAATGAAAGATCTCAACAACTGTGCAGACATTTACATGCAAGAAACAAAAGATCCTATCCAATTACAGGCAAAAATGCCAAGCATTCTACTGGTTTGAAAAAGATTAATGGGGGTTTCATAGTTGAAAAAGTTGACTCACCCTGCTGAATATAAGAAAAGGGGAATATAATCCACCATGACAGAAATTCAAAGCAAAGAGCAACATAGAAAGATTTAATGCAAAAAGACTTGAACTTTAACAACAACGCCTACAGAAACAATGATTTAGATGATTTAGGCAATTTGTCTGCCAAACTGAGAGTCTGATACAGGGAACGAGGGAGAAAAGAAATTGAAAATTTTCAGCTTACCCAACAAACACAAGGGATCTTTATAAATCTTTCAAGGGAAACACATAAATGGTCAACATTAAAAACAGCAAATTGTGAGAAAATTAACACATCAATTGTTGAAATAGACAGTCTGGCAATAAAGAAGTAGCCAATAAGTACACAACAATAGAGAAAGAAGCTACCTTTGAGCTGTCAGCCAAAATAAGGGCGGTTCTTGTCATATTCGCTCTATTACTTGAACTCTTCACTGTGAGCCTTAACTGAGATGTAGCTTCTTGTTCTTGTGGTAGACTACTTAGACTGAAGATGTAGAAATTTGTTTTTCTTTTTTATTTATTTTTTAAAAATTATGGATCACAGAATCACAGAGTGATGGGGATGGAATAAAAAATTTTATTAAAAAAAAAAAAGAAAGCTATAAAATGATTTTTTTTTTGTCTCATCACCGTCTACACATATTTCTACTGTAATCTATACCAAGGTTGATCCAGTAGAGTTACGAAAAATCTACGATGCTAAACTACAATCGAATTATACAGGTATAAGTGACACTCATATGAATATAAAGAGATCACTTTAAATGGCAACTTTTTTATGAAAAATAAAATTTAAATCCTTAACCTGTTACTCTACGAAAACATGCCGCGGCCAACTACTGCAGAAACAGAGGTTCGTTAGGAAATGGTGGAAAAGCACGGGGGGGACGGGG
The DNA here is from genome assembly GCF_036785885.1 of Coffea arabica. Classification (NCBI taxonomy): domain Eukaryota; kingdom Viridiplantae; phylum Streptophyta; class Magnoliopsida; order Gentianales; family Rubiaceae; genus Coffea; species Coffea arabica. The sequence goes on along the minus strand of NC_092313.1, from coordinate 2,729,887 downwards.
TCCACTCAACTTTTGTGCGAGAAATTCCAAGAGCTATCAATTAGATGTGCCCCAATCCAGCGTTCCACCCAAACACATCTAATCCCCTTCCTAATAATTTGGAATAATTGCAGAAACCTCTCCTGAAATTTTTAATAGTTGTACTCACTTCCCTTCAGATTTGAAAAATAACATTAACCTTTTGCTAACATGAATTTGGGGCCTATAGTTGACATAAGATATGATGAATTTACTTCTATATCCTAAGAGTTTAAAATTGTTAGTAAACAAATTTGGGGCAAAAAATTAGGGCGATAAACAAGTTTAAAATAACTAATTAAATGAAATTAACGATTATTTTTTGCTTTATTAGGCATTGTAAGTGTAATTACAAAATGGTGTCATTTTGATGTTCCAACATGGTGCCATTTTGTGATTGACAACACTTGAGAGGACAATGCAAATCATATATTTTTTACATAGAAGAGAAACAAAAGCAAGAAAATGTAGGAGAAAAAAACTTATGGGTAAGACTTCATGAAAGAATAAGTTTTGGTGGTTTTGATTGAACTTGTTTCATTTTATGCATTCATGAAACAAAAAGAGAAAGATAGCAAAAATTAAGGCAAAATCTGAGGATTTTTCTATTAAAAATCTGTGACAATTAAAAGATGATAGGTAAGTAATCCTTTATCATCTCAACTTAATACACAAAGTTGTAGGGTTAGTTCTAGTATAATGAAATTGCTGCATCGATCATGAGAGAACATAACTGTGTATGAAATATGGTAAATAGTATGAGATCGATATACTATAAAACATAACAATAAGAAATCTCTTGTACTGATCAAAGGTGAATTTTCTTACTTGATCAATAGTCTCTTTATATGCTTTCAAAACCTCATATTTTTGAACATATGTTTGTTGTTTCTTCCAAATTTTACTACTGTCCTTGTTCTCTTTGCACATAGATTCTCTGAATTTCACTAATTATTTTCTATCTCTTAATGTTTTTCATTTTTTTTACTAATACTATCTCACAAGAGGCAAAAAATGTACAAATGAAATAAAATTATTATTTCACTTCCCAAAAAACTTTTTTAATGGCACTTTTTTTAACATAGGCTGAAGTTACTGTCAAAATCTTAAATTTGGAAGATGCTATTTTTCAAACCTCAGGAGAGGTGAGTGCAACTATCAGAAATCTCAGGGAAGGTTTATACAATTATCCCTAATAATTTTGTGCTTGAAATTGGGCTATCAATGATAGCAGCCATTCTTTAAATATTTACTTGATAAAATAAATAAATAGAGGTTTACTTTCTTTTCTTCTTCTACATCCTGTTTTTTCTTTACCACTCACAGTGCTGTTATTGTTAGGGGCAGAAATGTTAGTGTTATTTTTTGTGTGTTTTTTTCTTAATCAAACTTTGTAGCAAGAATCTGAAACGCTGAAGGGTGCATTCAAAAAACAAAAAAACGCTGAAGGGCCTAATAAGTTATTGCGTCGGAGACCGACTCGGACATGAAGAAATGAATAATTTTGTGACATTTCAATTTAATACGGTAAAATTTCCTCAGTTGTCCTGTTTGCTCCTTTTTTTTTTCCGACTTTTCGACCTTTAGCATCAATACAAAAGTTTGCTTTTATATATTACGCCGTTTTCACCAAAAAAAAAATATATCAATACAAAAGTTCAAATTTTGCCTGCCCCACGTAAGACTTGTAGTGGAAAGACAACCCAGCAAACAAAAATAATCGACCAAACACAAACTTGAACAGGGCCCAATCAACGTTGTCCTATCTAGCTAAAAACCATAGTTATTAAACTTGGTATGGTCTGATGGTTCAATCGATCAACCCGATGAATCGATCATAAAATCGGGTTGGATAACTAATTGGATTGTTTAAACAATAAACCTGTTGACTTGTCGGCAGTTCAACCGATCAACTCGAGCATGAGACTTCATGTATAATAGTAAAGTGCAATTACCACTAGACTAACAATTCATTTGTTGATTGTTTGGTCCTTATTATATAATATATTAGATTTTTATTTTATTTTATTTTTTCAAAACAAAATTTACTTGAAATCTTTTAATAAAAATTTATTTCTCCAAAACAAAATTTATTTGAAATCTTTTAATAAAATTTTATTATTCTCCAAATTCCATAAGTTATGAAATGGATTAAAAAAATAACATATTACACAATTCATTTTAAAGGTAAATATCATTCTTAATAATCTTTTGCACTTAAAATTTGTAAATAAACTATATAATTACACTTAAATAAAATTTTATAATTAAAGTTTGGTGGATTACTAATTATATTTAGATTTTGTTAATTCTTATAATAATTAATGATTCTATAATAAGTTGGACTAACTGAGCATTTACTATGGTATCATTTATTATAGTTTCAACCATATCAAAAATTATGAGACATAATATTTAAGTATATTTAGAGACCCACCGATTAGACCATTCACCAACTGATTTAACCAATAACCCGTTGACCTACCTCTTTGAACGAGTCCTCCCCCAACCAGATTTAATAACTATGCTAAAAACAACCAAGAGCGAAATCATTCCCGTGGACAACCTCTGTTTTTAAACTTGGATCGGACCGGTCGGTTCGACCGATCGAATCGGGAATCGGCCAGTTGGCCGGTCCGAGTTAATCCTAAAAACCGGGAAATCAAAAACTCAGTCAAACCAGGTCAAAACCCGAGTTTGACAGGAAAAATGAACCCGGTCTCTTTTTTTTCTTTTTTCTTTTTTTTTTACTTTTTTTGAAAGGGCAAAATATTTTTAATATGATGTTTTGATCCTTAAGTTGTTAAAAATTATTAACATACCTCAAATATTTCATACTTTATAAATATTGTCTTAAAGTTTGGTGTTATTTTTCAATTAAGTCCATAATTTTAATTCTAAACTTGTTAATGCTTATTCAATAATATAAATTGCTACTTGATTGCTCTAATTTATTTGTATTTTCTTATTAAATATATTTGAAACATCAAATATATATGAATATACCTTTATTAATATTAACATGTTATTAAGTATTTTACATATAATATTTTAATTTTTAAATAAATTTTATTTATGACGTCATCCGGTTCAACCCCTATCGAATCCGGTTGAATCCATTGACCCCTGACCCCTGAGCTCGACCTAGTCTATATCCGGTCCGGTTCTGAAAACATAGTGGACAACCCTCCCGCTGCTGTGCAGTGCTCCCTTAGTGCCTTTTTCTCTCAAAGACAGCCAAGTAAAAATCCAACAATCATACATTAGTGATTTTGTGCCTTAGTCCCTTAGTGATTTCTCTAATTTGTCTGCAATTCTATTGCTATAGCGATTGGATTCAGTTTGTAGAAATACCTGCAACCCTGAAAAATGCGAGTCAAAAAGATTAAAAATTGATATATCCTACACCAACAGTATACAGTATCAGCAATTAATTACAAAACAAACCTTTAACTAAAATTTACGCCAATGTAAAAACCCGGATCAGAAGGCGTTCGGACCGACACAACCTGCCAAGTGATTAGAGGGAAAATTGACTCGACATGAGTTTGGAACTCGGGAACAATTTGCGAAGGACACGACAAAGGCCTAAATAAGCTGTAGACAGGTCCTCCCAGCTCTGGAGTCCATAGATGAACTTGGCAACGACAATTCAGAGGTCCACTGGGATGCAAGGACTTGATCCTCACAGTAGATTTCACCACTCACAATAAACGCAGCAAAATTGCTTTAATACGACTCCAAGAAAAACCATACCCCAATTCATACACCCAATATTCCACCATCTCCTCTGGATCTGAAAATACCACTACCTTTGTTTGACGTACTAGCAAGAACTTGTACCCACCAAGTTTTCCGTTTTCCCATCACTCACCACAGCAGCTCAGAAAGAAAGACCGAACGCTCTGCGCAACAGCCATCGCCCGTAAGGAAAGACGAAACACTCGGGACAACAGCCATGTAGATACACTTTTACCGGCAAGAATTGGAAACGCCATGTGCTTGAGCTCCCCATGGTGGTCCATATTGATGGCCATGCAAGCAAAGATACCCCAGATGATTTCAACTAAAAGGTGAAAATTCGAGCAAGAATACAAACCATCAAAAACCACCAAATCTGCGCCACCACCATCTATAAACTTTGGTCGGCGAGCATGCCATTTCAAATTTGGTAAAACAGCAAGAAAATGGGTCAACCATCACTATCAATATACTTCACATACAACTGCAGCGTGGCTACGTATACAACCCACGTATAGATACTAAAATAAAAACACACAATAGAGTCAAGTACTAAAGAGATTGACGAGATGCAATCTGTTTTTTATTCTGGCAACTGTTCAAGAAGAACTTAATTTTGTTACTCAATATCACCACAATACATACAACTAAAAGTCTGTGACAAATCTACCATATCATCAGCTAGAACAGTTTCAAATACTCTAAGCATTCTGCTTTTGATGACAGGTACCGCCCTCAAAATAACCATTTACTAGATTTTGCAAGTTCTCAATCACCTCCCACTTGTCTTTTCCACGAGTCCTCCACGATCAATTCATTGACTCCCCAATCCTCATAACTGAAACAAATACATGAAAATAGTTCTTAAACAGAGTAAAAGAGGGAAGCAAATGGAGCAACCCAGTACCTTATGAATAAGAGAATGGTACACATATAACATAGGCAGTATCCTACCTTCCATCCGGAAGGTAACGGCGGATAGTGAAGGGTATCTTCCTCTCTCTAAGCTCCTTCATTGCAATCTAAAATAAGCGGCAACACAGAAAACAAGGTCATGAAAATGATTGAATTACTCAATGCGAGGGCCCCCCAGGGGGAGGGGCAATTATCTAAAACACGATTCTAACAAAATTATCCACAATCAAGCTACAAAAATCTTTCAACGACCATTGAAAGAAAAACCACTAATGCTACAAGTTCCAGACTAAAGGTGGAAAGTCACCCATGGAAGAGAGAGAGGATAAGATCTATACTCCCCATAGTACCAATCACATGACACAGTAGTAAACAGCAGGAGGTCCACCTGCCGGCAAGCCAAGCCAAGTTCCATTTTTAAGACATATATAGCATTGCCTGACTCGATTGATTTGAAAAATAAATAAATAAAAATATGCCAGAATGATAACACTTTTGCTTTTTGTAGCCAGTCCTGAAAACACACGTTTTTTAGGGGGTGGGGAGGAATCAAAGTGCAACAGAAGGACTAGGATATTGCACATACCTTTGCTGACAACTTACCCTCCTCCACCTCATACCCCATTACCAAAGCCATCCTACCCTCTCACACACCAACCTAACAATCCCTAACTTCTGCTGTGGTACCACCACTGCCATCACTTCTCTCAAGTCACACTGCTAAAAAAACCCTTGGTCTCCAATTCACCACATCCATGGCAGCCACAAAACTCAGTGACTTGCCAAGACCTGATTAACCACTCCCACCATCCCCACATCACCCCTTCAGCCTTGCAGCTGCCTACTTCTTGGACTCACCAGGAACGTTTGGGTTGTAAGTCGGATCTTCTATTTCTTCAAAGAGAAACGGGAGCAGAGGTGGAAGTGTAAGTGCATAGGAAATATGGGAGGAGGGAGCTGCAGAAGGAGAGAGAAGGAAAGGCGAGAGGGAGGAGACATATAGACAAAGGTAGAAAGCTAAGAAAGGAGGGTGATAGAGTAAGTGTGTTTTCACTGGTGTCATTTTATTCATAGGTCAATATAATAACATTTGAAACATAAACTCATCAAAGTGTACGACTCATCCATGACCAGTCTCTACATTTGTTCAAGAAACTCCTAACTTCAACACCATAAAATTATATCAGAAGCCTTCTGAATAAAGATAAAGAGGTAGGCAACCACCAACTACTGTCATCTGGTTTTATTCAAAGTTTAACAACACAAAGGAAAAAACAACGAAAAAATGATATACCCCTCATTTGTCAAGGAAAAAACCCAAAGAAAACTCAAGTTTTGGGCCTATCATAGACACATCAATAGCTTAAAAAAGTTTCTCTACATGACATACAACATCCACAGGACAGAGTACTTTGCTATTGTTCTCTGCCAGACAAGTATCAGAAAATAAATATTTACTATCCTCTTGTCAATCAAATCTGTCAGACGTTTTGGAAGGGACAGCTTCTTCTCTTCTCCGGGATAAACAGAACTTGTTTCCTTTCATAAGAAATAGTTTTCCCCTTACAGTTAAATTTGATGCAAAGTGCTAGCTAAGGAACAGTTTAAGCACTATCAGCCTTATAGGGGGATAACGACAAGCAATGAAGCAGAGAGAATGGTGTATACAGTAAACAAAACAATAAGAAAAGGGTAAAAAAAATATATTAATATAATTCTCCAATCAGACATGCTCGTTATGAGGTTTACCTCAAGTGGATCAGTTTCACCCTCCAGCTCAACCATGACAGGAGCATTCATGCTATTCAACCAGAGAACCACATAAAATTTAATAACACTCGGCATTTTACCAGAATCTATTAAGAATAATATTCAAGTAAAAAAAATTCAAAAGCAAATGTAACCTGATTTGCAGAGCACGAGTTCCCAAAATCCTAGCACGTTCATATTTCGTCATATACTTGGAAGTTTTCCGAGGGCGTTCAACTGGCACATCTTGCTTTTCTTCATTTTCACCAAGAACTGGATCAGGGCCTTCTTCATTATTATTTTCTTCTTCCAACTCAGCCCCTTCCTGCCAAATGAACCAATAAAAAGTCAATAAGCTACTCTAGGTGTTGACATAGTGATTACCATAACAGCTATCAAATATGCCAAAACCTTACCTCTGGCTCAGGGTCCAATGGTTCCTCCTCATACCTGAGCATGTAAAGGTTTTGTCAATAAGGTTGCAAAGGAAATATTAAGTTTGTTTTCAGAATCACTTAATTAGCTACAAAAGCTACTAGAGGAGAAATATTGGGGGCAAAGGCAAATATTAAAAATGGATATGGCGATGATGACCACAGCAAACCAGAATCGTTGAGTATCAACAGAATACTGAACCACATTGCATATATGGTAAGTGAGAAAAAATATGGCCAAACACAACAACTCAGGAAGCTCTCTTTATCACTAATTGAATCTGATAAATTGAAAGGCAAAACTTAAGGCAAATACTTTTATTACCATTCAACAATTGGAATATATTTAAGAAAGTCCAAAATTACTCTCCCATCCATGATAAATTCATGAGATTACAGAAAATCACCCCTTTTCAGAGTAAAGGTTTAGCAGAATCCCTCCAGGCAAACAAACAAAAAGGGTACAACCGCAAAACCTTTTGGCGCACATCCCCCTGTACCATGTGTTGTCCAGGAACCCCAAGCGAAAATTCTGGTGTCAATAATACTCAAAAACATGATTCCCAAAACATATAAGGGCTTTTAAAACCATACTTCCATACTTTCCACACAAAATTTAGGTCTTTGAGAAGAATGATCTCTATCCAACCTCAATACCTTGGTAATTGGATATGCTCGAGGGAGTGTACAGATAAACCCCGAAATTGGGACCTGGGAGATGGATACCTCAGCCAAATGGCGGGACAAGGAGGATCAATATTGGAATCAGTGAACCACCCCTAGGGCTCAATTTCTCCTGGACGTGTGTAATTCGTTACCTAATCTACCTTGTTTTGCCTTAGTATCCCCAATAAATACAAGTAAAAAAATCCATTAACGAGAGGCAAATTCCTTCTATACTTAAACCTAATTCAGAAACCCTAAACCCAATAACATGTTATTCAGGAAAACCATGATTTAAACCCAAGAACAAAAAACTGTCATCGATGCATACAAGGAAAAAAAGATACAAAAGAGTTCAAGGCCGAGCCAAAAAAAGGCTAAAAGCACCATCGTGGTTATCTACCAAAATTTGACAAATCAAACGGGAATTCAAACAAGAAGAAGAAAATGTCCAGAAAAAAAGTAAACAATAAGACTGTGTAAGACAATAAAAGCTCCAAAGTGAGGCAAAATCGACGAACCCTCCGTCCATCTCAAAGTCTTCGTCCGCCATTGTCAATCGAGAACCTGCCTCAGGATCAGTGTCTTGCTCTGATGCTCTCCCTTTCTAGCTTCGCGATACTTGGGCAGAAAATATCACGCGAGATTTTCACTTTCTTTATTCTGAATATTAATACCGGCTGGCAACATATTATAATAAGTCGGTTTCTCGCCGCTCGTTAGTACTGCTAGCTTCGAGCCTTATGCTATTCCTGTCCATGGACCTTCGAGGCCCGGTTAAGTCTGAACTCTCCCATTTAAACAAAAAGAAAAAGACCCCGGACCAAGTGTCCATCTTTAAGCTCACAACATGAAGGCCCAATATTGGAGTTCGGGAGAACCTGAATTCAGAATTTTAAATATTTTTTGTTTCCTTTCTTCCGGAAAATGCATTTGACTAGTTTCCAACGTCATAGATCAAACCAATCAGATAAATTTGATTTAACACGTGGATATTGCATCAAAATAATTCTTGCCATGTAATTTTTTTAGTTCATATATATAATGACATACAATCATAGTGCATCAAACCAATTTGCCACACTCTCGGAACCTGACTTATTATTGACGCACAATCCATTCATCGATCGTCACAGAGTTTTTTTTTTTTTTTTTTTTAACAATTCCATAACATATGTAAGTCAATTATTTTCAAATAAAGAACAATAGAAATGTACATTTTGTCCACTTCTGTTCAAAAGCAATGTTTGAACGTTAAAAATTATAAACTTCCAAAAAAATGTCTTAGTGCTTTGGAACAAAATTACCCTCATCCTAACAAATCCCTTCTTCTTATAAATAAAGATTTTCAACTTTCTCTTCTTTAGTAAAAAGACCCGGCTTTTGTACGTGGGTTGTTATGTCTTCTTCTCCTTTTTAAAGAATAAAATTAATGGCTAGATACCAGAAAAAATGTCCCAAAAATTGATTACTTCAAATTTTGGTACTATTTTTGTGGTGCTACTGATGGAAATTCTTCTGCACAAAAAATAATTGATTTTTTTTATAAACTCTTAAAGCGTATAATTTTTGAAGTGAGGTAGATTTGCGAACCTTTTTATTGTTTCATGTCTTTTTATTTTTAAAATGTATTTTTTTCAGTAACATGAGATGCAACATATTTTTCTCTAATATTTTTTGGTCATTTTTTAAAAAATAAATGCAAAACTTGATCTCATCCCATGAATATTTTAATCCACCAACTACTAATATGATTACATTTCTATCCTTTCATCTTTTGCTTTGTCCCTTATGGCTAGTTTGTGAGTTTAGGACAGAAAGGAAAGGATGAGAAAACTTAAATTATGAGAGAAATCAGAAAAGAAGAGAAGAGATGTGATTCTAATGTTGTTTGGAAGTTTTGGAAAGAAATGGAATGATTTTGGATATATATATTAATAAAATTTCATTCAAAAGTTTTGTGAGGATAAAATGGACAATTTGAAAAAATTTTGTAAGCTTCCGTCAGTTTTCCTTTGCTTTCCGCCCGTCTTGGTCAGAAAAAATTTTGCACTGTAGCAGCACGAGGCATCCCTTTAAAATCCGTTCGTTTCTTTTCTTTTCCGTCTCACTTAAAAGTCTTAAACGTAGGAAAGTCCACCTTTCTCTTCCTTTCTTTTCTATTCCTTTGAAATCAGAACTCCCAAACTAGCTACTAGTGCAGGGGGTGAAGTACTAAAAAATAAGCCTTAAAAGACAAAAGTGATTTTGACCATATATTAAACGGGTTTAATGGGGTTTACCCTTTCTAATAACTCCGAAGTGACCTACGAAAATGGTGGACCAGAGTGGCTAATGTCGAGTGAATTTGCCAGCCTGACAAAGGCCACCCAGGATAAATCCTCCGTCCAGCTCCAGCACTAGAAGGCAAGAATCCGTTGTCGTTCCCTTTGAAATCCAGTTCACAAAATTAAGAAACCTGTCCGGATCAAAGCTCAGTGGATGCTCCCAGATATTGGGGCCTCGTCCAATTGCCCACGCGCTGACAACGACCTGTACACCCTCGACCTTGAGAATGGTAAAGTTCATAACTGGACATGTACCAGCGGCACGACGAGGAAGAGAGAGTGGCGCTACAGGGTGTACTGCAATGTAATCTCATGGTTTCTTTCAGGTTTGCTTGCAAAGTAAGAGAGCTGTGGCATGTCGGGCTCCTCCTATTGTGCTACAGGGTGTTGTAATCCGCCACTGTATATACCGCACCGTTCCCAGATTGTCGTTGAGGAACGAAACTGATTTTTTTTATTTTAAATTTTTTAACTTAGGATTATGGAGAGAAGGCGGGACAGTGGTGGTGTGAGAAAATATAGGGAATCATTAATTGAGTATAGGCGAAGCGCTGGTTTTCCATTCCCTAGTGAAAAAACAAAGTGGTGAAGATGCGACCATAAGTTTTGAGTTGAGTTAGGCACCATCATCATCCTATTTTTCCTTTCATAAGAATGGCCAAGACTTCACTCATCGTGTTTTCTTTGCATGGAAATTTCTAAACTTTTGGTATATGCAAAATTATATTTTACCCGACCACGTTAGGTTGTCAACGGTTCAGGTTTGGATTCGGACCCGACCTCAACCCGATAATTTTTTTTCTCAGGTACGATTTGAGAAATAATTCTATTATTCGAATCTGAATCCGTACCTATTTATTCTCACAAAAAAAAGCAAGTCGAATATGAAATATTTAATTTCGACCCGTATTCGATCCGAACAATATATTAATAATTATAAAATATAAATATTTCTAAATACAATAATAATTCTTTTACCAAATTAACAAACCCTAATTTTGTTGGGGCCTTATTTCTAAATACAATAATATTTCTAAATACATTATTTTGTTGACTTTATTTTTTTAAGTTGACTCGGCCCGATCCGAGATCCGTTAGACCCTATTCCGAGATCTTAAGCATAAAACCCGTCGAGTATACGGGTCGGGTCCAAAATTGGTACATTATTAGCAGGTTCGGTGTTCGAAATTTTCAATTTTGACTCGAAACTGACCCGTTGACAAGTCTAGACCACACCCCAACAATATTTTGCAATATATATATATACTACTATAAAATTGAAAGCCAAATAATAATCTATATGCAGTCGTATGTTGTAGTATAGTTTCCGTAGGTGCAGTACAGTGAATTGTTTCCTTGACAGTTGCTAATTTCTCTCATTTCTCAACTTACCCACCTATACGAATGACTTAAATGGAGCGTACGAAGCGAAGGACACGATTCATAAATAGAGCGTACGAAGGGAAGGCGACTGGTGGCATTGAATAACTTACATTCAGTTCTCTCCGTCTATTTATTTATTTTTTAGAGGGGCTTGGGTTGGGGTGCGGGGCAGTATGAAATGGAATTTTTTTTTTGAGTAATTCAGAACATGTTCCAACTCGAGTTTTTTGGATCCGAGCCGGCACATCAGATTGGAGGGCAACGCTGCAACCCCACGCAATGTTTAGCCGAACGTGTCATAGATATTTTAGGAAGCAGTTTTGATCCCGAAACTTGTGTTCCAAAGGATTGCTGCTGCTACTGGACCAATCTCGTGAGGCATATGAAATGGAATTGCGTTAACATGTGAAGGTGCCAACAAACCTAAATATTTGAAGTTGAAAGGTGAGCCGGATTTTTCAAAAAAAACAAAAAAAAAAAATGGTGAGCCGGAGGAGTCGCCGTTTGAACTCCTTAGATCTCTGCAATCGCGTGTGAAAGAGAGCACGAACGGTTTCATGGAGTACCAATTAATTTTCATCAGGACGGGAAAATATCGGGATGTTACCCGGATATTGACCGTGAGTTGAATTTCCACGTCACTGGCAGACTAGCAAAGCCCTTCATCCATCCGTACGAATAAGTGGGCCTGTGACTTGTCCGGTAAAAACCGGTTAGTAGTTTTATTTATATGGATATAAGTATTCCTCTGGAATGGTATTTCTTGTGTGTGTCCGAGGGCGCATAATGCTTATAAGGGCATCCACAATTATTTACACTCTTTAGAATGTAATATATATGTCCCGTCAGCATTTCACTTTCTTCTCTTTTATTACACTTCCACTCCACAAGGTGTAATAGGATGGGTCCACAATTAAATCAAATATTTATTTTAATGTTGCATAACTCATATCCCATAAATAAATAAAGTAATTTTTAAAAATAATTTTGTTATTTTTAAAAAATAAAGTATTAACTTTCGTTAAATTTTTTACCTTTTGAATTTTTTATTTTCTAAAAATGATATTATTAATTTTTAAGTTTGAACAATATATCTTTTTCTATCTCTAAAAAATAATATATTGTTATTTTTTGAAAAATAATTATGCAGAAAATTAAACAAATATTTGATACCTCAAATGTGAAGATATCATAATAATTCATACTTAATTAATAATTCAAAATGTAATTAGTTGAACTCCATAACATAATATTACATAATTTAAATCAAATAAAATACAAATAATAATAACATAATGTAATTAATTGGCCAAAATTTTGTCCGGCTCTTAAAATTTGTAATGGGGGTCACCCATTACATGCATTATCAGGATGATGCATATAATGGATATTACACGACCACAATAAAGTGGCCGTGTAATAACCCATTACAATGTCAGACATTACACCACCGTTGGAGATGCCCTAATTAGTCCTAGTACTTGTATAATAAGTGTAGCACCGACACATAAGCCCAAAATAAAGAAAAATCAAATATAAACCCACCCGAACAAATAAAGGAAAATCGATATTGAGACAAAAGAAAATTTTCTATTAATCAAACGAGAAGGCTGCTCATTACCAATTCACAAAACGGAGGCTACGTCCTTTATACATGTACATAATGTCCGAAGCTTTAGACTCCACAAATATATACCCTATGCGACTAACATACAAATCGACTAAGATTAGTACTAATACATCTAGGAATTGAACGTTTCCTACGTAACAGCTGCAGATCTTAATATATTTTAGTGTTTCTGAAACCAGTCTCCGCAGATTAATTTATTATAATTTTTTTTCGTAATTCATTTATTATAATTTATTACGGAACGTGAATAAGATGACATGAAACAATTATAGAAAACGAAGAGCTTGGCTGTGTAGTAGCAAGACATGCTATGCAAGTCATTACTACTCATTTAATGGGAGAAACCAGACGGCCTTTTTTCCATGTCTCGGGAGCCAAGATGTGCAGCTTGTCTACTTTTTAGTAGTATATGACTACAAAATATCGGTTGACGATGGTATTATAAAATATGACTATATATTATTCACACACCCCCCCCCCCTCCTCTTTCTCTATCATATTACCATATCAAAAATATCCTCGATTTTTGTCAGTGCAGCCTTCGTTTCTGGAAGAAAAAAAATACTTATGATTGTGGGTTTTGAATTGATGCTTAATTTAATTATTTGCTGTATAATTTCCCCTGTACACGTACCTTGAGTAACTTGTTTCGACTTATTTTGAAACTTAAGAGGAAGCTTGAATGGTAGTCAATATCTTGACTGTTTAGATATGTTCATTTGATAATTGAGTTGATCAATTGCAAACAAAAATTCAAGAAGCTTTGGAGCTTAACAAAGTAAGATGAGAATAAGGTGTTCCAGATAAAGAGTTTAGGAATTTTAACAATTTGTTGTTTAACGTTGGATTGCTAATCACACACACACTCTCTCTCTCTCACACACGCACACACAAGAATGAGTCAAAGAAAGGATTTGGACTTGCATTGTGCAGAATCCCCAAAAAAAAAAAAAAAAAAATTGTTTATCTTCACAAAAAAATTCATCCAAATTTTTTATATAACATTAGGAAGGGGAAAGGCAAGAGGAAATTTCTAAAACTTTAAATATTTGATAGATACAAAAATAGGGCCTTTTAGCTATTTCGGATTTCCGAATACCCAACTCTTAAATTACATCATGTTGGGACATTAACTCTTAAACCTACGTACAAACAAAGACAAAGACTTGATGTCAGCTATATTATTGTTTCTACCAGAAAAAAGAAAAAAGATGATTGTCCGGCGGTTTGATTTAACATTCTTTAAATTTGTCTTCATCCTATGATAGTCAAGCACTTATTACTATGTCGGAATCCAATATTACGAGTTCATAATTAAACACGACACATACTGCCTTTTTTTTTTTTTTTTTTTGTGGGTGGAATTTTATGTTCTTTCTGTTTAATGGGATAAGTCTTGTATCCGGGAAGAACCCTAGTCGTGTACACTGTTCGTACTGGATGTTCAATTAGTAAATTCAAGATCAATCCCATAAATCCCTTGGACAAGAAGCAATTGCCTTAGGCTCTAGTTCTGTTCTACTACCTTTCTTGAAACGAATGTACATTACAGTATCTTTTGGATTGTAAATTTCTAAGAAATTTTTTTTTTCACGTTTTCAGAGAATAAATTTTTAAATTTTTTATATCTTTTTTTTACATGCATTAAATCGCTACAACGTATTTTTTTAAAAAAAATAGCAATTCAAACAAAACTTTTGTGTATTTTTCAATCACCTTAGAAATTTTTTTTCTCAAAGTAGTACAGCCGTGAACTCAAAAAAAAAAAAAAAAAAGGTAGTGCAGCCATGGATTATATACTATTGATTCAAGGATCCACCGACTCTGCAACTGTAAATTAAGTATTTAATACTAGTCTTCGACTTCGTTGCGTTGACGTTTGGTTGCTGGATTTTCTATCAGTCAGTGTAGAAACTGCACTCAAGGCATTAAGTACTTTGTAGTGGTACCGGGCAAACGGAGACTCTCTAAGATCTTGCTGTGTTCAACGTTCATCCTCCCTGTTCCTTCTTGAATTTTTTTTTTTTTTTTTGGGAAATATTCCTTCTTGAATATTTTTCCAGAGTTGTTTCAATCTCATAAACTGTCATAATAATACTCCCTCTCTTTTTTTATAACTGACGTTTAAGAAATTTGCTCTAGTGTACTTTTATCTGTCGTTTTATTATCCCCATACAGTATTAATTATTTTTTCACAATTTTACCCTTTTATCTCTCTTTTCCAATACAGGGTTCTTAATTACTACTCCTAGTAATTATTGCTTCTCTCTTTGTAACAATTCTAGTACTCTAGTGAGAAAAAATATGGGTGAATTGGACAATCAATGAGGGTACAAAAGGGAAGTAGTGTACAGATTTAAGCAATGAAAAACTTTTCTTGATTGGTGTGCACAACCTTAAACGTCAGTTATAAAAAAAAGGAGGGAGTAATTGTTTGGACTTGGAGTTGGAGAGCGACGGAAGTTGCGTTATTATTGCTGTTCCCCGATGAGAGTCAGGCCTAGAGTTTTTCCCTAGAAAATTGGGAGTAAATGCTCCTCAACTCTGAAATGCAATTAATGGACATAAAGCAAAATTTCGCTGGTATATTTTAACACACACAACTTTGCTTTTACTTTGCATTTGGGCCCTTCTATCATTTTGCATCATTTTGCATTTTGGCCATTTCACTCTGACATCGCATTTAACCTTCTTGAAATTGCTTATCGTATTATTTTACCATTCTTTTTCATTTAGAGACGTCTAATTAAATTGTTCCGTTTATGTATTTTGCTTAAGAACAACTTTTAATGTGTCCAGTGTCCACACGAGTCATAGATTACCAAAAGAACAATAATATTATTGTCGGTGGATCCAATGAAAGATGTTTCTTATTTTCAAATCACGTTGCTTAATTAACGGAATTACTCCGTACTTGTAAACATATACCATTTAAAAATGGTAATATAGGGCCATCCCAAAAAAAAAAAGGGTTACATCTCTCACACTGATGCCGGTGATTAAATGATATATGAAAAGATATAGGGAAGGTGAGGTGAAATTAGTATTCGAATATCAAAGATTTCATTAGTATATGGAACTTTTTTGTTTAGCTAATATTTAAGGAGGAAGTAGTGTGTGTTAACTTCATTTTGTGGCGCAAAGGTGCAACTGCCCTCCAGGAATTATTTTTCACAGGCAACAAACACATCAAATTTAGATGCCCCTGGCCAAAGTGGCACCTTCCCTACATGATACATCTAAGCATGTACAGCCATAAGCATAATTGACCTCGATCCAACGCTTAAAATACTGGAAATACAATGTAATAACACTAGTGACATCGAGATTAGATAAGAACAGAAAGAACAGCCTTGAGGACGAGGAGAACAAAGACGAGATTCCAACAATAAATAAATAAATAAAAAGTGGAGCTGCTTTCTGCCCCTTAAAGACTTAACAGTTTTTCCTTCTTTTTTTTTCCCAACACAAGGAGTATTACAATTTTATCAGACTAATTTTTTTGTGACTGTGCATCCCCCGTCTTCGAGAATACACAAGTCATAGAAAGGTGATTCGACCACATGACCTCGAAACCTAACTAACCTATTTTGAAACTAACCAAACCAATCCCAAGGGGCAACAGTTTTCCTCAATGGATGTGATAAATTTGGACAATTATTGTGGATGACAATTTTGAGTGATCATAATAATATTAAATAACTGAGAATTAGCAGGTACTACAGATATGCCCGGTCAAAATATTGCTTTTCGTCGGTAGAAACTACAAAACTAGCTGAGGTGGAATTCATAGATTTTTCAAGTCAAAACCTATATGATAGCGCTGTTGATATTAATTTACTCATTAACGCCTAGGGCCCTTGCTAAATCGCTTAAAAAAAAGCAACTGGCCGAGGTTCTGCACCCAAAAAAAAAAAAAGGGAACAAAACTAACCGTAGCATAAAGAAACATTTCCTCATTTAATTCAATCTGAATTCCAATTAAAGGATGTGGAAATGTGGGACTTTTGGGGCATCCTACGTCGAGGTAGTCGTGTACAGCAGTAACCACCGTCTTCATCGTCCAATAGGAACTCAGGCTAAGAGGGCACTTCCGTCTTATCCCCGGAAGCAAGCAGTGGAGTATTACTTTAGTGAAGACGCAATGGCAACTGACATTGACGCTGTATCAACTTGACAGTAGCGTAATTCTCCCGGAGCAGGGTCTACTGGACCGGAAGGTCAGTATCAAGTCAAACTCATTTTTCCCATACAAAAATCTTCACTTTCTCCGCTGATAATCGATACTCCTATAATAAATAAATTTTAGTCTCAATCACCTTTCAAAGAATAACAAGAAGTTGATGTGGGTTAAGGACCCCAGGGGCCGCAACCCTTTAGTAAAGCTGCCCAAAAACCCTGTTTAGGCTTTTTTTAATTGGGATAGCTATCCTGGTTTAGTTTAACTTTTTATTTATTTCCTTTTTTTTCCCCTAGCAATTGATTTTTGTTACTCAAAAAGTGTCGTCGTCAATTCATCAACAAGCATATTGGGGCAGAAGTTTCTAGAAGTTTACATCATTGTACCATCTCAACAGTTTCATGTGTAGGTAGTTTCCTTATTTTATTAGCAGTTTCCTTTCCTCGTGTATTTCTACTTTCTACTGACTTATTGCCTATAAATAAGCTACTGTGAAAAGAAATAAGCGGTACCTAAACTAGCCTGCAAGTATCGGACAATCGGAGCACTGGCTAATGGTAGTGGTACTTCTCTATTCCGGGAAAAAGAATCACTCTCTTAGTCTCACATGCTAGTGTAGTGTAGCATCCTTTTGTGGCTGCATATAAACATAATAGTACCATATTGTATTGGTGTCCACTCCTGCTTCTAAATCTCCCTATCCCAAAAAGATAAAAACCATTCTCACCCCTTTTTCTTGCTTTTCCCTTCCTCACCTCTGACCTCCCCCGCATACATGCCCGAGAATCATCTCCAAATCCCAGTCCAACCCCCCTCCTTCTCATGCTCCATCCTGTATTACCAGTATATGAATCGATAATAGGAGTATAATATTATTCATGCATACATACATGTTAGTAACCTCCCACATGATTCCTAACTTGTTTTTCTTCCTCCCTTTCTCAGATCTCTAACACCCTTACGTGCTCACACACCCACACACACGCTCACCAAGACGAACTATTAGCAGTACTTCTTATAAAGTTTAGACCACCCTTGAAACACTCGCCAGTCTCCCCAAAACAGGAACAGAAGGAGTGGCTTGGAAAAATTCAACGCTCGGAAGCCATGGCGGGTCCGAGCCCACAACCCTACTACACTCCCATATCCAAACCCGCAGCCAACGCCCACGTCAATACTTGGAAAAGAAACAATCTTTACTCCTTGGTCCTCATCACCATCCTCTGCTCTCTTTCTTATCTCTTCGGCGTCTGGCAACACGGCGGAGCCACCACCTCCTTCACCACCCCCTCCAACTTGGGCTCAACTCTCTCTTGTGTCCTCCCCGAGAACACCACCACTTCTATAGCCACCACCGCGTCAAAAACTTCCAACTCCAAGGCTTTAGACTTCAGCTCCCACCACTCCGCCGACGACCGAGGGATAGGTAAGGTTTCCGATGGTTCCGCCAAGATTTACCCACCGTGCGACGTCAAGTACAGTGAGTACACACCTTGCGAGGACCCCAAAAGGTCGTTGAAATTTTCAAGGTCCCGGTTGATATATAGGGAGCGGCACTGCCCGGCGAAACACGAGTTACTCAAGTGTCGGATACCGGCGCCTTACGGGTACAGAAACCCGTTCAAGTGGCCGCTGAGCAGGGATCTGGCGTGGTACGCCAATGTGCCGCACAAGGAATTGACGGTAGAGAAGGCCGTACAGAACTGGATACGGTACGAGGGCGACCGGTTTAGATTTCCTGGTGGCGGGACCATGTTCCCCAACGGTGCTGATACCTACATTAATGATATTGGAAAGTTGATCAATCTCAAAGATGGCTCTATTAGAACAGCTATTGATACCGGCTGCGGGGTAACTTTGCCTACTCTTTAATTTTTCAAGATTCCCTTTTTTATTATTTTTGGGGGAGAAGAAGGGGGGGGGGGGTGGAGGAGGAAAAAGCAGGGACAATCTCGTTTAAATGGTTTAATTGTGGGCATGTTTCCAACAATCCATCCGCCTCCGCCTCCGCCTCCGCCTCCGCCTGTTTGTCTGCTTGCATGTACTCCGCTTTTTGAATGGATAATTTCGCATTAATTAGGCTTGATCAAAGATTATGCGGATCTAATCTGTAATTGTTGTTTCTAGGATGGGGACAAATTAGGAGGAATGATTTTGATATCTAAAGTTGGGGTTTTGTGAATAAGGGATACTTTAGGTGAGTGGCTTGTTTAGCCTTTTTTTTTTCCCCTCAAAGTACATGAACTTGAAAAGCAAAATTGAGTAGCTTCCTTGTATGGCTAGAATATTGACTGATGCAAGTCATGTCTTGTGGACTAACAACTCACCGACTGTCTGATGCGTCGAGGCAAAACAGATTGATAAAAATAAGAGGGGGGTCGGTTTGTCAGAAAGACAGAAATTGTGGGTAGGGTCAAAGACTGAGGGTAGTAAGGGTACCCGAACCAGCTTTTTTAGATCTCAACTTGCGGGAAGGAATCAGATATTCTATTTGTGGATACGAAGTCCATGCACAAACTCTCGAAGACACGTGGCAATGACGGCATTGTATGCTTGTCTTCACATTCTTCAGTTCTTGAACTCTTCAAGAAAAATCCATTTTCCATTTACATTCTTCAGTTCTTGTCGTAAGAGTTGATTGAATTATTTGGGATAATATATATAAAAAATCAATCAAAATTAATAACTACATGTTTAAATATATTTATATATATATAAAATCCAGAATCTGGATAATATTCACGGTCGTCTTACGTTTTTTATGTTATGATATAAATGTACTAGGTTGCAAGTTGGGGAGCTTATCTTTTGTCCAGAAATATTCTTGCAATGTCATTTGCACCGAGGGATACACATGAAGCCCAGGTGCAATTTGCTCTGGAGCGAGGAGTTCCTGCTTTAATTGGAGTTCTAGCCTCCAAGAGGCTCCCTTATCCTTCTAGGGCTTTTGACATGGCTCATTGTTCTCGCTGCCTCATTCCTTGGGGCCAATATGGTAATTTCGAATGCCACAGGAGCTGATAATTATATGATTTTCAAGCGTTCTGCACAAGGATCAAGAAGAATTAGGAATTATTGGATTTACAATTGTTCATCATGAGATACCGAGTTTATATTTTAGACTACCGTGTTTTTTGGAAATTAATTTGTTGGGGATTTTTCTTGGGCAGATGGGGTTTTCTTAACTGAAGTTGATAGAGTTCTAAGGCCCGGAGGATATTGGATCCTGTCTGGTCCGCCCATCCGCTGGAGAAAATACTGGAAAGGCTGGCAGCGGACAAGGGAGGATTTGAACAAGGAACAAACTGGAATCGAGCAAGTAGCTAAGAGCCTGTGCTGGAAAAAGTTGATGGAGAAGGACGATATTGCTATCTGGCAAAAACCAGCTAATCATATGCAATGCAAAAAGCTCAAGAAGGTTTATAACAGTCCTGCATTCTGCCCCAATCAAGATCCTGATAAGGCCTGGTTGGTGTTTCTCCAAGGATGATGAATGATTAGCAGAATCTGGAAATGCAAAATTTATCGTATTTGTTCATTATGCTAACCTTTCTTATGCTGACACCCATTTTCAGGTACACCAATATAGAGACTTGTTTAACGCCCTTGCCTGAAGTTTCTGATGGCGAAGAGATTGCCGGTGGACGGTTGGAAAAATGGCCAAAGAGATTAAATGCAATACCACCTAGGATCAGCACGGGAACTGTAAATGGGATCACCCCACAAACTTTCCAGAAAGACTCCCAACTCTGGGAGAGGAGAATTTCATACTATAAGACTGTTAATAACCAACTTGGACAAGCTGGAAGGTACAGAAATTTACTGGACATGAACGCATTCTTGGGTGGATTTGCTGCAAGTTTGGTCAAGGATCCTGTTTGGGTAATGAATGTAATTCCCGTTGAGGCCAAGGTCAACACGCTTGGTGTAATATATGAACGAGGATTGATCGGGACTTACCAGAGCTGGTATATCACCATATTTATTGACTATACAATTTATCTGCCTTTTATTGTGATTTTCCACCTAATTAGTTTTTTTCTCCTTGCAAATAATTCTGGTACAGGTGCGAAGCAATGTCAACTTATCCCAGAACTTACGATCTCATTCATGCTGATTCAGTATTCACTCTCTACAAAGATAGGTTAGTTCCCTAACTCTGCATCATTGTTGCAAATTAAACCCTAATACGGCCAAGGACCATACGCCAAGAATTTTTTCATGAGCGACAATTTTCTGATTTTTTGACATCCAATTTATGACCCAGGTGTGAAATGGAAGACATTCTCCTGGAAATGGATAGAATTTTAAGACCCGAAGGAAGTTTAATCATTCGTGATGATGTAGATATATTGGTTAAAGCAAAGAGGATAGCAGATGCCCTGAATTGGGATAGTCAGATTGTGGATCATGAAGATGGACCATTGGAGAGGGAGAAGCTTCTTTTTGCTGTAAAATCATACTGGACAGCCCCAGCGTCCTCTGATTAAGACGATAGTAAAACGTCATAGGGGACTGACTTTCCCTTTTTTCTTTTTTATTGGGTTCTTCATTTTTCCCGGAATTTTGCTAAATTTTATTTCTTAAATCTTTGATGTTACAATTTTACTGATTCTTTAGCATTTGATTTTGTTATCATCCTCAACAGTGCCGTTGTATACACAGTTCAAAAAGTCTGAAAACCAGTGAGACGTTTGGAATTTAATGTGATTGTGGGAAAGAGTGATTGTACGTCATAGACCATTATATCAGTTTTGTTTGTATTTGCCAGACATTATTGTTATTGGAGCATGCAATTGATTAAATTTTGTAGAAGTAAATTGTCACCAAAAACTTACCGAAGGAGTACAAAAATAAATGAAATAAAAAAATTGGAATAGTAAGATACGGACTGTCAGATCACTTATTCCAAAACCAAATTGCTTGTGTGTCGGTTTAAAAAGTTTTGCGTCCTTTCATGCTCTTTATTTAATTTATTGGCGTTTAGCAGAGTTGCCTTTTTCTTGGTGGCCTTCATTTATAATAACCTTCTTGTTTGGATTGAAGTTTCTCTGCAGAAAAATTTTTACGGACCGTGATCATATTTTTAATTATCTTTTCACCCTACGTATGTCAAATTGTTACAGTAATTTTTTTATAATACGAAAGAATGATTTTCAATCTTCTTTTAGGGAATGTAGCATCATCTATGAGGGACAGCCGCAGAGCAGTTTTATTTTCGAAGATATGCTATTGATCTAACTTTTGGTAATCTTGTAAAAAAGAACGGCTTTCAAAAAGTGATTTCAAAACTTGTAACATCTTCACGTTATTCTCTTAGAATGAATGGGGACCTTTCTTTCTGAAGTAATTAGCACTATTGATGAATGCTTCGTGAAAAGCAATAATTTTCTTCAAACTTTAGCTTCCTAGTTGCCTTCTCCCAGAAGGAAAACCCCACCAAAAAAAAAGCAACTTTTCTTGTTTCGAAATTACACATCATCTCATGCATCTTTTACCCAGATGGAATCTCAAATTATTATGCTATGCTATCAGTTCCAGCCTCCAGCATTACTTTTCAAATAAGAGCTCAAGAGACTGATTTGTCCATGATGCACACTCGTTTTTAACACCCAGCAATTGGTGGATTCCACATTTCCACCATCCCAAATGTCAATTAATTGATGCCATATCTTAAGCAAAAGCAAGGTTTTGAGCCCTTTTTTTTTTTTTTTTTTGAAATATAAGGCCATCGGCAGCTGCAATCTGTAGATAAGATCATCGGAGTGTTCGTCAATATTAATGCTTCCACCCTCTGCAGGACACTTTTCTCAATTCATGGTGGCTGTCAACCCACAGTTTCGCGTGGAGATCCGGGTTTGGCGATTTTGCTGCTTACTATACCCTAGGGAGATTGCATTAAATGTATCAGCAAGCAGAAAAAAAGAAATTTTTTTTAATGTTTGTAAATAATTTGATAATGGGAGCGATTATAATGTGGAAATCTGCTCCCAAACTAAAATATTGGAAAATGGCAATGCTGAGAACTAATCCCTTCTTCGAAAAGTTCGTGTGCCGAGGCATTACAAAATACAATAATGTGCTGCAGCTTCTTCGGATTTCTCTCGATTATGGCGTCGTTATTAAATTGCGAGTTTATTAACGTGTTTTTAATCTAATGTATAGTAGTGTAGTAAATTGATGATGAGTCGTCAGAATGCCACAATCAATATACATTTGCTGCTTCTCCGTGTTGGTTAGGTTTGGGAGCAAAGTCGGATGCGTTGATAACCAAATCCTCCGTATTAGGTCGTGCATGCAAAATTCACCACCTAAGTTGCAGGCTTAATTTATGCTCCAAGGGGTATGTACGTATATAAATACATGAAGTGCAAAGTTTTAACATCAAAAAAGTGGAACAAACGTTCTAATATATAGCTTAAGAACAAGAAAATTAAGGTTCGAACAGTCCGATGGCCACCGTCAAGAAGTCTGTTGCTTCATTCGGGTCCTCCCCTGCAATGCTGGCTTTACTGTTTCTGGCTCTCGTCCTGCAAAACCATGTGGTGAAATCCCAAGAACCCAGCTGCCCAACCACCCTCGCAAACCTCAATGTATGCGTCCCGTTCTTGGTGCCAGGGTCAGGGCCAGCTGATAACCCCCCAAGCGCTGAATGCTGCAACGCAGTACAAGCAGTGAAAGAGGATTGCATTTGCAACACTCTCCAAATTGCTTCCCGTCTTCCAACTAGGTGCAGCCTCCCCGTCCTCAACTGCTGTGAGTACTAATCTCCCTGGCCTCTTTAATTCTACTACTAAATGGATTTTTAAGTTCTTGATCTCCAAAATCTACTGGAAGAATGCATCAGTTACTTCATGAGTTATTTGTGTGGTAATATATAAGTTTCAACTATCTAACAGGATTCTAATGTTTGACTGCTTTTGATTGTAGCAGCAGCAAACTGAGTCGGACGTGGGGTATCGCGGACGAATAATGTCAGGGCTCTCAGGGTCCTCTCCCTCTCAATAATTATTCGCTTTTTTTTTTTTTTTTTTTACTTTATTGCTTGCTTTCTTTCTTTCTTTTTTTATTTTATCTTTTCTGCTTTGTGTCTGATCTGATCTGCAGCCCTGGGGGCAGTGGGATGTAATGCAGGTCAGACTTGACGGACGAGTGTAGTGACATGAAACCAATAAAGAACAGATCAAATTTAATAACAGATGGAGCCAACTTACAAAATTTTCCGGGCCCATTATTTCTATTTTCTAATCCTGTAACACTAGTATACAATTTCGGTTACAAACACTGGCGCACATAGAAAAATTACTCCAACTTTTAGTGTGATCCGACGTCGTGTACCCAACGTCTTCCATCTGAGCTTGTCCAACAACAGCAATCGCTAGTCAACCGCAAAGTGAAGCAATAATAAAATATTCTAAGACAAAATAGAAACCTATTCTGACAACAACCTAGGTTGTCAGGCTTCGTTGGCCAGTCGCAATTGTATTCTTCCCAAGTACACATGGAAGTCAGGCACATCGCGAACAGTAATATATACGATGACTTGCTTTTTCTTGATAATTTCGCATAATACACTACTGCATCCTACTGCTACTACTTATAGGGCAGCATATAATGTCAGTGCAGCTGCTGCTTCATGTTTGTGAGCGGAAACAAATCAATTGTTGAATCTACAATTGCTACTTTTGGAGCAGTTTTCTTGTTTTGTGGCTCTACTAGTAGATGGTATCTTCCAATGGCGTCAATTAGAGCCACTGGTATGGGATGGGAGGGCAGCAGAGCAGACAGCTACTTCCCGATCGTCATAATTCAGCTTCTATGAGTGAGGAAACGTACCGGTACTGCTACTGCAAAACAAGAAGCTGACGGCAATCATCTACTAACCTATAAATAGGACAGAGCATTAACTGATATCCAATCCTGATTGAACGAAAACCGGACCCAGTTAACTACCGGGTACTGAAGGAGTCACTTTTCCATACGATTTCTTTCTACACAAACGAGCAAAAAAAGCGTCGTTTTTTGTTTTCGTTTCCTGAGAAGGTTTTTGTTTCGTACATATCAGTCTGATACTTGATTTCGAAAACAAGACAAAACGAAGGAGGGAACGCTCAAATGTGGCAGGAGATCCTGTGATGTGTTGTAAGTTGAGCCCCTTAATTATTAATATACAGCCCAAATAAGAGTAGGCTACAAACCAACAAGTGGAGGGAACAACATAGGAACGACTGGTATTCTAGATCTGGGCTTCCACATTTTTTTTCTTCTTTGACAGGCCAGGCCCAAAGCATCCCTGAGGATGAGAAATGGGGAAGGCAAAATGTGTTGCATGAATGGCTTCTTGGTAATAAGATGAAGTGTAGAGCAGGAGATTCTATTCATCAAAATAGAAAAAGGGGAAATGCTACTCTTATTCTCTTACTGACAGACGAGGGTGGCTTCTAATGCAAGCGGCGGAATTCTGCACGATCAAGGGTTTTTTTCTTGACACTACTCTTATTAGCTTTTTCTTTCGAAACCCTTAGGAAGGGATACTGCTGCTATAGGTGACAGGACCACAGACAATGAATGACCCAAGTGATCATCATGCGCTGTATAAACAACCAATTCTGCGCAAAGTTCTGTCTGCTAAAATATGCGAAGAGCATCCTAAACTCTGAAGGGAGATGTGATGTATTGTAATTAATCTAGAAAAGGCAGCCGTCCTTGTTACTTGAGCTGGTTGAATCATGCTACTTCAGCATTAACTAACTGGTCATGTTATATTATCTCGAACATTTACAACCTTCCTAGATCCTACTTTAGGGTCGAGTATTATATACCATGGAAGATTTTTTTTTTCTTTTCTTTTGGACGTGATACCTGTAGTAAGAGGACAATTTAATATGTGATGATGCCCTTTGAATCTGGTTCACCAGATGTACAGTACCAGCAAAAGGATGGGTGGTTATGGTTCCCCATGGTCCCAGCCTTAGTGCCCTCAATTCCAGGTTTGTTTCTCTTGTTGTCGGGCCATTCCTTTGGTGCAACAATCAGCATTTATCATTTATGAAGCCCTTAAACTCATCCACGATATGGTGACATGAACTAATAATATCTGTAGCTTTCCCTCTAATTTTGGCTGTTTTGTTGTAGTGTACGAGATCAGGGGAATCAAATTGGTGACAAAGCAGAGAGTCACAATTCGAGTAGAGAAACCGCGACGTATAATGACCATGCCGTGACGTGTTCTTTTATTTCTTTGGGCACAACCTGGTGTCGGTTTCAACCTTCAAGGGTTTCAAATTGATGAAGAATCCGTTAATGCCAACTTGAGCATGTCACAAATGAAACCCTTAAAGGTCACAAAAGTAATACTACTACTAATTTGTTCATCAAGATATGCTCTACTACAAACATAATTGTGACTTCCTATCTTATTAGGATTGTCAATTTTTTCTTTTTCTTTTTCTTTTTGGGAGAGGAAGGGGGTGGGGGAGGGGAGGGGAAGCAGTATATATATATATATATATATATATATATATATATATATATATAATACGTTTGTTTGGACAGCTAATTATTTTTTCAAATATATTTATTTACATCATCATTACAATTTTCAATACACCTTTTTATCTTCCAATTATTTTTTTATCTCACATACATCACATCACAAAAAATGATACAGTAAAAATATCTCAAATAACTTACAATCCAAACAAATACATTTTTTTCTCATACACATTATAACTGAATGAAGTGCCATGGTGTTCTAATTTTTTGAATCACGCCCAAAAGCTCCTAAAAGTTGCAAATCCACACAGGGAGCTACTAATGATTAAACTCATTTCTTTATGTGAACGCTTGATATTAATGATTGAACTCTATACCTGAGCTGTTAACATTCTTCTCGTTTTAAGTGGGCTTTGATGATCCAAAGAATTTTAGGTTTTGTTCAAATTCAATCAAAAAAGCATGGTGCTTAAAAACAGCAAAAAGTTTTGATATTCAAATCAAAGTTTTACTCGTTAGGATTGCCATTTTTTTTTTACTCGTTAGGATTGTTCAAATTCAATCAAAGTTTTTTTTTTTTTGTGCTTTATAGGAAAAAAATATATCGTAATAATTTGATATATGTGAGATAAAAAGATGATTGATAAATATATTCGTAAAAAATATAAAAAATTTTTGTTTTTTGAAGAAAAATGACAATCCAAACAATTAAAAGCTTCTCCCATGAATAGGCGCAAGATTTAGTTCATTTATCACTTTATTTCTTTTGTGTAGTACTACTGTTCAAGCGTGTGTGTACACTGTACAGTATCCTCTATTCAAGAAACACTACTAAATTTGGTCAAGAAGGGGAAATAAAAAAAAAAAAAAATCGTGGCAGAACAGTAATGATCACGATCAATCAAAGACACGGGAGACAACCAACCTTACTAATTTAGCCGGTAATGTGGATTAGATTTTGTTGAGGGAATAAAGTTTGGGTTTAAGGTTAATCATTGCTCCGAAATTATAAAGTACAAAAACAATGTACTGTAGTTGTCTTGGGTGGGCAGCGGTCAGTTTAACTGAGGACACGGTCACCAAAGTGTCTTATTTATTATCCGTCAAAAGTCGTCGGCTACGCAGCTTTAAACTCCCGGGTCCCAAATTCCAAATTCCAAATTCCAACCACCACCTCCGCCACCTCCTCCAGTCCACTCCTTTGTTACTCCGTCAATTTTGCCTAGATTTTTTTTCAGGGAAAATGGTCTGTTTCATTCTTCACAAATATAATTTTCCTCACTTTTAAAATAAACCAAATTCATCCCTGACATTTAAAAATTAAAGTTATTACATTCCTGAACCTAATTTTCAATTTGAATCAAACCATCCAATAACCCAGTAATAAATTTCGAAAATAAAATTGATAGATCATTCGGTCAATTTCATCGTATTCACATGACATTTATTAAACCAAAAAAATAAAAATTATAACATAAAAGACCATTCTTTGTCTTGGAATAGTAGATTTTTTTTTTGATAAATCTTTTCATGCACCGTTAGTATATCCGCTTGCGACTCTAGATGTGTATCATAAATATAAAATTTGGTGTTTAAATTAAAATTAAAATGATATGACGGTACATAAAACCGTCAGTGTATACAATGATAACGTAGAAAAGATTAATCTTTCTTTTTTATATTCTAATTTTTTATTTTTTATTTTAGGTTCATTAAATTTTACATGAATATCAAGTTGAGTTAACCAAGTGATCTACCAATTACACCCCCAAAATTTGTAATCAGGTCGATTGGTGGTTTGATTCAGATTGAAATTTGGGTTCAGGGATGTAACAATTTTAGTTTTTAAATGTCAAGGACGAAATTGCTTCATTTTAAAAGTGAGGGACGAAAAAAATATTTTTGTAAAATGTGAAGGATGAAACCGATCATTTTTCCTTTTTTTTTTTATCAGCAAATCTCAATTCCAATAATATTAATAGTAGTAAAAAAATTGATGATTTGCAGAGGTGGTTACGACTCGGTCCAAGAGTTGTTAGCGTGATGCATGCTTTTAAGATTCAACGAAGGGTACTTACAACTGAGTGACTAAATTGCCTCTGAAAAGTTGGGCCAAATAGCTATAACTGTAGTAAATGGTTTAATGCTGATAAATTCCAAAAAGCACACACAAAAACTATAAAAATGATCAAAAATCAAAACAGCCATGTAATTAGAGTATTTCCAGCAGTGATATATAGCCATTTTCACATCATAAACATTTGACAAAATGTATCAGAGTATACGTACTTCAAGCAACTCTTCAACATGCAGATGTAATAATGCAACTGCTTTAAGATCGTGACAGATTCTTTGGCCCCTAATTCTATGTGATTCCAACGCTTTGTTTGACTACATTAAGCGCAATTTTGCTGTTGAAAATTGAAATTTATAGACTGTGAAAGAGATGATCAAATGGCAATGAGCTGATCAGCTTTTTACTCGGCGTATTTTGTGGCTTTTAGCAGCATTTCAGGCGCATTAAATTTTTTTTACCACTTATCCATACATAGTGGGCAATTTAGTCATTTCATTTTTATTTTTTTTTTTTGCGCCAATTGATTCACAATTTTTAGGTTTGACTGGTCTTGGAAGGGTAAAGTGTGTATTGTTTTAGCTCAAGCCTTCAAGGAAGTAAAGTGAGATTAGCTCCATAGTTAGTGGGGGCGGTGCATCCTAATAAGCTCAACTACCTAAGTAGACCAATCTTGCAGATTTTGATAACTTTTTTTTTTTTTTTTTGTTAATCCTCGCTCATCTAGCTTACACTTACTTTTACTTCTACTCTAATCAATTCTAGAGAAAGATTCAACTGAACCTATCAACGAAAATTAAATCACCATCGGATAAGATGAATGCAAATTTAGAGAAGTTGGAGAGCAGAGAGTGAAAGGTGGAAACGGTTAAAAATCTTGATTCTTGGGAGGTGCAGTCAATTATCGTTGTGCTTCTCATTCAAAATGTGAAACTGAATTAAAGTACTCCCTCCGTCCCACTTTGATAGTTCTGTTCTTTTTTCACACAATTTAAGAAAAAGTAGTTAATTTTGTTGGAAAAGTAAATTTAGATTGTTATTTTCCTAAAATACCCTCACATTAAATAGAGTACAACTTTATGGGAACTTGAATTGATGGTAAAAAAAGAATCAACTCTCATTAAATGGGATAGGTTTATAGTAACAATAACTTACATTGAATAAGGGCATTTTAGAAAAATTAAAATACAACTACATTTTTTAATTGAAAAGTGGACTACAATTTAGGATAGACGAAAAAGGAAAACAGGACTATCAAAGTGGAACGGAGGGAGTACTACTAAAACCTTAGCACGTATGCTCCAAGCTCCAGCGAAGTGCGTTGAAAGTGAGGCCAGCGCTGAACTCGAACACACACACACACTGGTTCCACTGATCCACCCTGGGCTACATATAAAATCTGCAGTAATTAGTTGTAGTAATTCTCAGCTGATCTCAAATTTAACTAAAACCAGAACTTCCCTCTTCTCTCCTCCGACAAAATGCTTTCTTTCTTTCACATTAATCGAAGCCATTGAAATCCACCTGCAAAATGAAACATGGGCAAAACCTCCAGATGGCTCCGTTCGCTTCTGGGCTCCAAAAACTCCCCTTCCTCAGCCTTCCCTGAATCGTCATCACCTTCTTCATCTTCTTCAACCAAAGATAAGAAGAAAACCATATCCAGTTCCAAATGGGGTCTCATCAAATCTTCCATTTCCTCCAATTATGACAACGAGACCTTAAATGCTCCTGGCGGTGGCCTCAGATGGTCCTACGACGACCCTTCTTCCAGCCCCTATGCAGAATTGGACCCAAACAAACACGCCATAGCCGTAGCGGCTGCCACCGCCGCCGTCGCCGAGGCTGCTCTTGCTGCCGCCCAGGCAGCTGCAGAGGTCGTCAGGCTGACTCGTGCCAGCACGTCTGCTGGTGGGACTAGAACTGTTTCCTTCACTCCTCCGGGCAGCAGCGGCAGAGACTGGCGGCAAGAAGTGGCGGCTGTTAAGATTCAGTCGGCTTTCAGAGCTTACCTGGTTAGTGATTTTTCCAGCAAAGTCCGAAAAGTTACAGTCTTTCTTACTGTAATAATGAAGTGACGTTTAGCATTGTAGGTGTCAGTTCTTGGATTAAGGTTTGAACTTTACGAATTCCGCTGTCTACTTTGCCAGATAGGGAAAGTATCGGTATCATGTCTTTCTGACTATGTGCAGTAGTTTTTTTTTTTTTTTTTTTCCCTGTGATTCGTTTCACAAGATTGCATAACTTGCCCCTTCCACCCCCCTCCCCCCCCCCCCCCCAAAAAAAAAAAGGAAAAAAGAACCTCCTTCTCTCTGTATTTGGTGATGCTCTTCTTCACCCTTTTTGTTTTTGGGGTGTGTGGTGTGTCCTTTAAAACAGATGCTTAGAAAAGGAAATTGGGTAAAGATTAGTTATACTAATATTAGAAATTAGACTCTCTAACAACTTAAATTGACCTTCAAAGAATATCTTGGCTAGTGACTGAGTCACTTTCCACAATAGAGCAGGGAATCATGGGATATCAGCAAAAAAGTTAGTACTAAATGACCATCCTTCATTAGCTTTGATAGCCAGCAGTTAATATTGAAGAACCAGGCATGTGCTTTAACCAAAGAAAACTGCTCCATGCCTTTGGAGTTAATGGCTTAAAAATTACCTCATCAGCTTCATCTGTAATTAATGGAAAGGTAAAATGTAGTATTTGATTATTTGATTCATATCCGCATGCAGTAGAACTTTGAATGCAATATTTTTTAATTTGCAGCTTATTTATACTGGCGGAATGCTGCTAGGTACAATTGTTCCGCCTTATTGGTCTTAGCATATAAAACAATAAGGTAGACATTGAGTTCCTTAATGGTTGAGCCTCACAAATCTTTTGATTCTCCATTTAGATTTCCACAGGCCAAACTTTGCCTTAATGCATGTCCGTTTTATGTTTTGTATCTGCCGTTATGGTGCTGATGCGCATTTGCATCAGTAAATTAATGCATTAGTAAGTTGATTACTGTTGAGTAAGTACTGATGACTGTCTTATAGGCTAGGAGAGCACTAAGGGCCCTTAAGGGATTGGTAAAACTTCAAGCTCTAGTCAGAGGTCACATTGTCAGAAAGCAAAGTGCGGACATGCTCCGCCGAATGCAGGCAATGGCTCGAATACAAGCTCGAGCATCTGCTACTAGGGCTAACACTTCAGACTCCTCCCATGCTCACATGAAGGCCTCCCAGCATTGCCATGCTGTAAGTACAACTTCACTTCACTTTCACTAAGCTATAAATCTCCTTTTCTAGATGCAGAAGGAAGCTAACGACTTGCTAAATATGTTACTTGTACAGAGCTACTTGCCTATTGAAAATTGCTTTTTTTTTTTTTGCCAACAAATTGATGACATGTAACGCTGAACTATCTACAACCATTGTCATATTTCAGGAAAGTGTTTCCAAATCCATTCAGTTTGCATCTTTATTTGTGATGATTAGTTCGCATTAGGACCGGCATTGAAACCATCAATGTCAAGGTTAAGTAATAGTAAAGCTTTTAGAATCTCAAATTATTAAAAAAAGCAAAAAAAACTCAAGGTTTCTTCCTTGTCAAAATTTGAGACGTAGCGCTCGTTTTGATTCATGGAGTAGCGTAGAACTTTTAATCCCTGTTGGTGTTATGATAGTAGCCTATAGGACATGTAAGAGGTTTTCATTACTCATAATCTTATAAACATTATTGAAACTATTTACAAAAGGGGGGAAAATTATGGAAACTGGTGTCAGCAGGCAGTGGATAAAGAACTTAAATTAAAGAATCAAGAATTCCATTCATGTGCAAGTTTAATGTTTACATTAGCTCAATTTAACTAACCTCCCATTAGTGGTATCTATCATAATTAGTGATAAGTTATTTATGGGTCACTAGGATGCCTGTTGGTTTGGTTTTATGATCAACGAAAACTTCTCATATGTCTAGTATTCACCTTCAGGATACTCCAGCACCCAAAAAGCATGACATTCCACAGCGTTCTTACAGTACCAAACACGAAGGACCAGAGCTGAAGGTAAATTGACCAGCTGTTTATTATCTTGTGCAGTCATGCATCTAGTATTTTATGATCTGGTGCAGTCACGCATGTAATATTTTCATGAAAGAGAAAAAGGAGAAATTAAGAGATAGAAAAGAACCAAAAACAAATATGAGAGAGAAAATAC
The DNA here is from genome assembly GCF_036785885.1 of Coffea arabica. Classification (NCBI taxonomy): domain Eukaryota; kingdom Viridiplantae; phylum Streptophyta; class Magnoliopsida; order Gentianales; family Rubiaceae; genus Coffea; species Coffea arabica. Next base: position 2,697,078 of record NC_092313.1, on the reverse strand, counting down.
AGAATTTTTGCTGCTTTCAAAAAATTCTCATTTCTCCAGAGTGCAATGTTGTGCATCTTATAGATAGCTTCTGCTTTGCCATGAATGCAGAGATGGGTTTCAAAACCAAACATCAGCAACAGTATCAAAGTTGAGGGATTGCATTTGGGTTCCAGTTGGTTAGATCGCTGGATGGAAGAATGTACATGGAACAACCAGAATGGTTCCTGCTTAAACAATGTGTCCCGTGACGACGAGAAAAGCATCAAGATACTTGAAATAGACACTTGGAAGCCACATCATAACCCAAGACAAAGTGAGAAGATCTTCCAGGCTTCACAGGGTTTTCGGGCTTGGAATGACAATGGGCAGAGCGTTACAACATTTGATCCAATATCTGGACTTGCAACAAAGCTTGAGAAACCAAATCCAAGTGTATCTTCTGGGGAAGTTCCAAATTTAAGGTCACTAAAATTCCATCCACAAGAGGAACACGTACTTGCATGGACTGCTGATAACAGCCCATGTCTACACTCTGCATCTTCTAGACCTGGCAGTAGCAGCAGAAGAGGTCCCTTTACTCCCTCAAGGAGCGAGTGTTCTAGGAGCGTGTACGGTGACTACCTGAGTCACCCCAGTTACATGGCTAATACGGAGTCATCTCTTGCTAAAGTCAGGTCACAAAGTGCCCCCAGACAAAGGACACAGTATGAGAGACTTGGGGCGAATAGGAAGTTTGTTCCCAGTCTTTGGGATGCAGAAACCGTTTCTGAGAGAGGTAGCCCACACTCTAATCTCAGGAGCAAAGCCTACCATAGCTCTGGTTTGGATAGAGTAGGGATGCGAGTCCACGGTGATAATGTGGACTTTGGTGCTACTTATCGTAGTAGGCGCTAATACCTGCTCTTTTATCTCGACTATGATAATGCCATGCCGCTGGGCATCTGATGACGGTTGTATTCTATCATGCAAAAGGGTTTAATCAAACTCCGCACGAGGACATTGGTGTGGTCATAACTAGACCTGCATCCAAGGCAGTGTGAAATTGTAGTTTGCTGTAGTCTTGTTGGATGGTTTGGTTTGTAATATAAGACGCCTGTTGCTTGTAAACATGTCAAAAACATAAAGAGATTGAAGGAACACGAGGCTTCTGTGTGTTTAGCTTAGCTAACTGCATAGATGCTAAGTTGATTGGTTTAGAACTCTTCACATTGCACTATGATGTTGATGCATCACATTGAGAATAAGTTATCACTTTGCGGTTGATTGAATGCATGTCTTGCCTTGAGGCTCTCCTTTTATATTAAAGCAGAATTCGAGCGGATTATTGGATTGGATGATGCCAGTTGAAGAGATAATGGTCAACCTTTTCACTAAAGGATTACACTTTACCCAAAAGTCGTACTGTTGTGAATTACCGGCCGCAGGAAACAGTCCGGCGCTGAGAAAGACATGCATGGTCTGCTTTATAGGTGGAAATTATATTCCGGTCCCTTGTGGTCTTCTGCGATTGAAGTCTTCGGTAAATTCATAGCATTAGGAAAGAAGCAAGCATGCTTGCCTTCAATTTCCAGAATTGAGTCACGGGCCATACAAGACCAAAGCCTACTTGTCTAAAAGAGAATAAACCTTGACAAGCCATCTGCTTTCCTATTCGCATGGTCTGCCTTTTTTGGGTAATATCGGTAATTTACCTGAATGGATGCTACGCGAGAAATAATATACAGTTGCAGGTTATCAAGTTTACTTGTTTCGCCAAAATCATGATGCTCTTTCGTCCTCTTCAATTTCGTTGCACGAATTCAAGGAGGCAATAATATACATTTGGATGTTTCAGTGAAAGTGAAAAGATAAAAATTATTATGTCTTTGCTTGCTTTCCCGTGGAAAAGGTCGCTGGTAGACACGTGCCTGCATACTTCGAAAAATCAATCATTACCCACTTGAACCAACGCTGCTCTCGTCTCGTTTGGTACATCAGAAATACCCAAAATGGAAAGGTTTTTTCACCCAAAATGATTACCGCGAATAGTAGGAAAGAAAATTATTGTTCCAAAGTTTGATAGACAAGTTAGAATTGAATGTTCACTGTTTAGTATAATCAAAATATTTAAATGTTAGAATAGAATATGCGGGACACAAATTTGACTTAATTGCCCTTAATTTATTTTTTGACATAATATGTGTTATTATTTTTTATTTTATTTGTTCTACAATAGCATTTATCTATTTATATGAAATTTTGATATTTTTACTCCAAAAAAAGAGAATTAATATCAAAATTCCTCAGTTATAATACTTGATTCCTTCTAATATATAGATTTTTAAGTTAAAATTGCATTTGTTAGCAATATAATTAGCAATGCAAAATATAAATTACATGAAGCGGAACAATTATAATTTTTTTATAATCTATTTTCAATTTTGATGTGAGATTCAAAAAAAATTTTTGACGCAATTGTTCAAAAGTCAATGAATAAAATACACCTTTGTCTCCTAATATATAAAAAAAACAATTATTTTAAATAAGAAAAATCAATTATTATGAAAAATTACGTTCAAAAATTAATTGAGCTCACAAATAGCCTAAGAAATGGTGATGCAGTACATAAATTTATGACTATAAATTTGACATGCTATTATTTAGACATTCTAGGGTGAAATTAGAAAAAGTTCTCTAGAGATTTTTCTGATGAAGGGGATATCAAGGGGGGGGAAAAAGTCAGAATGCACGTTTCAGAGGAAAGAACTTTCTCTTATTTAAATGAACTGCGTTAAACATAGAAATGAAATGGACAAGTCAGAAAAAAAAAAAATCTTTTCTTTCCAACCCGCTCTTAACTCACTCTTAATGCGGGGTCAAAGTAAATCCAACAGAAATATATAGCTCGTGCGTATGGTCATTAGTTAAATGTCGATTTGTACCGTCGTCGAAATTCAGGCTTTTCCTGGCAATTGGTTTTGTTCAATCACCTCACAACATAGCGTATTAGTCCTGAAATTAGCGTCACGGGGTCCCGCTTCGCACAACACGGCCGTCTAAAAGTAGCGAATGGTACTAAAATACTTTCTTGATTTTCTAGCAGTATAGGTCTTATTCACACCACATATCTTCTTCGATATAAAAAGCGAAAGAAAAAGAAAACAGCAGTACTTTATTTGCATCTACTTCTGGATTGTAATCTGCAACTCATCCAAGCTCTCCTGCTTCTCGCGTCATATGATTACTGATTTAGACAATTTTGTTGCCATCAAAAAATCAACCTGATCATGAGATGCTGCAATAAATAATAGGCAAAGTAAGTATTAGGATTCCTGAGAAATGGATGCTATGGTAGAAGCTGACGAGAGCGAGAGAGAGAGAGTTACTATTCACAGTCGGTGTTGGGATCAATGGTGAAGCCAAGAGAAACACCACAGAAGCCAGGAAGAGTAGCAATAGCAGTGGCGTTTGGGTTGTAATTGGTAATGAGCTCCATTAAGCATTTACACACAACCTGGCGACTCTGGGAAGAGTCGGTTCCAAGATTATTGAGGGTGGTGATGGCAACACAGCATGGAGATAGAGGAAGTGGATCCGGGGCACCATTTATGATGAAGCTAGAACAAGCAGATAGAAGAGCTGTCACGGTGCTGCAATCTACAGCCTCTCCCACGATTGCAGAATGTACAAACGATATGATGACCACTATAGTCATCACTAAGACCATCTTCACCATGTTCCCTCCCCTACTGTTCTTGAAAATTTCCTCCCCTCCACCATGGCATGGCGCGTCTTATAAAGTTATAATTCCAGCATGGCTGAGTTGGGTTGGCCATGTTAAAAGTGTGCCTCTCTCATCAAGGCTGCATGACTGGTAGTAACTACCATAAACAGCCGGCATCATCGTCCATGAAAAAGGCTGTAACGATGAAGTAAACTGATGCCAAACAACAATTGGGAGTTTTAGGTAAACGTTGTAAAGTATGAAGTACTATCAAAAAAATAGGCAATGAATTCATCTCGAACATGAACGTCATGCAACAATAACGAGAATCTACTTTTATTGCGTGCATGTACACAACAATATTAAAATTAAAAAAAAAAAAAAATAGAAAACCTCGATTCGTATAATAGCCCAGACGAAAAAAGTTTGAAGCTGTAAATGGTACCACAAAGAAAGTGGCGAGTCTACTGCCTACAAATTATTTACCAAGCTATCATTTACACCTGACAAACTCTAAGTTAGAAGACCAAATAAGAAACCCAAATTCTCGAAGCTAATTACTCCCCATCACACTTCCATTTAGAGGTGGGAACGCAAGTCAGGTAGCGACACCAATGACAATGTTCATATCCATTCTTTCCTCGAAATAGCATTACAAGTCCGACAGTCAACCTGCAAGCATCAACCAAATAGAATTTAGAATGTCATTGCACTGAATCAAAATGTGTGAACTCCAATACTGAATGTCCTCCCAAATTTCAGTCTATGATAGCACTAGTCCAATGACAAAAAATATATTCAATGCTTGAAGAAAGGTAACCTGCTATCCATGGACAATAATTTCAAGGTACAGCCAAACAGCCTAACCAAATGTACCCAGCAGAAAAATAAAGGCAGCTCACACATAATACATACAGAAAGCATACTTGACCCCAGAAAAATGACAGAATTTGTTCTCTCTAGTAGCTAAACAATGAATTAAAGAACATAAACAACACAGGTAAGATTCACAACAATTCATTTGACGAGCAGACTCACCCTGCAATCAGCAAAACCAGAGAAACCAACCACAGCACGTATTGGTAAGCCTTGTATTTGGATTTAACACGAACATCAGCCGGTAAATTACGCCGCTCTACCCAACCAAGCTGAGGACGAGGCAGCAGGACAAAACCAAGGAGAAACCCAGTCAAGAATCCACCAATATGAGCAAAATTGTCAACATGCGGCAAAATCCCAACAGCTAGATTAATGATAACAATCACCAATATGGTCAACAGCGCCGCAACCTAGATATTGAAAGGGTGGAAAAAAAAGGCTGAAATTAGAAGGATAAAAAGAGTGTCATATCATCAGTAAACTGTCCCAATTGCAAAGCCTTTCAAATGTTCCCATACATAACAGCACAAACAACCAGTATTTGGAAAGTTGTCAATAATAGTGGCCTGATAGCATGTTCAACAACCTAACATGCAAGAGAAAAACTCATACCCACCTTATGCGTGTAAATATTCCAGTTTGTGATTAGTTCTGAAAGCATAGCACCAAGAAGTCCAAAAAGAGCACCAGAAGCACCAACAGAAATGCTACGTTGAATAAATAAGGAGGAAAGTATGCTCCCTCCAAATCCTGACAACAAGTAGATAGCTCCAATCCTCACTGCCAGATCAAAATTTAAATCGATGTTAGCATGAAAACGGATTGAAAAATGTCTTCTTGAAAAAAGAACTATTAAATTAAACACAAGCAATGAACCATATCTAAAGCTGCATCTTGTTCCCTTAAAATTCATGCATAGGAGGAAGGTAGTAGAATTTAGACTAACTGAAGAAACAGGTCGGAGCATGACATACCAAAGCCACACTGCTGCTCCAGGCGAATGCCAACAAGTGCAATGCACAACACATTTGAAACAAGATGAATAATGCCAGCATGCAACCAGATAGATGAGATAAGCCTCCATCCTTGGTGTTGATGAACAATTTTAGTCCACTGTAGACCGCCCATCTTCTCTAGACTAAATCGAAAGGTATTATGTCAGGAAAGGAGCAATACATATTTTGGTTAACCTTGGCCTCCCATTAGAAAAGAAAAATTCCTATCAATGACTGGCTTATCCTAATGGGAACCCATCTGAATTACGAAATCCTCTAGTAGTCTCTTGAACCACCAATGAGGGAGAACTGACCACAAAAGCTAAAAAGAAAAGGAGATCAAAGACCTTATATTGGTCAGTGACCATTTGACCACAACTCCAAATCTGAAAAGATACATAACATTCAGATAACTATCACTTGACCGTAAGCAAAGTAAAAGTTACTTGCAGCATGCTCCGAGAAACACAAGGCAGACCATGCATTATTGAAGAAACCACCAAGGACAAAAGCTAGCTGACTGTCTAAAAGGGGATTCTCACTTTACCCAGACAAAAAAAAAAAGGAAACCTCTCCCCCGGCCTAAGAAGCAGTTACTTTCATAATAATCTACCCATCCGTAAGTATGTTTAATTTTGTTAATGCAGATACAGATATAGCAACAATTACAGTAGGAGACAACCACACATGACCTTTAAATTCTTATTGAAGTACGTAATTCATCCTTCGGAATTCATCCTCCGTATATTTGTCCTAAAACTTTCAAAAAATTTTCCTACAAATTTCAAGTTCCAAAGAGGCACTAAACCCAAGAAAAAGAAAAAAAAAACAATAGAAAATCAGTACTGATTAAGCAAAGAAACAAGCCTACTTTCTGGTAAAGCACAAAACTTTGGAGGATTTCCGATGACAAAATAATTGACACAATAGAAATTCATTGAGTTTCAATCAGAAGCACATAATCATGCTTCCAAACATGAAAGATCACATTTTTAGACCACAAAAAGTATATCCTCAATTCCATAACTAAGAAGCGAGACAAAAAATTCAAACCTTTTAGTAATAGTAACAGAAAATAAAAACTAGAGGAAGCTTACGTGGAAGCAGAAGGCCCTAAAAGGGGATTTTCGGACAGAGGCTGAAAAGAGAACCTCCCTAGGAACCTCGCCACACACTTGTTACCGGGCCCAATATGCTTGGGGCAATTGTTGACGTACATCTCCATCACAAACACAGCAATATTGGCTACAATAAAAACTGGAATCAGCCAGGATATCCATTGAGCATCTCTTTCTTCTGCATGAATTGCATAGTTCGCTCCTCCTCCCCTGTTTTTTCCCGCCCCATTTTCTATATCTTCACCCGCCATGTTTCTATACCTTCGAACTCTCTTTCAAGAAAATTGAACGAGTACTTGTCTAGTTCTCGGTCTTTAAAAAGGGGAGCAGTTTAGGATTTGGATGGAGTTATTGGGTTGCGTCATGAATGGAGGCTTCGGAGAACGTGGCTAGTGTGCTGCGAGTTATGAGAGAGAAACAGGGGAGTCGGTGGTCGTTACGCGAAGAGAAAACACCTGGGCGAATTTGGGATCTGGCGTGGTCGGTTCAAGGATTGCACCAAAAACTGTCGCTTGATCTGGTGACACGTGTTTGGACTTTAAGAACGGTGGTGAGGTGGCAGATGGTGGTTGGGTTGTGACGAGGTGAAAGGACTAGGAGGTGGGGTTCGTAGAGTAGATGATGAGGAGTGAGAGTTAGAGAAGTGGGGGGGGTGGGGTTTGGGGTTTCCATTTTGCAGTGGCGGTTATTTTTAACCGACAGGGAGTGCTGGATTGGGGTGAAGGCTCAAGAAGGAGAATGGACGGACCCATTGATTACACCAAAACCGTTTCCTAAAATCGATCAGTTTCCTAAGATGAAAGATCCTCTGTCAGCTAAAAAGTGAGATCAAGGAAAAGCCTGATTGCTTTTTCTGTTAAAGGAAAAAAAAAAAGAAATGGGAAAGTAGTCGTATCACAAAATTTTTGCAGTATTATGTTTATGTCACAAAAAAGGGGTAAAAAAAAAAAAGGGCTAATCAAAATTTATGTTCAGAATCGAACATTAGATTGTGACTGGGAGTTTTTGTTTTCTTAACCAGAGTATTTAATTGGTATTCTACTTACGTGTTTAGTCCTTCCTACCGTTTAAAAACAATAATGTAATTAAGATTTAGAGAAAATGTTACGTGCAATAAAAATTAGAGAAGAGGTTATATTCACTTTGATTTAAGGAACTAGTAGCTGAAAGTTGCACTAATGTAATTACTATAAAAGCACTGTCACTGACTGGCATGGAATTCAGCGTAAGTATTACTTCTTGCTAAAGCTTTGGGCCAATTTAGAAAGACTCGAAGTTCATTAACTTTTTCGTTACTTGCTCTCTATCTTCTATTCCTTTTTTTTTTATGGGAAAAAATTCTTTAATCTTTTTTAATCCTTTGTGCGCAAGTTCTGATCATATTCAGTGACATTTACATTTAAACAAACAATGTGGTTGGAAGATGATTTAATCCGCAATAAGCAAAAAAAAAAGCCTAATTACTTTAGTCCGGATCAATTATGCGACAAGTTTAATAGTTAATCATTGACCAATGAAATTGCTCTACATACATTGTGGAACCTTTTTATTCCAGAAAAAAAATATGACCCAGAACAAGATTGCGAGGCCTTGCTTGTTTAATTGGCAACAATACATTACCTCAGTCAAAGGTCGACTGCTAAATTTGCTAAGTAATTAGTTCCAAGTGAGATAAAATTTCCCGTTTCAAATCTTTCGATAACTCCAGACCCCACCCTACTAGCTGCTCCACATATTTCTTTTTCCTGCGGCTTCCCCTTTGACATAATGGAGGTATGAAATTCTAGCGAAGCCAGATCAAACTGTCAAGAACCTCAATGAACATTTCTGAACTTGTCCCGTGTAAATGGAGATAGAGAGGTTTCAGAGCATGGAAATGCATTATAACGTTATAACACCCCACCTAAAGATACTTGTTAAGAAGAAAACTAAAATTTGCGAAGGTGACATCAGTGTTTATCAATACATGGTTCACTGGAACTAGATTACTAAAACAATGAAGATTATACGTACGCGCATGTATCGTAGTATAATAGTGTCGTTTGGTGACATGACAAACCTTTCAACAAAGTTGAAGCCACAGCACACCTCTGAAAGACTGAAACATTTCACAGATTAAGCGCAACGTTTAATCTAAAACAAAGCAGCGTGGAAACCCAAGGAATATCGTTCGGCAAATCGAGCAGTCTAAACTACTCGCTGGAATAATTGGATGCAGTGAGACCAACCCTGAAAATCTAAACAATGGGGTTTTGACAAGTAAAAACTGGCCAGACACGCGTTACCAATAACCACCAGACGAGTGGGGCTCAGGACGGGCGTATTGGATAAGGAGATTAGTTAGGAAACAGATGACAGTTTATTTGACAGCAGAAGTAAAACATTTTGTACGCTGCTAATGGTAAGAAGTAAAACATTTTAGCTAGATTTGTGCATCAAACTTTCGAAGATTTCCAACAACACACGCATAAGACCTATTATAATCGATGTCTGTCAAATTCCAGAAGTTGTGGACCTCTAAATCAAAAAACACAAGTAAAATTTGCTTTCAACAGGAGAAACATAGACGTTATAAAATTAAAAATTGCAGGTCGAATGGATCCCCTACCATGGTCTACTAGTAAACCACCTAACAAAATGGTTTAAACAAAAATAAATGCTGCTCATCAAAATGAATCAAAAAACAGACAGCCAACCAAAACCCTCAACTCCTCAAGGACACAATTATTAACCTAACAAAACCTTGGTAGATTTCAAACTTACATCAACTTTTATATCAGAAGTCAAACACTAAACAACCTTCAGCGCTTGCCACCGCCGCCACCAAGTTTGGGACCTTTTGCTCCTCCGCTCTTGGGTACATTACCCCTGCCTTGGCTCTTCTGTGTCTTAGCCATCACCTCAGCTTTCTTAGCTTTCTTCTCATCCTTAGTTTTCTTTATTCTTTCTTTGATTTCACTGCAGATAACAGAACCAAGTCACTTTTATGGTATTGCAAAAGGTTAAATTTTAAGTAGAAGGATCAGCAGTCCCAAATTCTATAATTAAAGAAAAAGAATACCGGAGAGCTGCCTCCCTTGCAGCATCACGAACTTCAGGTTTTTCAGTTCTTTTCTTCTGAATGACTTCCAAAGTAGCTCCCACAATAGACCTAGAGTAAGGTTTCTTAGTTGTACGACGTCTCTTCTTGACAGCTTCTTGGGCCATGTCCTATGAGAGCACGAATTATACACATCAAAGCCATCCAACTTCAACAACAAATGCTTTTCAGAAGCATGTTTTCCTGTATTAAACTTTATAATAAGAGACATTTGTGCACACTGATCTACCCACATGCAGGAAGAGAAAGTATAATACCTTCTTGTGTTGCTTCCTATACATGGCTGTCCAAGTGAGCTTTGAAGGCTTCAACCTATTGTGGAAGTACCTCTTACATTTGGAATTGGCGAAAAGGAAAACCTAGTATCGGAACCAGAATTTTAGCTTCCCAGAGGTCAAACACACGATATATCTATCAGCATGCAGTAGAAAATGCCAACATTGAACAACGGCCACCATCCTGCTTGCTCAAAACTAATTCAAGGGGCAAACACCATGAGAAATGAAAACATCAAAATGATCATTATCTCTACCTGGGAGTCAGAGCGAACAAATCTGATACCCTTACCAGGGTATATCTTGGCTCCACTAAAGCGACAAAGTTCAGTTCTGTAATTGCAAAATTAATTAGGTTATTACAAAGATCTCTTGATAGCATAAGCAACCTGTTACATTACACAATTCCAAAACAGTAGCTCAGAGATGACGACGCTAACCAACGGGCCTACCGAGAAATTTCCAGTTTCTTATTCTAATTCGATTCATCTAATGCAGCAATCCATCAAAAATTATAGGCCACCCGGTGACAAGATCCAAATAGGACCAGAAACCGAACAAATACACGATATTGAACCTAATTTGAAGATCCACGTGGAAACCCTGAAGCTTCTGTTCTTCTTAATACATTCTTCATTTTCTTCCCCCAAATGCCAAATATAGAGATTCCATAAAACACTAAAACCTAAAATTGTCCCTAAAATCTTAGCTCATAATCAAACAGAGTTCCTGCTAATTGTCAAAAGCTACCAATCGGTACCAGCAGATACCAACAATAAACATCAAGAAACGAGCTCTTTCAGAATGATGTAACAACCACGGGGAAAAAGGACAAAGAACCAAATTAATATAAAAGCAATCTAAGCATTAAAAACATGAAAAACATGAAAAAAAAAAAAAGGAGCGAAGGAAATTCGGGAAGAACATACTTGAGAACCATGGCGGACGGCGCAAGTCTGAAACCGGTAGAAACCCTAGCCCTGAACCCGCGAACAACTTTTGTTTTTATCGTATGCGAATGTCGCACGCCATATACGTGTCAATTTTATGGATACGTCATCCGCCTCGATTTTTTTTTTCTCTTGTTTGGCAAATTTACCCCTTTAGTTTGAATAATCACGTTAACGAAACCTCTCAATATTTTTATTTATTTTTTTATTTTTTTTGGGATAAGTAGAGAAGTTAGTCCACGCCTGCGGCGAAGATAAGCAATTTATAGAAACCATTCTAAACATTTTTCTTGACCTTAGAATGGATTTAGCTCTTCTATTCTTAAAATTTTCTTTGCCCAAAATCACCAAATATTGAAAGTCAAAAATGATTATCATTGTTTCTAAAAATGTAATTTGCAAACTAAAATAATATGTCATCAACCCAAGTTGAGTTATTTGCTCATGAAGTCATTATAGCACTATATTCCCATTTTCTTAAAATAGTGAGGGTTCAAGATCAATGGTACAGTATTACGTGTAATTTATTTAATAGGGAAGAAGTGAGATTTAAAAAATAATGAGGGAAAAGTGAAATTTGAACCGGGGACCTTTAAACCTTAAGCTCTCACCTTTAATCAATAGACCAAATCTTTCTTAGCATTAATTTTTCTATTTAACTATTGATATGAAAATTAATAATAGAATAATGAAGTTTCAACTTTATCCACTAAACCGATGTCTTCTTAGCATTGATATTAATATTAATGATAGTGACGATATCACACGTGATATTAATGAGAAGCTGGGAAGCTAATTATAATAAATGAGTTAATAGTGGATATGATGTCTTGAAATAGTGAGATCAATATAAATAAGTTTTGAACAAGATTATAATCGACGCACACAAATTGTGGGAACAATAACCACATATAATAATATAAATACTACTAACACATAGTGAAAAAGGCCCAAAAAACACTTAGTGAAAAGAATACATATATTTACCTACAAAATCTAACCTACCTACCAATGGCAGTTGCACTTGATATAGTTATGTACATTTTAAGCATTTGAGAAAGGTACTTCCACATTTCATTATACAAGTTACAAAAATGAATCTTCAGAAAAACATTTGAACCTCTCTAATCTCAAGTGCATAGACCCGATTGGAATTGCGAGAGCTTATAAAGAAACACTTCTAATATAAGTATTTTTAAATTATGAAAAATTATATTATTTAAATTACAAAAAATTAATTATCAAATATTTTTCAATAAATGCACCGCAACTCCAAATGAGATCCAGAAGCCGTGCGCCACATTTGGTAGTTTGTTGGTGGAGTAGAAAGGGCTTCTTCTGTAAAATAAATACTCACAAGGCCGATGGGCTTTCTGGGCCACCAACCGTTCATGGCTCCATCATGTGCTAGGGGCCGGACTGACTGACTGATTACTACCAGTGTCAGCGTCTTCCGCCGAAAACAATACTCCAGGACAACTTTTGCTGCTTATAAAGCGGGCCTAAGGGCAGTTAAAAGTTCACTTGGGACGCGGTCACCTTTCGTATCCTTCCAGAAAGCCATTTACGTTCAAACTTTTGGTCACTTCCTTTTTGCTGAAAAGGAAAACATATTACATTACCCCTTGTCAGTTGTCGGTTGTCAGTTGTCACTGCACTCAAAGAAAAACTAGTATTGCAACCCGTGTTATGCACGAATTTACATTTAACATAATAATAATAATCTATATCTATATAAATTTAAGAAGGAGTTTTCAACAATAAATTTACACACACCTTCTCACTCCCAATTCCATTTTTCTAACATTTTTACATTTAATTTAGTCCATAAAATACATTCATCTCAACTCCCACTGAATGTACTACCGATATTTAGTTACTTTTCGAAATCATTTCATCATGTAACATTATTCTTTACAATTGAAATAACTCATTAATATGTGCATGTTCAGCACCATTTTAAGTCATTAGTATGCATGTCTTTCAAATCACCACCACGGTTCGTCTTTGAACTCAACACGTTTCTCATTGGCATGCATCAAATACAAATTTCACTCCAATTAAGACTCCCCAAGATCATAATAGGAGATGTTCTCGTCTTTGAATTCAACACGCTTTAATTGGCTTGCATCAAATACGAATTTCACTCCAATTAAAACTTTTCTAAAACCATAATAAGAGATAAAAACATAGCATCCTTCAACCACAACAGTTCATTGTTTCGACAAAAAAAGAAAAGGACAAAAACCCCAGTATTTCATCGGTATCTATCATCTCTTCCCATGCTTATCACATCTATTCATTTCTCATAATACTTCATCGACATCTATCATCTCTTCTCATTGCTGCTTGCCCCGTATGTTCATTCGTACTTTTCGTAAACAAAAATAAGAATCTATCATCTCTTTCAACTTTCTTACAGTATCCATCTTAGCCATCTACTTAATTTCATTATGAAATATACCCCTTACAAGGTTAAATAATTTCGAATACTTGCTTACATTCAAAGCATTAATATAGACAATATGTTCTATGAGTTATGCGAAAATTGTGGACAACCATATCGATCTCATTTTGCAAAAATGGTTTGTATCAATTGTAATAACGTAGTGCACACTATTGTTAGGTAATTATTGTCATATAAAGGCCTTGTTTGGCAGACAAATTTTTTGTCAAATTTGTCTGCTACAAGTTTTTTAAAAACTTTAACTACAGTAACCTCAAAAAACTTTTCAAAATTTTTAAACTATACACTTCAAAATATTCAAAAAAAAACACACTTCAAAATTTTTTTAAAAAAACTTCTACAGTAAAGTTTTAGACAAATATCCAAAAAACTCACTTGTCAAACTGGGCCTTTAATTTTAATATAATATTCTGTATCGTACATCACATTTTCTTCTTAACAAATACAATGTGAACATAGAAGTTAGAGATTCAAGTGATAACTTATATCTCGATTTTCAAGACAGACATACAAAATTCATATTTCGTTGTGATGCTTTTTACTTTAGAGATTTAAAAATGAAGGTATAAATTATTTATGTATATATTTTTATGCAATATTATTTACAATCTTTCTAAAAACTGATATTTCTTAATTATGTATGCTCTTAATTCTAGAAAAATGAAGGTACATTGTTCAATCAACACATTAATTCATGCAAAAATCATGCCTTCTCATTTGTAGACAAACTCCACAGAATTCAATAGAATTAATTAATCCCCTAATATTGGTGTTTCATACATAGAGTTGATTGGTGTAAAGAATGTTCACACCTTCATAGAAGATTATTAAATCGAATACAAAATGTTGGCAGGTATTTAATTTACTTATCAAATTAAATATTCAATTATATTTAATTAGACCCTCATTTCACTCAGTTTATGATATACATTTTTATTTTTTCTTTTCAGGATTCGACTTTCATCAAAAGTGGTAGTTTACAAATAATGGAGATGTTTTTATCATACCTTGAACTATTGCTACAAAATTTCATTTTTTTTAAAATATATTTTGATGTGTCCTAAATTATACGAACAATTACATAAATTTTTTACTCTTTTTTAAATTCCTCCATCGATTAAAATTTCTTCCAGTACAGTACAGGTGTTTAGACTAGTAGTAAATGAATTATTTATATTAGTTACATGAAAAAAGGTTAAAAAATCAAAAGAGTGCTATTTTAGTATATAATTTAAATTTTATTTATGTACCTTATCTAAAACCTTAACGTATATTAAAAAATATGAACAAAGATCACAAAAATATCTAAAGAAATATTAAAAACACTCCAAGTATAACTTGTTACCACTTCCTTCCATTTATTTTTTTTTTTTTGCGTCACTTCTCGTTAATATTCCCCTAATTTTCATTATTCTCTTTCTTACCTTTCTAACCCAAACTTTTCATATCCCTCCAACTCATTTCTCTCATACAAACTCTACCTTTCCTTCATTCTACTCTGCTTCTATCAAATGATGCAATTTCTTACCCAATTTGGCAACCTATTTACCTCATATCCTTTTACTCTCCATATATAATTATAAAGAATGACCAATTTTTCAACTTGCTCTTCAACAAATGAGTATGGGTATGCAGTTTTATTAACTTTAAATGGATAACCCAATTAAACTCATTAATTTGTGGCTATTAAATGGATAGATTGAAACTACCTATTTAGACCTAATTAAATTAGACGTGTATTCAAATTCATTAGTAAGCAAATTTAACTAACTACAAATTCAATAATTATATTCTACTTTTTACAAATACATATTTAACGTTCTTTTCCTATTCTTTCATTTTTATTTTTCTAATTTTTGTTAAATTTTATCCTACTTTCTCCCTCCCTTCCATCAAAGTTTTAATTAATTTATTAAGTCTAAATCGATTTCTTGCATTCACATCTAAATTATTTTGAGATTCTTGTAGAGTGACAAAATTAAAACTCCTTATGATCACCACTATTGGTTCTTCTGTGTAATTTTTTTAGGTAAAAAAATATTTATTAATGCAACGTGTTCTTATTTTTTGTTGATTACAATAATATCTTATTTTGTTGCTCAAAGAATATGGAAGAAAAAATAAATAAAATTTTGTAGTGGATTATAAATGTGTAAGATAACTAAAATCATGTAAAACTATATCCATTTAACCTATATAAATCATCCATTTTGATCGTTTCATCCCAACCCACAATTGCAGCTCCCTTGATTTTACCCCCTCAAACCCTATACTCCTTTTTATTATTTAGGATTTATTACCTTATTTTATCCTTCCCGACCCTATATTCCAATCTTTTTATTCCTTTTATCATTTAGGATCCATTACCTCACTTTTTAAGTTTTTCTTTTTTCAAATAAAGAGTTAGAATTATAGTCATGAAGGTAAAATAATTGGGCATAAATTTGATGAAATACTACTATTTTTTTGTGACAATCATTCAAGATAATTGTTTAAAAATATATTTATTTTAAATTTTTTGATAAATACTCCAAAAAACAACCATTGAAATGCTTTTTTTATTAATTTAAAATTCATATCAAAATTTTGTTTTATGTGCACTTTTTGATGTATGCATTATGTGCAAAATTATCTAGATGCAGTTTTGAGCATGTAAAAAATTATCTACATGACATTGTATGTCAGAATGTTTATTTCCTTGGTTGGAATCATCGTCTAATAGGATAAGTTTAAAGTTAAAAAAATTAATTTAGTTTGCAAAAGGTAAAATGGTTAAAAAATGGCTATAATTGGATATGTCATCTGAATGTTTGACAAATCTACGTGTATATACCTGGAAGAACAATGCTAAAAAATTACTATATAACTGATTAAAAAATAGGACAAGTCACATTATTCATCATATTTGACAAATCAATCTTATTAATCAAGGAATAAAATGGGCTAAAGTGATAAAGTTGTAATGGGGTGAATGATTTAAACATGGGACTAATCAAATTATCCAAATTTATTTTCTTTACTTATGGAAGGAAAAAGGGGTTAAAATATGAAAACAAACTATAAACGATTTATTAAACACTTATTTTAAGTGGGAAAGAAAGTTTTAAATTTTAAATTTGAATTGTCATAGGATTAGTTGTAAATCACGCTATTTCAAACTTTTTAATTGAATTTATGTATTAAAATAAATAAAAAATCTAGAAAAAAAGTATGGGAGATTTGAAAGCCATCCAGGAGGCCTCCATTAAAACCTTCCCTGCAATACATGTAGATATAGATTATCTAAAACGTCCCCTATTTTTTATCAAATAAATTTTTTGTGCCTCTTTTTTAAAATATTGACTTTAAATTCCTTACAAATTCAAATTAATAAAATTTGATCCCTGCTAAAAAATGTCAGATCTCACTTTTTAGTGGCAAAAATGAATATAAATTATGCCAAATTTCACATTATTAGAAGAAAAATAAATATAATTCAGGTCAGATCCTATTTTTTAGAGACAAAAATAAATATAGATCATGTTATTTGCTTAACTATAAATGAGATATAATTTTTGTTCTCCTTAAAAAATGATCACGTGCGGATTACGTGATGGATTCAAGGTAAAAATGATCGAAAACCTATGGTGAAACCAAATTTTTTCGATTTGATTTTGTAAGAGATGTAAATTTACTATTTTAAAAGTAATGGATGAAAAAATTTATTTGATGAAATGCAAATAACGGTTTGAACAAATTTCCTCTTGATTTACATATGTCCCTCCTTACAATTGAAGTTATACGGTGCCTTTGTATCTCGGAACTGCGAATCCATAACTTCATTTTCCCAGCTATTCAGAAAAAAGGGGGAAAAAAGAAAAAGAAAAGGAAACGTGTGGTAAATGCTTTTATCTGAACCTTGGCATTGGGAAGCATTTCTAGTTCAATTTTTGCCACACAATGGAACCAATGGAGAGCAATGTCAGAATTGAAAACTCATCAATTGACAAACAAGGAGCAAATTAGTGTTATCAGATGATCAACGTGAACCAAATCATCTGACCTGGCCACCACTAGGCACTTAAGTGCTTTTATGGATAGAAGGTCAAGGATTCAAATTTTATTTTTCATAAATGCCACTCAATGTGGCTTTCTTTTAAATCCCGGTTCGATAGTGATTTATTCTCCTTCAATGATATAGTTGGATGTGTTCTCTTCTCCACAAATTAAAAATAGCTGTAAAGAAGTGAGATTGACAAAAAAAAAGAAAAAAAAGATGATGGACCATGTATTTCTCTCGAGTGAGCTTAAATATGGTGTTATTAATGATCAACCGTGCCTTTTTCTCGGGTGAGCTTTACATTTTAAATATAAGATTACTAGATCTTCCAAAAGGGATTAGTGGAGGACTAGCAATGGTTGGTTTAGCTAGTTAACAATCAATAGTGGATATTCAAAAAGTTTACGTTGGAGACAGCCATTAGAAAGATCATTTTCTTGTATTTAGATGCATAACACATAAAATTCAGCACTTAATTTTTAAATTACAAAATTCATAATTTAGACTTTAACTTTATCAAAAGGATCTACTTCTTTTGAAGTATGCCAAACATAAAATCGCAATGTATAGTAAACTCCAAATATGTGGCACGTACAACATGACATTTATGAATCACTAAAAAATTTGGTGAGACACCAAATAGTGAAGGAAAACACACCGTCGGACAACTTTAATTGGATCACCAAATATGGCAATATTAGGAGGGAAATTGAGGATGTATATATTGAATTAGATTATATCTTACCTTATTGGTAAATCCCGAGTGTGAACCTGTGGATATGATAGCATGATGAGTAATTAAATCAATAATCACTTTCAATTGAACTCAATTCCTCATTAAAAGTACACCAACTGAAATCTGTTTCATTATGAATGAGCACGAGCACGAGGAGGAGCTAACATTAGTCCACGTATACTGATTTTTTCAATGTATTTCTTCATTAATTGACACCCTAGTTAATGAATTATCCACAACATCTCAACAGTACTTCCCTTGTTGGGATCTAATTTTGGTTTGTTTTTCTAAACATCGTTTCAGCAGATACTCTGATGGAACTAGTTTTGTTTATATAAACCTGTTGCACGACGATAATCAGCTTAGAACTACTAAATGCTAGTAGGTATTGTTGCATGCATGAGATTTTTTGTTCCATTTTCTTTTGGATAAATAGTTGGATGGTAACAGGGCGAGATTTAGCATTCTGTGCGTGCATGGGCGGCGATAACTCGAAAATTAAGCGTAAAAACTAAATATACACAAGATAATTATAATTACACACAGGATGTACTACGATGTAGCAGTCCAACTGATAACCTACTAGGCACCCCAAAAAAAAAAAAGAAAAAAAAGAGAGAGATCGAGAAGGAAATGGAAATGGAAATGTAACATCCACCATCCCAAAACAAACAGTAAATGGAATTACTTGGAACGCGATGGGGGAGGCTAAATTGCACGGAAGTAGACAAAAAGGGTGTAGTATGGGCAGCTGTTTTATGCTAGCAGAAGATGAAAGCCCCTAGAATCGTAGCCAGTTTAGTCGCAGTCCCTAACCCTAAATATTGCGAGCATCGAATTCCCTCCATCAATGGAAATTCCATTTGGGTCGGACCATTCTAGCGAAGTCAAGTCTCTATAATCTCTCTACCCTCCACCGTCGGTCTAAGAAGCCCCGGTTCACAACTTTACCTGCATAATAATATATATACTCTCAAACTCCATCAGGGTCGTTTTACCAGTAGAACCTAAATAATACTAGCCAACAATCAATCAACACATAATTTTTTTTTTTTTTTTTTGGCGTGTGATAGATAGCCTTCAAGCGTTGGCATTATTTCAAAGTTGGAACATCCATGCCTAAAGATAATTTTAGAGTTCGGATTTAATAAAATAACCCAAAAAATCTTTAAGAAATGAAAGTTATAATTTTTAACTTGACCTGTTGACCACCGCCCCAACCACTAACAGATTGGAGCTAACAGAAGAAGACGTAGAGAGAAATCCTAACGTCTTCTCTTCTGTCCGTGTGGGGGTTGACTCGCCCGGCTGAAGATAATTACAAAAAATATAATACTAGTAATAATAATAATAATAATAAAAGTCCTCTCTTTAAGGTTCCCCACAAGTGCGGACGTGTCAACTCAGCCGCGTAGCCTCTTCCAAGTACCCCCGCCGAAGGCTTTGGACATATATGGAGAGATTTGATGACTCTGGAGCGGGGATTAGTACCCCCGAAGTCCAGTCGAGTCTAGAGTCAATCACACGCGCGCTACCCGCAGTGATATTAGCCACGCGTGGGGCGGACATTTCGATTTCGAACGTTGTCTTTGCCTTAGGGAAAAGAAAACACGTCGAGGCTCCCCCCCTCCCCCCACTAAGCATAATCATCTCACATATTTATTGAAAATATTTGTGCTAGATTTGCCATTCTCAAAGATATCGTCTCAATCATGCATGTAATTAAATTACTTACCAAAATCCTTCTGGTCTCCAAGAATATTTAGTCCTTGAGAAAAGAAATTACTCACGCAGACCATTTGTTCATTCATATCTATATATGACCTAAAAGAAAATCTAAGTGAGTGAGACCAAAATGATAAAGTTTCCTTGTATGCGTGCCCCTAAGCGGTCAATAAATAAGGTGTGGAGGGAATAGAACAGATGCAACGATACAGAGAAGAACATATAAGTGAGTAGGGTGTGAAAGAGTAGAGTAGCCATAGCCGTAGCCATAGCAACTGAGTGAGTGAGTATCCATATCCAAAGCCTTTCTTCTCTCCATATCCAAAGCCTCTTAGGTTTGATTCTCTCGACAACATTAATCAAATTAAAACCATTCCCTGTCCGTCTTCTTCATTCGTTCTTACTTTTTTTTTTTGTCCTCTAATTTTTTATAATAGGGGGTTTCGATTTCATCAACGAGTCGGGACTTGGAAATTCGTTCTAAACAAATATAAACCTAGCATTCACTAACGTGCGCCATTGCCATTGGAGTCACTTCTGTAAGAAGTAAGTCAGCTCTTAATCTGGTGTCCATCACCATTTAATAAAAAGAAAAAAAATCTATCCTTTACTTTACGCTATAAAATCAAACCCATTCAATTTATTTATTTGTTTATTTATTTTTTTTACTAACAGTAGATTACTCATTTTCTTTGGTAAATAAACAGATCCCAACGTATATCAGCAGCAATTCAGCATCCAGAGAGAGTCGGAACGCTGTAAAAGAGAGACAGACTCAACTCCACTCGAAAGGTCCACGCGAATCTCAGACTTTGTATTTATCCCTCAATCTCTATATCTCGTACTCTTTTTTTTTTTTTTTCGTACTCAAGTACATCTTACACATCCAAAAAACAAGCACGCTTTTTACGCTTCTATTTGTGTAAGAAAAATACCACTCCGCTGTGGTACTCGGTCAACAATGTTTTTCTTTTTCTTTTTTTTTTGTTGCTTTTTGGTTCTCCGTACTGGGCTTCATTGGTTCCGTGATCTCACAAGGAAACAGGAAAAGAAACCCAGATAACTTGGTAATGGAGGATAAAGCCGAGCAGTAGTCCAAAAGAGAAGAGGGGGAGGGGGAGAGGGAGAGAGAAGAGAGAAGGAGATTAAAAAAGAAAAAAAACAGAAGAGGAGGTGGAAAAAGGGGAGGGAGAGTCAACTGGTCTTTTTCATATTCTTGGTTGCATTCATTTGTAAGGTACCGAAAAGTCCACATTTTTTAATGGTTTTTTTTTTAAAAAAATAAAAAATAAAAAAAGAAGTTCTGGTGGCTTTTCACCTTTTTTCTAGTTTTCTTGTTTCGCTATCCATGCTCTTCTAAAACCTTTCATTTTCTACTTTATGCTTTTCTACTACGCCTTTACGGGGGCACAGGGCCAGGGGGCAGGAAGGGGGGGCCTTTCTTCTTCATCATTACAGCTAAGGACTGAGGAGGAGTCAAACCAAAATCCCAAATCTAGGGTTTTCATGTTCTTCTTCAAACCTTTCACATTTGCCATGGGAGACAGGGGAGGGTAAAGGGTTATTAGTAGAATAGTGAGAGTAATAGTAGTAGTGTGAAAGGTGCAATAAGGTATCTTGGTTGTCTTGTACCAACCCGTTTGGCTGTTCTTAAATTTTGCGGGTTTTGGTTGGTGGGTTGAGTTGATTTTCTTTTCTTTTCTTTTTATTTATGAAGTATTAGTAGAACGTGGTCCAAACACGGTGCAACTCAAGTGAATGCTGATACGAGTAATTTTATGGTGGTAGACATGGATTAGAATATGAGATGGAAATATTTCTCCCTACTAGTTTATGGTGCTTTGTTACTTAGTCCCCAGTAGTGTGTCTGGGTGTCTGTGTGTGAACTTTGATGTCAAAGGAAAGATGAGATCATGATGGAGAAAATCTAGGCAAATAACATTTTGAAAACGATAGCAGAAGATTTTGGCCTTTTCGGTGAGAAAGTTTGAGTCTTTCTTAAGCATCAAAAGAAAGAAAAAGAAAAAGGAAGTTTTCTTTCTTTCTTTCTTCTTCTTATTTTCATTGTCAATCGCACCCGTTTCCTTTCATGAGTTTTGGGGGTTTCATTGGCGGTGGTAGTAGCGGTGGTGGTGGTGGGGATGCCGGATTAATGATGGCTGATAATCTGTACAGCACCATTCCCACTTCTGCTTTGGCACACACTCAGCCGCATATGGTCTCTCCTCCTCCTATGGTCCAGCCTATATTCAACTCCTCGCCTCTCTCCCTTGCCGTTGTATGCCATTTCTTTCTGTCTAATTCATATCTGTGTATATGCATGTTTGCATGTATTATCAATATAATGGATGAAATTATTTTTGCCCTTCGAATTGTTTCCTTCTTGGTTAATGTTTGATTGATTAATATGGGGAACGAGCTTTAATTTACTTAAATGCAGAAACCCAAGATGGAGGGTGCTGGAGACATGGGTTTGATCGGGGAAAATTTTGGACCTGGAGATGCGGACAAGTCCAAGGAGGAGGAGTATGAGAGCAGGTCTGGGAGTGACAACATTGAAGGGGCATCAGGAGATGATCAGGACACCCAGGGAGACAAAGCATCATCATCTGGGAGAAAGAAATATCATAGGCACACTCCATTTCAAATTCAAGAGCTGGAAGCGTGAGCTCATTTTATACTAACTGTCTAAATTTTTTGTCTTGTGATTTGTTAGTGGTGAATAATAATATTAGATTCGACACAGACGAAACTTGGCTTGTCTTTTTATATGTTTTTCTATCTGGTTAAATATTGTAGTTCCTTTAAGGAGAATCCCCATCCTGATGAGAAGGCGAGGTTGGAACTTGGCAGGAGACTGAACTTGGAAAGCAAGCAGGTGAAGTTTTGGTTTCAGAATAGAAGAACCCAGATGAAGGTAACTTTCACGGATTTTTTCTTTGCTTCATTTCCATTTTTTTCAATGCTGAAATTTGTCTCATGGAAATATCAAACTGAGCATGTCTTGCATTCACTAGACTCAAATGGAACGCCATGAGAATAACATGCTGAAGCAAGAAAATGACAAGCTTCGAATTGAAAATATTGCAATGAAAGAAGCTATGAGGAATCCAGTTTGCAGCAATTGTGGTGGCGCAGCAGCTCTTGGAGAGATTTCTATCGAGGAGCACCATCTTAGGATTGAAAATGCTCGTCTGAGAGATGAACTTAGTCGAATTTGTGGCCTGGCAAACAAATTTTTGGGTAGGCCATTGTCATCCTTGGCCAGTCCTATAGCCCCAGGCAACTCTGATTTGGAGCTTGCGGTAGGAAGAAATGCCTTTGCAGCCTTAAGTTCAGTTGGCACTCCTGTGCCGATGGGCCTTGATTTTACTAGTGCAGTTACCAATCCTTTGCCTATCCTACCTACCATCAGATCTTCTATGGGCATGACGAGTTTTGATGTGTCAATTGACAAATCTATGTACCTGGAGCTTGCTGTGGCAGCAATGGATGAACTCTTAAAGCTGGCTCAAATTGATAACCCCCTCTGGTTTAGAAGCTTGGATGGATTCAGTGAAACATTAAACCTTGAGGAATACAACAGAGTATTTCCTCCTTGTGTCGGCACGAAACCTAGTAATTTCGTAACAGAAGCAACAAAGGCAACTGGAACCGTAATTATTAACAGCACATCTCTTGTGGAAATATTAATGGACCCGGTAGGTCGTTCACTTTTATTGCCATAATTAATCTTCTTAGTTCTGTTCGAGTCATTTGTTTCAATCAAACAGTCATTATTCTCTGCCTACAAATATTTACCTGATTTATGCTACATATGGATTTATGTACATGATGGTTTCTGCTTCTCGGTTTATTTAATTGCTGGTAATGCATTGCCCCTCCTTTCTTGTAGTTTGCATGTATGTAAAAACTAATGTACTTGTATTTCCCTATGAATATTTTTTCTGTTTTATTCTTCAGAACCGGTGGACCGAGCTCTTTTCATGTATGATTGGGAGAGCCTCTACTATTGATGTGGTTACGGATGGCACGGGGGGAACAAGAAATGGTGCTTTGCAACTGGTGTGCTATTTCTTCTACTTTCACTTGCTTAT
This sequence comes from Coffea arabica, assembly GCF_036785885.1. Classification (NCBI taxonomy): domain Eukaryota; kingdom Viridiplantae; phylum Streptophyta; class Magnoliopsida; order Gentianales; family Rubiaceae; genus Coffea; species Coffea arabica. The sequence goes on along the minus strand of NC_092313.1, from coordinate 2,673,012 downwards.
ATCCCTCAGAACGGAAAGAATCTCTTCTTTTCTGCCCTCTTTTTGTTAATTGCTAATGCCAGAATTTGGTTTGGTATCTGTTAGATGCATGCTGAGTTCCAAGTTCTTTCACCTTTGGTCCCTGTTCGTGAAGTGAAGTTTCTCCGGTTTTGCAAGCAGCATGCTGAGGGTTTTTGGGCTGTGGTTGATGTGTCTGTTGATTCCATCAGAGGAGGGCCAAGTGCACAAATATTTTCTGATTGCAGAAGGCTCCCCTCTGGCTGCATTGTGCAAGATATGCCAAATGGTTATGCCAAGGTAAATAATGACTAGAAAATCTTCTTTGTCACCATTCTTTTAGTGCAATTCATTTCAATGTGTTTGTTATGTTTTTTGGCTGCTTATTTGCTTTGTGTTTATGATGTACATGAAGATGGCATCATGCCAATGGAGTCCCATCATTTCCAGCTTTTGGTTCTGAGTCTGAACTGATAGTAGTCCAATGCCTTCTTGTCTTCAAATGCTCGAAATCTTGATTACTATAAAATACTGATGAGATAGTTTTGTAATGTTTTATGTGATAATAGTCATCAAATCTCAAAGTTTGGGTTCTTAGTGTCTGCTGAATTAGTCGATTGCCAGTTGGGAAATGTGTGAATCAGGGTATCTGGATTATAATAGTGATAGAAATCTTTGCTTATACTTCTGCTTGATGAATATATTAATGTTAAATGAAAGGCTAATGTCTTGAAGCTTGCATATTCTGTTGTATAAATATACACGCAATGCCTCTCTCTCTCTATATATATATAGAGAGAGAGAGAGAGAGAGAGAGAGACCTGCGTCATGGAGATATGCATTTACACATGCACAGAGATCTTCTTTATTATCAGGAATGATTTATTATCTGTAAAATGTCTTCTATTCTAGTCTTGCAAAGGCAAGATATATTATCTATTAATCTTGGTGTATATATATATATATATATATATATATATTGGAATACAAATAAAAGAGTAGTGCCTTTTTTCCCTTTATTTGCGTTTAGTGATGCAGCTTTTTCTCAATTGAATGTAACTTTTGTTGCAAATCTTGGTATCACCGTTATGATTGACTGCACACTTCCTCTTTCCGTGGAGCATGTGTTTACCGATAGTTTATTTCTTCTATTTGTGGACTTTCAAAAACTATTTTTGCCATATTCTTATCGTAGCAAGTTTTGTTGCTCTCTCTCTCTCTCACACACACACACACACATGAGTGGTTGTCATTGAATGAATAAGACTTGCTTATAGAAGGAATAGTGAGTTGTTACAATTGACAAGTAATCAAGTGACGATTTACAAAGGAAAGCAAGCAAGGGTCTGGTCTTAATGACTACCACTTTCCTTGGTCATCTTGATGAGTACCTTAGGTTTTGTTCCTTGATATTGACTAATTTTATAGACATACTGCTGGTTATATCTCATCTTATAAGTCGAACTGTAATGCATTTCCTCAATTATCCAATAATATGACATCACCTCTTAAAAGACAAGAAACGCATGGGCATATGCAATATCATCTCAAGTTAATTCTGACATGCTATGTCTATGATCGAGTGCTTTCACCTGGTTGGAAGATCTATATTATATAACCTTCACAAGTAAATTGCAGGTCATCTGGGTTGAACACATGGAATATGATGATAGTAATGTTCACCAATCTTACCGGCCCTTACTTAGGTCAGGCTTGGGCTTTGGTGCACAAAAGTGGGTTGCCACCCTTGAGAGACAATGTGAGTGCCTGGCAGTCATAACGTCTTCAACCGTCCCCGGTGGAGATCATGGAGGTCTGAGTCCTGTTCTCTATTATTTTTTGTGAATTCCTATAGCTACGATTTACTGCCTATTCTCTCAAGGCGTGGCCGTTTTAGTCATGTACTCGTGACGTTATAACTGCAAGTTTTGAACCTGATAGAGCTTCATTTATGACAGTAATTAGTCCAAGTGGTAGGAGGAGCATTGCAAAGCTTGCACAACGCATGACTCATAACTTCTGTGCTGGCGTGTGCGCAACAGTCTACAAATGGGAGGTTGTCCAAGTTGGAAATGCAGATGAAGCAAAATTGGTAATGCGGAAGAGCATGGGCAACCCAGGTGAGCCTCCTGGTGTCGTGTTGAGTGCCACATCTACCGTTTGGATGCCCGTGTCTGAGCAGCGTCTCTTTGACTTCCTACGGAATGAACAGACGAGGTCCCAGTGGGATGTCTTATCCCATGATGGTGCCATGCAACAGATGTTTCACATAGCTAAAGGCCAGGATCTTGGCAACAGCATCTCTCTTCTTCGTTCAAGTGTTAGTAACTAATTTTTTTTTTTTCATATGCGTATATAGAACTGTTTAACATATGAAACTTTTTTTTATTGCACCTCATGCAAATTTGGTTTCCTTAATCTCGCAGGCTACGTCTCCAAATTCGAATCAAAATGGCATGCTGATCTTGCAAGAGACATCCACAGACGTGTCGGGATCTCTGATAGTATATGCCGCGGTTGACATACCGGCAATGAATGTGGTGATGAGCGGGGGGGACTCTTCTTGCGTGGTTTTGCTGCCATCAGGTTTTTCAATAGTTCCAGATTGTTACCCTGACTCAGCCGGGCCTAATAGCTCCAGTGGAAATTTTGCGAAAGAAGCTACTGCTGGTGGCGGTAGCAATGGTTGTTTGCTGACAGTTGGGTTCCAAATATTGGTGAACAGCTTGCCAGCATCCAAGCTGACTTTGGAATCCATCGATACCGTGAATGCCCTGATTGGTCGCACTCTTCAAGGTATCAGATCTGCACTCGAGTGCAGTTGACTCGGCCAGCGAAATGTGCGAGTGCTGCATGGTGTAAAAGCATAATTAAATAGCCATTTTCTTTTTTAATGGGGTTGTCTCTCTTATTGGGTGATAATGAAAAGATTTGTTTATTTAAACGAGAGTGGGGTTAGGGTGTTGATTAGAATTGGCACAAAAAGAAAGGGGGGTTCGAGTCAAGAGCGAACCTTGGTAAATCTTGACTGGTTTTCTTGAGATAGTATTTTGTTTCAATGGCTAAAGATAGAATGGCGTCGTCTCCGTGGTGGACGGTGGTTCGGGTATTGACTCGGATGGCCTATTGAAATACTAAAGTCAGCTCTCTCCCTGTCTCTTTGTATTTGTCAGTGGTGCATGTTAGTTTGTTGAATAGGGTTACATTACATTACATATACATATACTGGCTGCAGAATTGTCTTCTTTTGTTATATTGCATGCACATTTCTCAAACTTTTGGGGTAATGAATGATAGATACTACAATTTTACTGTGTCAATTGTTTTTCGTCCTTTGAGGGCAGGCTTGCTTTTGAGCTATCTTCTTATTTTGTTCCTTCTCTCCTATTTTTTTTTTTCCAACACAGGGAGTATCTCAGCTTTGCTGGACTAATCTCCCTGTACCTGTGCCCCCTGCTTCTTAATAATACACAAGCGTTAGAGAGGTGATTTGAACACATGATCTCGAGACCTAACTAGGCTATCACGAGATCATCCGAGTCAACTCCAAGGGACTTCCTTCTCTTCCATCTGCTGGCCTTACTAATACTCCTATGTTTATCCTAGCAAAGCCAAACCTCATACTAGCACAATCTTTTGTTAAATGTCTTCAGCATACAACTGCTTCTTGTTGTACCCGCTGCCATTAAGAATGCTTCTAGTAATGGCATAGGGTTATTAGGTTATAGCGAGGCCCAGGCTGTATGTTGTAGTCCTCATTTATCAATGTAGGTGAAATCAAACGACGGCAATCTCCATAAGAAGAACTCATTTATCATGCAAATTGAAGTTAAATATATTAATTTTTGGACTTTTCTTGAAATGGGAATCAGTTGCTTCCACTAATTAAGGCAGTGTTTTTCTAACCCTATTAGGTAGTACTACTTAAAACTAATTTGAGTCTGAGTATTTTAAGGGATCTCTCAAGTCTATTCATAATAAGACTAGTATTTTAAAGGTTTGTCTAATGAGTCTTAAATGGGCATTAATTAAAAGAGGTCCCAATGGTAATTGGAGAAGTGAAATTAAATGGAAAAACTTTCCTAATGCTAAGAGAGCAATAAATTTATACGGTAATTTATTTGTACAAAAGTGCCAGCACACAAATCAATATTTTAATTGGAAAATGGAAAAAGAATTTTCCACGTAAAGATGCTATGAAATATTCTTTTTCTTGCTTTCCCAACTTCTAAATAGTGGTTGTGAAAAGAAACCAGATAAGCATTTGTCACATTTCTTTTCTTCTTTGAAATTTTGGATCGATATGCTTCACCAAAGGGTAAAAAAAAAAAAAAACTTTTGACACCATATGCCGGTTTGATGTCCACTGCCCCCACGTAGAATCTTCTATGCTGCTGAGTTTGACTTAGGACTGTCAACGGTCGGGACAGCTCGAGTTTGACCCATTTGATTAGAAAAAAAAATTGTAAACTCACGAACCTGATTTTTTATTGAGTTGGATTGACTTTGGATCTAAATATTAGACATGAATTAAATATGAGTCAAGTTTAAACCTTGTTAAGCTCAAACCCAAAATAGGTCTTGCCCTCTAATCAGCAAATATACACACACACACACACTAATATTTTATACTTATGAGTTATGTGTTAAAATATATTAATATATATATAAGAAATATTAAATATACAAATTATATCAAAAGATTCAGAAGGACAAATTTTAGTACAAACAAATTGAGAACCTTTGAAAATGTATTAATTGTTGATTATGCTTTATTACTATTTTCCATGTACTTTGAACTAATTGGATATATTATTATAGGAAAATTATTGGTTTATATACCTTTTAATGAATTATTGTTGGTTTGTGTATAGTTTTAATACTGTGCTTCTATGTATGTTAAATTAGTTTTAGAATTCAATAGTTATAGTAATTATATTAAGGAAGGGGTTTTTTCAAACGGATGCCCTGTTAATACACCAAAGATTCATCTAACCTACTATATATATGTACACATACTAACAATTATTATCTTCTCTTGCATTTATATATTTTTCTTATTTAATCTTGCTTGCTCTCCTTAATGTTTATTTATTTTTTCTAATTAAATTTATATTTTTTAAAATATAATACCTGAAATATATATTAACAAGTGCCCTATGAGTACCAATTAGATAAACCGTTGAGGAAATTAGGGAACAATAAGTGAGTTTGAACTAATTCCAAATTAGACTTACAATCCGAATATTTTGTAAGTCAAGTATAAGATTTACATTTATTAATCTGAAACTTATAACATGAACTTCGAAAGTAGTACTAATTATATGTGTCGAATCTGAGTTTATTAAAACTCATTTAAGATGGCCCAATTGATAGGCCTAGTTTGAGTACGTGCTCTTAGTGTTAGAAATACGCGACGGGTTGCAGATTCAAAGATATGGACAGGCCCAGGCTAGTTGATGGGCTTACTAGGTTGAGTCTTCTAAAGAATTTTCAGAAGACTAAAGAATTAACACCGTCATATACTCAGCCAGTAACTCAAACATATTATGCAAAACATATAGTAGTAGTATTAAGCAATAACACGTTTTCATTTTGGTTCTTCTGATCTTCCTGCGCTGGCGTTGCAAAGCACTACTGTATTTAGCAATGTTATTAAACTCGAATCAGATAGTGACTCGACTAAACTACTTGATTAGGGGTCAACTAATCGGATCGATCAGACCGTTTTCAAAAATCCGTTGACGTTGTCATGATATTATAATTATTCTATATTTTTATAAGTTTCAAAAATATTAGAATTAAGTTATTGGTTATATTTGGCCAACCATAGAAAATATATTAAAAATATTAGACTTGCAATCAAATATACACCTAATTATATATAAAAATGTAAATTCGGAGCTAAAATATATCCATTCTCCAAAATTACTTAAAAATCTAAATTAAAACAAATTAATGCAAGTTGGAATCACTGATACTAAATTGATAAGAACATAGAAATGAAAACATTTTGATTTAGGGATCATTCAAGAAAATGAATGATTTTGATATTTACACTTAATAGATGACATTTTCTTATTTATATTAACAAATAAAAGTGTTACAATTTAAGTAATTCAAATTATATTTGGGAAAAAAAAAGAAAGAAAAGTTTGAGAATCGAGTCAACCAGTCGAACCAGATCACTAGCTTAACCAATTTTTGATGGTTTTAACTGATTTTTAACCAAAGGAATTTTGTACTACAAATTAATTTAGAAAGAAAATCGGTTCATGATCGGACTGGTCGAATCGACCGATCCGGAGTCTAACAACACTAGTGTTTAGCGCACTCCCGTCCGAAATGTCTTCCAATTGTTCGAACCAATGCTCATGAGACATCAAAGGACTCCAAAGGCCCTCGCCACTAACGACATATCCGCCAAGCCTTCAGGCTTCATCTAAAGCCCTAAACCCTCCCCAAATAAAGAAAGAGAGTCGAAATGCATTCCTTCCTGGGATACTCGACTAAACTCCTGAAATCTGAATCCACGCCCCTCAAATCTTTCTCAGTTATCCACAACGTTTTCCAATGGCGATCCATGTCCCAATCCACCTCTATACCCAAGAAGCAGCAACGAGTCCGCGACCACGGATTCGACGATTACATGGAAGTGGAGAAGAAAATCCGCAAAGTCCTCAAGTTCCAAGACCTCATTCTCTCCCAACCCAGTTCAATGCTCTCCATTTCTCGATTGGACGGCCTCTCCCGCCGCATCGGATTCAAACAGTTGGAAGCCGGTCGGTTTATCCTCAAATTCCCCCACGTTTTCGAAATATTTGAGCATCCTGTTCAAAGAATCCTATACTGTAGGCTGTCACGCCAAGCCCACCTCCAAATTCAGCAAGAAAATCAAGCCCTTTTGGCTCAGGTTCCTGAATCGGTAACTCGACTCCGGAAGCTGTTAATGCTCTCTAATACTGGTCGCCTCCGTTTAGAACATGTCCGGATTGCCAGGAAAGAGTTTGGATTTCCCGATGATTTTGAACTTTCTGTAGTTTTGAAGTATCCGCAATTTTTTAGATTGTTTGATGCTGTGGAGACGAGGAACAAGTACATTGAAACTGTGGAAAAGGAACCCAAATTGGCTAGATGCGCTATCGAGAGTGCCAGGGAAAGAGAGTACAGAGAGAAGGGTGCAGATGCAGAGAATATTCGCTTTTCTTTTCTTGTTAATTTTCCTCCTGGATTTAAAATTGGAAAGTATTATAAGATTGCAGTTTGGAAATGGCAGAGGTTGCCGTATTGGTCTCCCTACGAGGATGTCTCCAAGTATGATTTGAGGTCACTCGAGGCACAAAAGAGGATGGAGAAGAGGGCTGTTGCAACGATTCATGAGCTGTTGTCTTTGACTATAGAAAAGAAGATAACTTTGGAGAAGATTGCACATTTTAGATTGGCTATGGATTTGCCAAAAAAGCTCAAAGAATTTCTGCTTCAGCATCAGGGAATATTTTATTTATCTACGAGGGGGAATCATGGGAAGTTGCATACAGTTTTTCTTAGAGAGGCTTATAAGAAGGGGGAGTTGATTGAGCCAAATGATTTGTATTTGGCTAGGAGAAAGTTGGCTGAGTTGATATTGTTGAGTCCAAGAAAGGCCAAGGTGGACAAAGCATTGGTTACCTATAGGAGGGACGGAGAGGATTATGAAATGGATGGTGTCAAGAGAAACTTTGTAGACAATGGATTCGATGGTTTTGCAACTCAGAACAACGGCAAGCATGGTGGGGAATCAGAACCCCATCTAGATTCCGATATAGATGATGATGGTGCTTCTGATTACTCAGACCAGGATGATAAAAGCGTACGTGTAGAGGGTGACCGTTTGACAGACTAAATGCAATGGGGATTTCAACAGGCTAATGTTTGTTTGGGATGAAAAATGCTATTCTTGAGCTCCTGAAGATTGAAATCTCCTGACATTTCTGACCCTGCATCGCTAACACACACTATTGTATCTAGGTAAAATACTATTTTGCTATCCCTTTTCTTGTGCTAACCCTTATTCACGCAGTTCTAGGATAATTGGACAATTACGTATGCCATCTCTGGCATTCACTTCTCATATTTTCAAATGGGACATAGATTTTCTAAGATGATTCCTCTTACCTGGGTAGTTGCTTATCCAAAACGCAGGTTATTTCCTCTAGGCAGCTTTCCTATGTTATATGAGTTTACGGGACAAAGCAAGAAAGGGAACCAAAAGGTGAGGGAAAAGGTGAGATACTGTTTTTCCTCGTGTTGGCGAGTTGATAGAGGAAAAAGAAATCTTTTTTTTTTTTAATTGTCTGGGAAATGTTTTCTTGGTGGTATATTGGGAAGAAGAATGGTGTCTTGAACAAGTTTTCTCATCTATCCTTTTCTTCCCACTTCCCCAGCCGTGGAGGAAATGGTCTGACCCTTCTGGAACCGTTTGTGAAATAAATGACAGAATCAAACTAACTCTGTTGGGGCGTTGAGGGATTTGAACCTAGGCATTTGCCTGGGGAAAGGATGGTTATTACCACCGGCCACTACCTATCTTTCAAGTGTCAGCTGCATGGTTGTACATTATCATAATTGTCCTAGAAGATCACTGTGGCAGTGAAGTGGTGGTAAATGCTTGGCAACTTGTTTAATGAATATCAACCATAATCAATAATATGGCTATGAAATGAATACTGAACTTTGTCATTCTCATATTGTTCATTTACTCGTTATGAAGTATTGTATATTTTTCCATAATCATCTTCAACCAATAGCAATAGAGCCCAACTTCCAAGCATTGCCAATCTGATGTGTTGCTAGATTGTTTCTCCTTGCTAATAGCTTTGTTTACTTCAGCAGTCTTTGAAAGGGAATAATGAGCCAACAAAACAACCCACGGATTATTTAGCTTCCTAAAAAAGATGTATTGTATAGCTCTAATTAGATGAAGGAAAAAGGAGAGCTTTCTTTCAAAAACGTAAAATCACAAATTTGTTGCATCCTTAAGGGGCAATTATTGCTTCAATAGGAAGACTGCTAGAAAGGATAAAAGGACATACTGTTATTGATTGGGCTGCTTGGTACATAGTTGTGGCGATTAAAGAAAGCTCTCCTGGGTACCTCAAAAACGATCGGGTGTCACAGACTGTTTGTGATGGATTGACTAAAATCAGAAGTTTTCTGAGGCTGCTGTAGAACCTAATTTATGTATTGGCTAAGTTGAACTACAATCATAGAATGGTATCATCACATCACAGCTTGCTTGAAAGTTTTGGTGGTTACATTTGAAGATCTCTCGTGCCCGCTGGCGATTTGCTTTTTGGTTATTTTCTCACCCAGTTTGCTCTGTAATTTGCTTCGTTTCTGAAGGAGTTGCAAGGCTTGTGGTGTCTTTGCAGCGATATTAAGAGGGGGAGGCAGCCGACTTTCATCAAGAGTGGCTCTCTTTCACTTTTTGCATGCACTTACCTGAAGTTATGGATTGGGGAATGTAAATTGAATTGATGGTGCATCATCTACTCTCAGACGACACTGTGGTGGCTACCTGCAGTAGCAAAGGTTTCCCTGCTTGCTGGTGTGCTCACTTTGCTTCACACGATGGTTACTTGCTGTTTTGATTTTATTTTTATTTTCTCCCTCTTTTTTTTTTTCAAGGAAATGTAGTGAGGTGCTCGGTTGGTTTAAAAACTGAGGGATTGAGCGTGGGTTTAGCCTTTTAGAAAGCTAACAAGAAGGATTTCATCATCTGTTTTTTCTGTCAAAGTTGCGTACTCAGGTTTTCTCGTCATAAACGTGTTTTCCAATTTTCCTAGTAGGTGAGCGTTGGTTATTTTTTTTTTATTATTATTTTTGGCTGCTGTTTTGGGGTTGACAAAGCATGGGAAAGAAGGTTGGTTTTAATTCCTTTAATTCCTTCATTGATCATCTGGTTTACTTCCCGAGTCAAGATGTATTTCCCAACAAGAAAAAAGAAGAAGAAGAAGAAGATAATAATATGTTATAGTTTAGGTGTAGCTACTGCATTCTTGAAGTTGAAAGTCCTTTTCATTCCTGGATCTTTCGGTTCAATTCATTCATTCCACTCTCCAGCTTGTTGCTATTGCATCGTCTTGAACTTAAATATCAATCAGCTCACAATTGACTAATTATTGCTTTGAATAATGGAGGATCATTTGTTGAATGTCAATCGTCTCCGCTATGTCTGTATATTTTAATACAACCTGAAGAAAAGAGATCGTCATCACTCATCAGCATCAGCTCAGCTAATTCGGCTTTGGGTCACCATTTCTTGGTGACAGCATATTCCAAAGAAATATAATAAAGGAGAAATTTCATACCTGTCCGGGGCAAACTTCTTTGCGACCTGGGTAGTTGGTTTTTTTTTGACCAATCTGATGGTGCCAACCAATTGGACAAATAAGTAGAGCCATGTAATTCTATTTAGGCCTCTCCTGGCCAGCTCGGTTGGTCACGAGAGCCTCCTTAGGAACCGTTGTCCATTCTCCCCCCACCAGAGATTGAGTTCCAGTGGTTACCGGTTCGAGGAGATGGAGCCTCTTCTCTCGGGCCTCAGGGGGATTAGTCGGTTCCGGCATACCCGAAGCCCGGATACCCCCTGAGTAGCAAAAAAAAAAAAATGTAATTCTGTTTAGATTGCATTTTGATATGAAATTAATAGGTCTCATAATCTTATTCAGACCATTTTCATTGATAAAAAAGAATCACAAATTAAACTTGACAAGTAATTAGTCCGGAAATACATTTCTATCAATACTAAGAAATGACCCTCTTACCATTGCAGTTTACACGCGCACACATATAAATATATATATATATATATATATATATATATATATACACACGATTAAAAGGTTTAATATTATCATAAATATATGCAATTGAGCTTTAGCCCATAGGATAGAGAAGTGCAGTGTCCTACTTTGTCCTTTTGAGACATGAAAATTGATGAACTGTATGATTTGGTTCGGAATAGTAGTTTTTTTTTTCCCCTTTTTAGAGACATGTTTACTCAAGTTCACGTGAACGTTGAATTGTTAATGGTGTTTGTCAAGGTACCAATCAATGACAATAATGCTGTCTTAAATCTACCAAGTTCAATTATGATTTTAATTGGTTAACAGAAATGAGCATTGCTGATGACACTCTAATAATCGTTCATAGCACTTCATTATTTGTAACCTTTTTTTTCCTCGTATTTTTTCGTTAAAGCGTATGAGTATTATGATATCCAAAACATACGGTGGAATATCCCCTATTTGTAAACTCACATTTTGTTGCCAAAAAAAAAACTCACATTTGAGAAAAGCAACTCGAATGGGTTATGGGGCGTACCCTTTACCCAACCCGACGGTGGTATCCCCTCTCCATGCCCACTTCAGCCGTATTTTCACGCGCTTAAGTTCCATTTGGCTGGCAATCGTTGTCCAGGCCGCTGTCCGCTCTTCAAAAATCAGAACCGATCCCAACTAATCTATCCAACGTTAATACACTTTATAGTAGCTCAGTTAAATTAAACAAAAAGTACACAAAAATAAAACATCCCCGAGCAAAGTAACTTGGTTGGCGTCACCTTGTCATCCGCATACGCAATATATATATATAATTTTTTGGTAATGAAAGGAAATTTATATGCGCATGCATTCATAATTGAATTGAACATTTAATTTCGCAATATTAAGTTGTGTATAAAATAAATACTAATGATGCACGCCGTGAAACACACTCTACGTAGGTGATTAAAACTTTTTTAAATTAAAAAATGATGAAATTTAAGAAACGAGAAAAAGACAAATAAATTTGAACCCAGAACCTTTTAAGTCCGGGACAGACCTCAACCTGCAATGTCAGGTAATTACTTTAGACCCAAACAATCCGGAACCAAGCCAGATTGGACTCCTTTACCTTTTTTTAGCAAGAAAATGAGTAATGATTTCTCCATGTCACTGAGATTCAAGTTGATGGCAGCAATGTCAGGTAATTACTTTAGACCCAACAGTTCTGCTGCTCCCCATCACAAAACATTAATATATATATATATATATATATTAATCAATAAAAACGAAATTGCAAACACGGAAAAGGTTTGATAATTGATGAGTGTGACGATAATCAACACAATGGATACATCAAAATCCAACCATGGCTTGTAGTAATACAAAAAAGGAATAAGAAAGACAAATGCAGAGGACGCATTTGCCGTCAATCCCACATGAAAAAGCCAATCTCCCCATCAGTCCATCCATCTAAGTATATAGTATATTATATAGATTAATCTTTTTAAACTGACAGTGTATACATGTTTGCGTTTAATGAATGACAATTATGTAAAATTTAAATTTAAATTTAATATTTATATACATGTCATGAATTCAATGATGATAATGTTTACGCTGTTAGTGTATATAAAATTTACTCATATTATATTATATTAACCGGTGATAACAAGACCAACAAACCCAAAAATGGACCAAAAACATATGTACGGCAATACGGTTGGGTTTGTTTGAATAGAGTATTATTTGAAATATTATTTGGAATAATTACTGTAGTATTTTTTGTAATGTGATGTATGTGAGATAAAAAAGTGATTGGAAATATAAAAAGGTAAGTTGAAAAATATGTTTATGATGCAAGCGAAATATTATTTTAACTGATTGTATGTTACCCACTAGTCCCTAACACACAAGTCTCCTTAGACTCTCCCTCCTCGTAGATTAAGATAGAATAGGCTATACAATGTATCGTTGCTGGAAAAAAAAAAAAGAAAAAAGACTTCTCTCATGGATGGCGGTATTTGATTGGAACGTTTTATCCAAAAAGGACAAAAAAAAAAAAAAGAAGAAGAAAAGGACCAACAATCCAAAAGACAAACGGGCGACAAGTGCAGGCCCGAGCTCAAGGAAGAAAACACAAACCAAATCAAATCAAATGCATCACTTTATAAGAAAACGAAGGTAAGATATGGATTGTCATTTTCTCGGGAATTTTTAAAATATTTTTCGTGAATATATTTTTTAATTTTATATAAATTAAATCATTGTTATAATATATATATTTATAAAAATTTCTAAATTTAACAATTTAACGAGACCATAGCCTTCGATTGCGAGAGGCTTTTTGGCTTTTGATTCCCCCGGTAAAAGAATTACCTATTTGCTTCTCTTTCATTTTATTACCTATATATATAATTACGAGTATATAATAGTCTTCATGTTTTTCCCCTTTCTTCGTTCCTAATATAAAAAAGCCAATAAGAAAAGAAAAAGTTAAAGTTTGCCTTGAAAATTGGCATCACATTTCAACAGTCAGCAAAGAGTCCCCCCACATCTTTCTCCTCTTTCTTCTCTCTTTGTTTTCTCAAAGCAAAACAGTTTCGCTGTCATAATTATAGACTGGTGCTTCAACTTCAATATAGTCGACATTGGGGGTATAAAGTGTTCCACACTCCAACCCTCTAATTCCAAACTTACAAATCCAGGAAGAAGAAGAAAAAATAAATAAAAAAAAAAAGATCCCCACTGGAAAATTTCCCCCCATATCCCACTCCCGTGGCCTAAAATCCACAACCCATCTAAAAAGAAAAGGAAAAAAAATTTTCTTCCACATCATCTCCCTTGCAGGGGAATAAATAAATAAATAAAGGAACAAAGAAAACCCCTCTTCGTCCCTTTGTATCTGTTGTTAGTCATCATCTTGCCATTTTATTCTTGCTTTTTTTGAAATTTTGTTTAACGACAGTTGACCTAATCTCTCACCATTTTTACAAGTACTGATACACATAACCCATCAACTTCCATTTTATTCTTGATAGTTATACTCCTCAAAAAGATAAAATAAAATAAAATAAAAAGAGAAGATAGCTGAAACTTTCTTTTTGGGGTGTGGTGGGATGGGGAATTCTTTTGGGTGCTCAGCCTCAGGTGAGAGGTTGGTATCGGCGGCCAGGGACGGCGATTTTGTGGAAGCAAAGATGTTGCTTGATTGCAACCCATGTCTGGCCAAGTATTCAACTTTTGGTGGGCTTAATTCTCCTCTTCACTTTGCTGCCGCTAAAGGCCACAACGAGGTTCGTTTCTAATTAGCTGCAATTTGATTTTATAAGCCTTTTTTTTGCATTTTTATTGAAAATCCATTAACCATTTTAACGAGTGGTCTAGTTAATCATGTGCATTTTGGTAAAAAAAAAAAAAAAAAATTTGGCGCATTTTGCGTTGGCCTCTTTGATCTTCGTTTTGGGAATTTTCAGATTGTTGCATTGTTGCTTGAAAACGGAGCTGATGCGAATTCGAGAAATTATTGCGGTCAGGTATTAAATCTTGACTAATTTTGCTGCTTCTTTTTGTTTCCCAATTGACACTTTTTAGTTGATTGCTGCTATAGCTATTTTTTTTTTCCAATATTATCAGATAAATTGGCGGATCTGTTAAATTTCTTCTGGTTATTTTGCTTTAGACGGCATTGATGCAGGCGTGTCGGTATGGCCATTGGGAAGTTGTTCAAACTCTTCTTCTCTTTAGATGCAATGTGAGTTTTCATTTTTGCTGAATAATTTCTCCATCACACCCTCTTCCTGGCCCCCCTTTTCCAAACATGCACTTAAGAAAATTTGAGAAATAACTGATGAATCTCCTTAGACTGAGCTTTGCCAGGTGGAATTAGGTTGGGGGTGTGGTTGGCTTCAAAAATATTTACATTTGCATCTTGAGAATTTTTACCTGAACTTTTATCTAAACTCCACTAAATTATGTGCTTCATTTTTTTTTTAGGTCACAAGAGCAGACTATCTTAGTGGGAGGACAGCTCTTCATTTTGCGGCAGTGAATGGGCATGTAAGATGTATGAGACTTGTTGTGGCTGATTTTGTACCAAGTGCTCCTTTTGAATCTATGGAAACTCAAAAAATTGGTGATACAAACGATGTTTCAATTGTAAAAAGCAAGCACGAACAAAGGTGCGTCTCCTTAACGTTCTCCTTTTGTCTTCTTTTTCTTCTTCTTCTTCTTCTTATTACTATAAGGACATCATCAGTCTTCTTCTTTGTATCTTAAGATTAATGGGACCGATCAAGCTACAACTGTTCTTCTCCATTCTTGAACCGAAGAAATTTCTGAGTTGTGGGATTATGATGGTTTCTTGCTAATATGTGTGTAACAACTTGGGATGAAAGGGAGTTCTTGAAGAAGAAATACATAAAAAGAGCGGGGTTCTTGGACTTTTATTTTCTATTCTTCTTTTTTATGCTTATGAGAAGGTGCACTGTCAAAATTATGTTGGTATATGTTCAAAATATTGATCATGGAGCCCTTAGAGAAGGAAACAGAACTAACTGGGCTCTGCAAATAGTATTCTTCAAAGAATGTACTGAATGTACCAATTCATGTTAGTAGGAGCTCCACACAACAAACTGTGGTTGTTCTGGTTTATTTATTTATTTATTTGTTTTTTTTTTGATAGTGCACTGTCGAAGTTTGTAAATAAAGCTGCTGATGGTGGAATTACTGCACTCCATATGGCTGCGTTGAATGGATATTTTGATTGTGTACAGCTGCTTCTTGATCTTCATGCCAGTGTCTCAGCTGTGACGTTTCATTATGGAACTTCAATGGATTTAATAGGTAGTTTGCTCCCTATAATGTTAGGGATGTATCTTATTGTCAGCCACATTGTGATTCTTACTAGTGGTTGGTGTTTATGTATTGCCAAACATTTGATTTGTAGGAGCTGGAAGCACTCCTCTGCATTATGCTGCTTGTGGGGGGAATTTAAAGTGTTGTCAGGTGATGATTAGTTCTTCCTTGACCATCTCTATTTTGTGGTGCTCTAGTTATATTTAGATCGGTTTTCTTTTTCTGCAGATCCTCCTTGCAAAGGGTGCCAATAGGATGACATTAAATTGCAATGGGTAATTTATTGAGTATTATTATTCTTACTTTAGATCATCGAGCATTTTATAGTAATTATTCCCCATCTTTTGCATTTCTTTTGTTGCCCTGCTTGATGTATACATGATTTCTTTCAGCTGGCTCCCTCTTGATGTTGCCAGAATGTGGGGTCGTCACTGGCTTGAACCACTTTTGACTCCAAATTCAAATTCAATAATCCCAGTTTTCCCCTTTTCTCATTATTTATCACTTCCTCTGATGAGCGTGCTCAACATAGCAAGGTAATTACTGAAATTTGCACTTTTTTCTTGTGAGGTACTGCAAAATCAGTTTACTGGTCACTGGTCTTATTGCAAGGTGGTAAATTTTAATTTTGGTTCTCTAATATATGTGTGGCAATACCTTTCTATTGTATATGTTTTCCTCTACAAGTTCAAGCATTTTACTATTTCAGAGCATGCTTGAAAAGTTAATTGATCTGTGTGATAAATGATGAGAATGGTTTTGAGTTCTTAGAAAGAACTTTAAGTAATTCAATTAGCTTGATTATTTGCCAAATTTGCAGAGAGTGTGGGATGCAGATGTCAGCAACCCCTTCTGATGATGGCGATACGTGTGCCGTTTGCCTTGAAAGAGCATGTTCATTAGCTGCTGAAGGTCTTTTCTCTCTCTTTTGATTTCCCTTTCACTTACATTATAGAAGGCGTGCTGTTTGATTTGTTCTAGTTTTAGCTAATGGATAGCCTACCTAACCTATAGAGATAACTCCTGTCCCGTCAACTCTAAAGGATGAGATTTTTAAAAAAAAATTTTAAGCAGGGGAAGAGTGGGATTTAAGAAGCAGGAAGAGGGGTGGGGGATTAGAAGTCAAGAGCTCTAATTTCTAAGAGTCGATTCCCCATAACTAAAAGTCAAATAGTTCCTGTTTCCACAATTATTTGAAAGATGAGAGTGCACATCCTACCTTTGGGTCTTCACCTCTGCTTTTGTATTGATCGTTGCTCACGTTTATGCCAAAATGATAAAAATTTTCCCAGAGATTTTTGAAGTTTTTCTGAGCATTGATTTCTGTCATTCTTCTTGTGTTCCGAAAATCTATTATTCTTGTACCATTTCCAGGGATAAATTTGCTAAAGCTTGCACGTGAAATTAGGAAAACCTTCTCATCATTGCCCTTTGTCCGTCTTTGTGCAATATCATGTTTGCAATTGTCTTTAGAAGTAGGTCCTACACTGATGTTGGAATCTTTCCTTTTCTAACTGCAATTCATGCCTCAATTTGCAACACTTTGACATTTCTAGCTATATGTAGGAAAGCAGCTCTATGTTTGTGTGATTATAGACATTTTAGCAGTAAGAAGGATCGGGGCGCTACTCTGAAGCAATATATGTGTTATACACAAAAAAGTAGTTGTGATATATATGCACTACATTGGAGTTTTTTGGGTTACTTGTATTTTATGCATGCTACTCGTGTGTAGAGGGAGAACATTTTTTTTTTCCTGGTCATGATCAATTAATTCTGGACCTGGCCTCTGGTGTGTACTTTTTAGGCTGTGGGCATGAACTTTGTGTTAGATGTGCACTCTATCTTTGCTCGACAAGCAACATTCCTTCCGAATTGCTGGGTCCACCTGGTTCTATTCCTTGCCCGCTTTGCAGACATGGTATTGTCTCTTTCAGTAGACTGCCTGGTACCCCTGCAAAGGAAAGTAAATTGCATCTATCTCTGGGCTTATGTACGCCTTGCATGCTACATCCACGAGAACAGGAGCAGTCAACACCTTCTGGGTCACAGGATATCAGAAAGAACCGTGTAGTTGCTGTTTCATCAGATCTTTTCTGTCCTGTCACTTGTAGTCCATTTCCTTCAGTTGCTATTCCTTTGTGTACATGCAATGATGGGCCTTGCCCTAATTTTGAAGCTGGAGAAAATCAAACGCAAGGAGATTCTCCTACTCCCTCACAATCCGCATCAGTTGATTCAGACAAATTGGAGGCTGTGAGATTGGGAAAGGCAACCTGTTCAAGCATGTTTTGGGGCAGAAGGAGCTGCAGCAGGGAGCATCGATGTAATGCAGAAATTAACGCTTGACTGGTTGATGACACCTGCCTTCTTCTCTGGCAATAAAATTTTGATTGTAGGATAGCGGTTCATCGTGGCAGCAAGGATGGATGTCGTCAAATCTCAAAACACTGATTCTTCTAAAATGTGTGGTTGTGGCCTCTATACCTTGTCAAGTTCGAGCTAGTCAGTCTGGCTTCATAATTTGTTATTGCCGTGGTTGTAAATGTAGATCCTTGGTTTTTTTTTTTTTTTTTTTTTTTTTAGGGGAGGGGTTGCCCCAAGTTTCCTGATTGAAGCATTGGAAAAAATGCGAGAGCCAGCAAAGATGTACCCATGTATTTTGGGAATTATGTGAAGGATGGTACTTCAGAAAATGTGTAAACTACAACAGAGAAGATTGGGAGTTTATATGTATCGTCAGAGATTGCCAGTCATCTTGGTTATAAACGTGCTTTCATCAACTGTATTGAACTAGTCTGCCCTGTTGGCCAAGTTAATAAGTATCTTCTGCTTGTGCTGTTGAAGTTGGCAGAGTTGTTCACCATGGATCTTCGGTCTTAGCAGCGGAGAATTGTCGATCAAGGGATTTCTGGCAATAGTATACATATATATATATAAAAATAGAAAGCCTGCTGTAACCTTTTAACAAATAATGCTCTTAGGTAGCAAGCTCCAAATGGGAGGAACAAGTTCTTGCAGATAACATTAGGTGAAAACATTCCAAATTAATGACCAGATGGGAACGTACGCTGCCAATGAAATATATACCAGATGCAGTTTCCTACAGTGACGCTTAGATTGAGCTCGTCTTTTTCGTTAATGCGTTGAACAAAGATTTGGTACGTAGGGGACCACATTGCAATTTTTTTTTTTTTTTTTTTTGGAGGAACCACAATACTGCAACTCCAATTAAGTTGCAGAGATCCCGATGATCATCCCAATGGTGATGGTAGTCTTTTCCCACATGTAAATAGCATATCAATAGTTGTGCATTAATAAGGGGAAGGGAGTTCAGTTGAATGATGGTAATAACAAAGCGCTAAAGGTGAGGATGACTTTTGTTAATTGGTACTATTACTGTAGTAGAAACGTGTAGAAAATCTGACACGCAAATTCTTCTTCAACAATAAGTACTCCCAGTGATACTTCCCCAGTGAGTGGAAAGGTTTATGTATATATATTATATATGTAGCATAGGAGCATGGCCGATGGAATAACATAAGATAATTTGCCCGCTGACTCTGAGGGAGAGGGGGGGGGGGGGGGACCTTCAAATGAAGCTCTGCTGCTCTCATCTCATCTTCTTCTTGCTGCTGTTTCTCTTTGGGCGTTGAAGTAGAGAGCAGCCACGGGTGATCCCAACCCATTCTCTTCAGCGAAGCTTCTGGTATTGAATTGGTCTCTAGTAGCTGGTGGCTTCACCGCCTGGCGTGCCTTCTGCTTGTACAGGATAAACACATAGCGATGGATGCCGATGACTGGCTTAGGGGTCTCGTAGCTCGCGATTTCTCTTCCTGTTGTAGTTGTTGTTGTTGGATCAAAATCATGCCAAGTTAAACTAGTTTAACTACCTACCTATAACCAACCTCTCCCTCCTCTCATTGAGCCATCAGTACGAATAAAAGAGCCAAAATACTGATCTGCGCAAAATGTTTTGGTTTGAAAAACTTACCAAAAGAGGTGTCAGTGGTTCCAGGAATGTCGGTAACAATCCTACAAAATAAGAGATGGATGCATGTAAAGCACTACACATAAAATAAGGAAGTTATATATATTGTTCGAAACGAAGAGAGAGAGAGAGAAAAAAAAAGAACTGTGAAATAAAAACGTTACTAACCAATGAAGATGTTCCCTCAAATATGGATCACTAGGGCCAGGAACATCGGGGTCGGTCATGATCTTTAAGAAATGCACAAAAGAGGCAAGAAAGATCAGAAGCAAATAAGAGAGCACAATGCAGCTAGCTAGGACACATACGTAAGGAAAATGGGGGGGCATAAGAAGGACATATACGTACGAGGGTAAAAGCATCACGCATGTCTTGGCCACCAACCTCCACCCGAGGTTTAGCAACAATGACAGCAGGCATGAGCTCGTGCCCGTTGCACACTTGCTTGTTCCCATTGTAAGTAATGTTCATTTTCACGCTTGGAGTGAAGTTATCTACCACCTCTCCTATAACTCTCCCCACAGCAAGTGGTTCCAGGAGCCTCGACATGTCGAAGCTAGACAGACTATATAAGGTATGTCGATCGCGAGTCTTTACCATGATCCTGTGGCCTTTTATAGATGAATGACGCACTTGAATGTGGAGGGCTTGGCTTACAAGTTTTCAAGATTCCGGCACATTTTAGCATTCCATGAATAGTTGTGCAAATCCTATATATAGCAAAAAGAAAAAAGGGATTGAGTTTTTATATACGGCTCAAAATGAAACAACTTTCGAATTCAGACAAAATCTTGTTTAAAATGGAAAGCCGAGTACCGCCTACAATTAATTTTGTTGCTTCAACAGTTCCCCGGTTCCACTCAGAGTTTGAACTCCTTTTTATTATTGTCATTGATAGATGCTGCATCATTGATAAAATGGTCGGGGCCTCCTGCAGAGAATCTATGATGGCTTCAGCTTAATGGCTCAATTGGAATGAAGAATACTTGCTTTTTTTTTTTTCTGATTTTAATACAATATCATGGACAAAGGGGAATTAGGCTTTTGTGGTGCTTCTCTCAATACACCTGACCGGAAAACCCAAAAAAATATCTTATCAACAACTTCGGAAGGTGCACTTAACTCTTCATTCGATTAAGACAGGCCGAAGAGAGCAACTACACTGAGGCATTCCCTTGGAATTCTAGATTTTATTAGCATTAACATCTAATAATGTGCTAATCATCATCATGACTAGGTGATCCAATTCCTGTTAGCTTCATGAGATTCTTTGTTATAACCAATAAACTCATGATACTTAGGTTGTTGCCAAGTCAAACCAAGGAAATCGCGTGCCACCGTACAATAAAAAATCTATGCTCCACAACTCGAGTGCATCGCTTTGAGGGAAGCCATTCCTCTTTCAGACAATATGTATTCACGTACACATCGCAGATGGTTTTAAAGATCATCAAGAATCTTCCGTCATTGTATAGTAGGAGTACTTGTTTGCTTGGAATTGTTGTTTTGTAAGTCAAATTTGGATAACTATTTAAACTAGCTCTCAGAACCCCAAGGATATATATTTCTGCGCACTTGCATGCTTTAAATTCACTCGTAACTATTTGGTGATGACCAGAAAAATTTTGTTTAATGCTTATATCTTCAACCATCACACTAGTTTCAGGTGTAAATGTATAATTTTATAGTAGTAGTAACGTATTTTGTAATTTATGTGCGACTCTTTCTTTGTATTTTGGTGGAAAGAATATTGTAGTGAAAATAAATCGTACTTGAAACAGGTGGTTAGCGTATTGCTAATATTAATAAAAGATCACAAATTAGACTTGTTCATGTAACGCCTTGAAAAGTTTTGAGCAAGCCTTCAACTCCGAATAAGAGTCAAACTCTACGAGCGCCCCTATATATGCAGATTCAGATTAACAAATTTTTGTTCCTTTCCTCGAGAGCGGAGGCGCGGTTGTAGCTTCCTACCACCGCCCGGCACCCGACCGTTCTTTATGTAACATTGAACGAACATTACTTGTCATTTGCGAGTGCCTGAATTCTACCTTTGTTCAAGATCGATGCAGGGCCATTTTTAGTTTTTTACGCGTTTACTACTTTACATAATACTAGTTGAGAAATCAGGGTCCAAGTGTAAATTCCATGGGTATATGTGTTGTCTACAAATCACATCGTATATTCAATCAACAACCACGACAAAGCTTGCAAATCGTTTTCCTGGGAATTTTCACGACAGAGAAAGCACCCGGTGCCCATTATACAATGAGTCGCATATGCAGCATTAGCGATTGCCATGTGTCGTTGCGCACTAGAAAGGAATCCAAATTGCGGAGGTTTTATGCGAATCGCTGGCGGCCAACGAGGCTGAGCAAGAAGCTGTTATGTTGTTCTTCTTCTTCACCGGCTTGGTGGACATGTTTGGATCGGAGATTATTTGAAATAATTTTTTTTTAAAAATATTGATATATATGAAATAAAAAAATGATTGAAAAATATATTAATGATACAAGTAAATCATTAATTAATGTGTGTAAATAAGATGCAAGCAATCCCGGAGACTGCCTGCGTGTCGAAACAATGAATAGACACGTAAACTGCTGTCAAATCTGGCTACGACTTTAGTCGTGTAGAAGCACTTCCAACGCGCCTGACTTTGAAGTGGGGCGCCCGATTAGAATAGAAGCTCTTCGTCTCTAGTGTTAATCACAGCCCGCACATCCTCACTAGTGTTACTACGATGCTTATTTACAATTCATTCGTTCCTATAAAATTAAAAAGATTATACGAGTAAATTAACCATTGTAGATTAAATTATACGTATAAAGGAAAGTTCAAATCAATTACAATTAAATTAGGTACTACAAACAATTAAACAAAAAATTAACTATTTTCTATGTTACACATGCTAGATACTATTTCATACGCAGAGATATCTCAATTATTGTAGACAATTGTGAATTGATGAGTTGTAATATGTTAAATTTCAAATGAAATTTTATGGCATTATTTGATCATATTTTACGCTTTGCTAAAATCAGCCCTTAAATTGAGCTGATTCACTGCAACCCTTTCCTATTTTCAATAGTTTAACTTTGTGTTAAAAATACTTTCTCTCCTAACATTTATTTTTTGTTGCACTTTCCCTTTTTGACTAATGGCCTACACGGACAATTTATCAAAAAAGACATTAATGACCTCAAAATAACAATCAATAGAAACAACACTCAAAAAGAAGATCCTTTTTTTTTTTTTTTTGTGGGATTCAGAAGAATGTTCTTAAAAATGGGATCCAACCACTTAAGAAAATCACATGCTTGGTGTCCAATTAATGGGTCTTTCTATCATTTTTTTTTTTCAAACAGTGGGAAGAAAAACACACACATTAATGGGTCTTTCTATCATGCTTTGTGCATTTTTGGCCCACAAACTCAATTGCATTAACAATTTACCTTACGTGTCGACTTCTTATGTCAGAAGACTTCCTACATCTACTATATTGGATAATTTAAGAAACTTCCCCTAAAGTTTCTGATTATTTCAGGAAGCTCCTCTCTAGTTTAAAAAATTATACTTGCCTCTCCTATAATTAGCATTTCAGTAACAATATAGATCTAATATGTTAAATTTGTCTTCAAAAATTCTAAAATACCTCTTCATTACTTAAAAAGGTGAAAAACTCACTAATAAACTTCTTCTACGTTGTAACTATTGTAAACAACATAACCATCATTCTAACGAACTCAATAAATCAATTTAACTTAATATCTATATTCTCACAAATTTGACAGTTTACTGCTGTCGCCCCAGAGTTCCCTATGCAAATCAACTATGACAATTAAAGTTTGCATTCAACCTAACCTTTATCCCATTTTTTCTACTTAAATTCAGTGTTTGAATTGACCAATGTCGCTTTTCAAATTCAATCTAAATGGCCGCAATATTGTTGATGCTAAAATAATCTCACCCACTAAGAATACCAACGTGAAGCAACCAAAAACAACACTAGAAACCACTTCTCATGTCTCTAGGCAAATCTAATTGCAATTTTTATATTCCAAAATTCTTTTTTATCCAACTGGTATAATAACGTAACCTTTCTCAATTTATGTTCCCTTTTTAGCTATCACTTTTGTTTTCTCATATGTACTATGTATTACCGCCATCTTTTTCATCTTCATTTAGTATGACAACAAATATAATTCGGCAACTTGTCATTTGGCAATTTCAATTCAATAATACTTACAAAAAAAGGAAAACAGAAAAAAGGAGAGAGGATCTATTTCCATAATAATGAGGATTCGAGATATATTAAATAATTATGTAGATGGCAATTGTAAAAAAATAATGGATTATGAGATGTAGGAAGAAAATGGTAGGAGAGGTAGTCGAAATGAAAGAATAAGAGTTTATTTTATGTGGTAGCTGTTGTTTTAGAATGAAAAACTAATTATAGTTGTAGGTTTTTTTTCGTAGCAATTATTTTTAAATGAAGGATATTATAGTTAGTTTACTACATGAAGGGAGGTTAATGTAATTATTCAAACCTAAAAGGAGGTGAGTGACATTGTTAGAAATCTCAGGGAGGTTTTTGAAATTATCCCCTACTATATATAGGTGCTGTCGGACGATACCTACAAACGAATCCGTTCTTCGCCAATTGCATTTAGCTGTAAGTACAGTAGTCTACAGCAGAAGTGGCCGATGGGTCCCCGCCCCATCTCCATGGTCCATATGCGACGGTGTCTGATTCAACCAACCTGCGTCTCAGGTTCCCTGTTATCCAATTCTTTTCAGTGTTCTAGAAAGAAAAAGATAACAAGAACGTTCAATTAATTTAATAGAACATTTTTTTGTCTTCAAAATGTGCCGTATTTAAGCACAGAAACATGAATAGCACAAACTTCTCTTTTTTTCTTTTCTTTTGTTTCCAATTTGCACGTCGTTTAAGTTGGAGATTGGAATCGCGTGCAAAGCTGTCTCCAAATTCTTTGTCAAGCACTAAGCAGTCAGTCCTAATCACGTGTGTTGACTCGCGTTGGGCATTGACACGTTTCACCACTCAACTCGTTTTACTGTTGAGTCAAATGGATCATGTGTCCTCTTCCTAGACGTTCGACAGCCAGCAACTATGCATCGAGCACCAAATAGCTGTACAGAAGTGTGATTTTCAAAATGCATCTCCGAAATTCTCTTCCTCGGTCGAAGGTAGTTACTATTTGCAACCTTTACTTGTATCTCGCAATGCTTGTACTTATATTATTCTCCCGTACAACTGTCAGTAAAAAAGGGCGGACATGAGTTCAATTCATTTGCTGGTGAGTGATGACACGTAAAGGTCTAGTTTGTCAGCTCAGGAGAGAGAAAAAGGAATTGAGTGAAATTTTTAGTGGAATGAAATAGTAGTTTGCCCAAATATCAAAAGTCCTTTGGGCTTGTAAAAAAAAAAAAAAAAAAATAGTAGTTTGCCGGGGTCGACTTGGCTGGTGCTGGGGTTGATTCATTAGGTCCTGGCATTGTGTGATCGCGTTTCGATCCTTTCTACCGTCTTGCGTATTTTGGAGACGGGTGCACAGGCACAGAAAAATTAGTTCAAAAAAATACTTTATGTGATGACCAAAAAAAAAATAGGAGTAGTTATTCATTGCTTGAAATCGAGCCACATATGGAAAGAAAAGATTCTGTAACAGGTTATCTCACGTAAGAGCCATTTTTGTTTGGGATCCATCTCACCCTTTCAAGAGCAAAGTTGATACTACTACTATTTTGAAAAAGTCCGATCAAACCGTTTTCCTTCCTTCGCTTTCTTCTCGCTCTTGGGAAGAAAAGTTTCAAGCTTCGGACAGACCTTAAACCCCTTCTATTCCTCCTTTTTCTTTCTTGCTTTGTGTCCCAAACAAAAAGGAAGGATCCAACTTGCTTTCATGATCCATTTTATTTTCTCTCCAAATTCCCCCCCCCCCCCCCCCCCCTAAATAGATTAAAGAGCTGTCTACTGAATTCATGTTTCAAATTACCCCTCTTCAAGTTTTTCATTATTACAAGGATGCTCTGTTCTTTTCATTCTTATCGTTTTTGTATAAATTTCGACCTTTTTTTCTTTTTTTGGCTACAATTGTTCATTTGCAGCTATACAATTTCCGACATCAAGGAGTGGGTGATAATGTGCCTTGGGCCGATGACATCACCGTCTCCACTGCCCAAATGGTAAGTCTTGGGTCATTGGGCACTGGATGCACTATGAACAAGAATGTACTGGACTTAGTCCGTCGAGGGATGTGAGTTGCTATGTTTTCTGGACTGGGCCTCACTCGAATTGGAACAAAAGTGTTTCAGTGGCTGGACCCTCTCTGTGGGCCTTAAATGCTAAGGCCCTCAAACAGATAAAGTTTTTTTTTTTATTTTTTTATTTATGGTTCCTGTTAGACCATACAGCTGGAAATAGTCCATCCTCCACAATCGGGCACAAGTAACAATCCAGTTGCCGCCCAAAGATTTAGCTCAAGACGAGGAGGCGCTCGTTGTGGGAAATTGTGCTTCTAATATCATATACACGTATCTAAGGTCCTGTTTGATAATTTAATTCAATATTTAAATTTAATGAATTCAAATTTTAACAGGTTTAAATGCGTTTGATAAAAAAAAATTGTGTATTTGAATTAATTAAATGGTACTGAATTTTCTAGACAAAATTTGCTCTAAAAAAGAAGTTCTAAATTATTCACTTATTATTTAATGTGATATATACTCAAATATATTAATAATTCAATAACTTAAATAAATTCAATATATATTTAATGTATATTTAAATTGAACATCTGAATTAATTAAATGATATATATTTAATGTATCATTTAATAGTTATTTATCACTTAATGTGATATATACTCAAATGTATCAACAATTCAATAACTTAAATGAATTCAAATTTCAAAGTTAGATTTCAAATCCCAATTTGATCATATGCATCCTTCTAAGAGGTTTATGTTAAGAAATTATATGCATATATAGGATCAAGAAAAGTAGGTGTAGTAGTAAAGGCAAGCTTGGGTCTCTGCTGGGATGGGAGCACTCCTCTCATCGATCACCACCAATTAGTCATCATTATTGCCACTTTGCCTTCATTCCTAAACAGGAACGGTATTAAGATGACATAACGAAAGCAAAGCATCAGCTCATGAGAAACAAGAAACCAGCGCGGTGGTGGGGTGGGTTCTGTGTAGTGTAGTAAGTGCGGGCACTGCTAACAACTCAATAGGGTTAAAAGTAGCAATTGCTTCCCTTGGTTATGCAGAGTCATATTCACAACTCACAATCCTTCTACGTACATTTTCTGTTTTCAGTAAAATGTATTGAAGTAAATTTCTCCAAGAAATTAAACACCATGCTGTTTCTGTAAAATTTGCCACATTCTAGCACTGTTTCGTCCAAGGCTGGAATCAGCTCACTGACGGACCAAATTAAGTACCAAAAAAAACCCAAGTGTGGTAATCACTCCAAACCCCATTTCATTTAATTATTACAGGGCAAGATACAATAGGGGACATCATGGACAAACAGCTATCGTCTCTCCACAGCTGTTACACTGCCACTTAATTGACAAGCGAAGTTTTACTGAGACATTGATACACTAAAATTGATGGAGTACTGTATTTCTGATTGTGATGTGGGCTGCTAATTACAACAAATGGCGAGTATTACAGGAGGATTGTTGACTTGGATACTAATGCATTGCTTGGATACAATACTATTAGCCCTCTGAACATACAGAATTCGTTCAATTTCTTTCTCCTTTAATGAATGCCCTAGTACTATGCTCTCCCTGGGAAAGAGATGAGATGAGAATTTGCTACCGTTAGTAGAATTTTAGTCCCCTGAAGTGTCGAATTGCCTGAATAAGAATCAAATAAAAAACAAAAGAGAACTCACACAGGGTGAAACAATTATGCCATAGCCATTGTTCAACTGATTTCCTTATGAACAATGAAGTATTGCTTCCAAAAGAGGGGGAAGAGAAGGGAAAACTAAGGGCCTTCCCCCATTCCCTTACGTAAGCAACGGTTGAGCATTCATATTGGGATTATCAAGCAAGGTCCTAAACTCCTATATGACAAGAAAAAACGTCCAAGAGGATAAGAAAAGTGACATGGGGAAGCAGTTTACAACTTTGTAATTTTGTGAGTGAGGCCATGGATGCCCCGGTGGAAAAGAATTCCGAATCTTTTTGTTTGTTTCCTATGGAGAGACAGCGGGTGCTATCAGGCCCGCCAGGCCCTTTCTAATGTTACTCTCTCGTCGTCCCGTCAAAAATCTCTACCCCCAGACCCTAGTGAAGTATTTCAATCGAAGGACAGAAATACCACTACGTACAAGTCCGAGTATCTAGGTGCAAATGAATCTAATTTAATCAAATAATCACAAATTTGATCAGTTAAACTAAAGGTTGAACTCGCGTTAATCGAATTAGAACTCAAGTTGGAGTAGCTTGAGCTGCTTGATGAGTCGAATTTGAGTCTAATATGTAAAGTTCGAAAGTTTGTCGAGTTTAATCGATCTCAATTGAGTTTCACACACACGCGCATATATTATTTGTTAGTATGAAATGTCAAATTTGTCTATTGTTTAAAATTATAAAAAAAATATAAATTATATTTCCTAAATTCAGTTAGACACGATTTGCATGAATTCGTGTAAGGGAAAACAAAATTGTGCTCAAATTTGAGCTCAAACTGAGTTCGAGTTCAAATCCAAACTTTTTAACTCAACTTGACTCAATTGTACCCTTTCAGGAGTAGCCTGTTAACCATCGCTTCTCATTTTCTTCATAATCTATTTGCATCCAGTTCTCAGGGCCTTTTCGTCAAACCAGATGCTGTTCCTAGACTGAAATTCGTATGTAGTATTAGTATTTAGTACTTAATGCATGGTGTACACCTCTATAAAGCTGTTATTGAGTCGAATTGAATTTGAATAGTGCATTTCGAGCTCAAACATTTGAGTTCGAACTCGTCGAGTTTGAATTCGAGCTCAAATTCAATCGATTCTAATCAAGCTTTCAAATTAGTTTTTTAGTAAATTTCATAATTTCATAATAAATAATTAAAATTTATGTTATAAATATGCTACTTGATGAGACTTAACGAGTCCTTGAGTTTTAATTTTTTTCTATTCAAACTCTGAATTATTTTATAAAATGGCTCCAACTTGAACTCGAAAATTTGATCAAACTACGAAGCGGTCTCGAGTAATTTGATTAATTTGCACCCTGCGCCGCGGGTATGAAGCATGGGCTTGGGGACTTGGAGCTGGTATTGTCCGAGAAAATCGAATCCTCTCCTTTCTTCTTCAGAGTTCAGATGTATGCGTGGTGGGCCCCAAAAATCTCCTAGCCCCCCACATTGCACCCGAAATGTTGGTAATCGAAAAGCCATTTGAAATTCCTCGTCACCCCGACTCTCTTCCTCTTCCCAATAACAAATTTGCATTTCTTCATCTCTCTCTCTCCCTCTCTCTCTCTTGCCATCTATGTGTTAAAGGAAAGACTGCAAAAAATAAGTAGTGAAGCGGACAGTCATCTCGTCTGGGAGTTCATTTACAGCAGCATCAGCCAGCCTCATGTTAAGATTGTGACCCCCCTGCCCTGCGCCTACCACTTTTTCATTATTATTCTTCTCTCTACATGCCACCAACAACAGCAATGACCTTCGCCTTCAGGCTTCTGGGCTCTGTTTCCCTCCTCTTGCACCTCAGTTTCTTGGGCTCCAGAGCCATTGTACAGCACACAGAGCTTGACCCTGACACATTAAGCTTAATTTCTTTCAAGGATTCTCTTGAAAATCCGCAGCTTTTGACTTCATGGACACTTGCCACTTCACATTGTCGTTGGCAGGGTGTGTATTGCCAAAACGGCCGAGTTATCTCTCTCGTTCTTCCGGGTTGCTCGCTCAGAGGACCACTATCTCTCTCTATTTTCAACCTCACCAGCCTCATTGTACTTGACTTCTCGTCCAACTTGTTCTACGGAGAAATCTCACCCCAAATTGCTTCGCTTCAGAGGCTCAAAGTCTTAGACTTTGGCGGTAATCTGTTGTTCGGCGAGTTACCAAGCCAACTGGGTGAGTTGACTCGTCTTGAAGTCCTCACCCTCGGTCCCAACCTCTTCACTGGTGTCATTCCGCCGGAGCTCGGAAACTTGGCCAAGCTCCGTTCTCTGGACCTCTCCGGCAATGCACTCACAGGGAATATCCCAACCCAGATTGCCAATCTATCCCGCCTGCAAGTATTAGCCATTGGCAATAACCTTCTCTCAGGTTCTCTTTCACCAACTCTCTTCTCAAATCTTCAGTCTTTAACCTCTTTAGACGTTTCAAACAACTCTCTCTCCGGCCACATTCCCCCGGAAATTGGCAGGCTAACAAACCTCACGGACCTTTACCTCGGCATCAACCATTTTTCCGGTGAGTTACCGCCAGAAATCGGTGAACTTTCCAACCTTCAAATTTTCTTTTCACCCTCTTGTTCTTTCAGCGGGCCATTGCCCGAAACGTTCTCCAAGCTTAGGTCCTTGAGTAAGCTTGATCTTTCCTACAACCCTTTAAAGTCTTCAATCCCAAAATCGATAGGGAAGCTTCTAAATTTGTCTATAATAAACTTAGTCTACACCGAGCTGAATGGTTCAATACCCCCTGAACTTGGAAACTGCAGAAATTTGAAAACTTTAATGCTTTCTTTCAACTCACTCTCCGGGCCTTTGCCAGAAGAGCTTGCAGAATTGAGCATGGTCTCATTTGCGGCGGAAAAGAATCAGCTTTCTGGTCCTTTACCTTCTTGGCTTGGCAGATGGACTCAGATTGATGCTCTCTTACTCTCGAATAATCATTTTTCGGGGAAAATTCCGGCTGAGATTGGGAATTGTACAATGCTTACTCACATTAGTCTTAGTAATAATTTGTTGACAGGCCGAATTCCAGGTGAACTTTGCAATGCTGTTGCGCTTTTGGAGATTGATCTTGATAGCAATTTTCTTACTGGGACCATTGAAGATGCTTTTGTCGAGTGTACTAATCTAACTCAGCTGATTTTGGTGGATAATCAAATTGTGGGCTCAATACCAGACTATCTTTCACGGCTTCCTCTAATGGTTCTTGAATTGGATTCCAATAACCTTACGGGTCCTATTCCGGTGAGTTTGTGGAATTCTATGAATCTGATGGAATTCTCTGCAGCAAACAATTTCTTAGAGGGCACTCTTCCAGGGGAAATTGGTAATGCAATTTCACTTCAGAGGCTTGTTCTAGCTAACAATCAGTTAAAAGGATTCATTCCAAGGGAGATTGGAAACTTAACTGCTCTCTCTGTCTTGAATTTCAATTCCAATTTGCTTGATGGGAGGATTCCCAGTGAGATTGGGAATTGCACTGCTCTTACGACATTGGACTTAGGTAGAAACAGGATTAATGGTTCAATTCCGGAGGATTTAGCTGATTTGCCTCAACTTCAATGCTTGGTTCTTTCTTACAATGATCTTTCTGGGATTATTCCTATGAAAAAGTCCAAGTATTTCCATCATGTTAGTATTCCAGATTCGAGCTTTGTTCAGCACCATGGAGTTTATGATCTGTCAAACAATATGTTGTCTGGTTCTATACCTGCAGAACTTGGAAACTGTGTGGTTTTGGTGGACCTTTTGCTCAGCAACAACATCCTCTCTGGCGAGATTCCCAGATCGCTTGCTGGTTTAACGAATCTCACAACTTTAGATTTATCTGGGAATTTACTTACAGGTAGTATTCCTGAGGAATTTGGTGAGTCGCTGAAGTTACAGGGCTTCTATCTCGGGAATAATCAGCTCACAGGAGAAATTCCTGAAAGCCTTGGTCAATTGAGTGGCCTGGTCAAGCTAAATTTGACTGGTAATAAGCTATCCGGTTCAGTGCCTTCCAGTTTTGGGGATTTGAATGGGCTTACTCACTTGGACTTGAGCTCAAATGAGCTCAATGGTGAGCTTCCTTCATCCATTTCGGAAATGGTAGACCTTGTGGGCCTGTATGCTCAGAAAAATAGTCTTACAGGTCATTTGGACAGTCTTTTATCTAACTCCATGCAGTGGAGAATAGAAATCCTGAATTTAAGTGATAATCACCTTGATGGTCTGCTCCCAAGATCAATTGGGAGTATGTCGTATCTGACATCATTAGATCTTCACAGCAATGATTTTACTGGAGAAATACCCTCCGAGCTTGGCAATCTCCTGCAACTTGAGGATTTGGATCTCTCAAGCAACCAACTTTCTGGGCAAATTCCTGAAAGAATATGTGGGTTAGGCAATTTGATTTCTGCGAATTTCACAGACAATAGATTGGTGGGCCCTGTCCCTGAAAATGGAATTTGCCAAAATCGATCAAAACTTTTGCTTGATGGGAACAAGGATCTGTGTGGAGGAACTGCGAGCCTCGAATGCCATATCAAAAGGTTTGGGAGGAGATGGCCACTGCTAAATATTTGGGGGCTGGTAACAGTTATTGTCATAGCTATGTTAATTGCTCTTTCTGTGGCTGTTGTGCGACAGGCATGGATTAATAGGAGTACCAGGAAAAATGATCCAGAGTATGCTGAGGATAGCAAATTGAATAGTTCTACAGATCAGCATCTATGTTTCTTGAGTAGCAGCCGATCAAAAGAGCCTCTAAGCATTAACATTGCTATGTTTGAGCAGCCGCTCCTCAAACTGACAATAGTTGATATTCTTGAAGCCACCAACAACTTTTGCAAGACTAATATAATTGGTGATGGTGGGTTTGGAACCGTTTACAAAGCAACATTGCCTTGTGGAAAGATAGTGGCAGTTAAGAAGCTCAACGAAAATAAAACACAGGGTCAACGGGAATTTTTGGCAGAAATGGAGACTTTAGGAAAGGTAAAGCATCGAAATCTGGTGCCATTACTTGGGTACTGCTCTTATGGCGAGGAAAAGGTGCTTGTCTATGAGTATATGAGCAATGGCAGCTTAGACCTTTGGCTGAGAAATCGAAGTGGGACTCTTGAGTTGCTAGATTGGAAGAAACGCTACAAAATTGCTGTAGGTGCTGCACGGGGGATAGCATTTCTTCATCATGGTTTTACTCCTCACATAATTCACAGGGATATTAAAGCCAGTAATATCCTACTCAATGAAGATTTTGAGCCGAAAGTTGCAGATTTTGGTTTAGCAAGATTGATCAGCGCGTATGAGACTCATGTAAGTACCGATGTTGCTGGTACATTTGGGTATATTCCTCCAGAGTACGGCCAGAGCTGGAAGTCAACAACAAGGGGGGACGTTTATAGCTTCGGTGTGATTTTGCTTGAATTGGTTACGGGGAAGGAGCCAACAGGGCCTGATTTCAAGGACATTGAAGGCGGGAATTTGGTCGGTTGGGTTTTCATGAAAATCAGAAGTGGTCAGGCTGCAGAAGTCCTTGACCCGGTGGCGCTTGACGCAGATTCAAAGCAAATGATGCTTCAGACTTTGCAGATTGCTGCATCATGCCTGTCTGATAATCCTACAAAACGTCCTACAATGCTTCATGTGGTGAAATTCTTGAAAGGTATTAAAGAAGAGTAGATATGTGTTTAGTTGTTCTTCATGTGTTGGGATTACTTGTTATCATAACATACTTCGTACTGTAGTACAGTTACTGATCTTAATGAAGCTCGGGTAGTGATCTTTCCAATGTGCTCAGAAAATCCCAATAAATTTGTAGCCCTGAAGGCCTTAGTTATCAACTTGATTATCTCATGCTACTGCAAGAAGCACGCCGAATTCTGAACTTCTGATTTCCTGTCTAATCTGATGACAATGGTTGCTGCTCGTTACAATTGGGCGCTTTCCTGTCGCTACCATTTGGGACCACTCCACTAGAAAAGTCCCTCATTCTTAATCTACAATTCTTTGTTGCGGGTATTTACATGGCAAACGTAAAGAATCCATCCAACCGGTTTTCTGCAATCTGCAGTTCTTCTACTTGTATAAATATTTGAACAGCGATCCGGCCAGCGTCCATGGTCCACAAAACTTGTTAATTTCCTGAACTTTGGCTTCCATAGAATGTTGTCCAATGTTAATTTGTGAACAATAATATGATTTAGAGGAAATCTAGTCTCCAATACCATGTGCGAGTATATATATATATGTGTACGCATCTCCTAAATCCAAAAGTCGATCGTTTAATATGCCTGTCTGTTTGCAAGAAAGTAGAAAATGCTGCTCCGTCTATAGCGTGCATCACTAAAAGGAAACCAAAAGGACTCTGAGCTGCTGCAAAGCTTCATTTTCAGATTCTATGATCCAACTTTTTCAATAATGGGCAATCTCAGGTTTTTTAAAGCGTAAATTCCCATATGTTCCACTGTTGTCTTCTTTTTTTTTTTTGGTGGTTTCAAGAGCTGCATGTTTAGTACCCATATCCATCGTTGATTTTAAATCTAGGATACAGGATATGCTGTAGCATTATGGTATAATAACCCTTCAAGTGCTTCCATCATTTTATTCATTCATGGCTTTCGTATCTAAAGTATACATTCATTTAGATTTTATGAGATATGCTAATTGTGCAGCGTCCAGCGAGTATGAAGTTTAGAAGTTACACGTATTGCTTTGAGCTCATGGCCTGTGAACTGGTTAGTTCGAAGGCCGTGCAAAGTTGCAATAAGCTTTTTTTTTCTTGAAAACAAAATTTTTTTTTTTTGGCTTTCCTCTAGATTGCTCACAAGCAAAACAATAAACCGGAACCAACAAAAACCCTGTTTTGAAAGAAAATAATGATACCGTAGCGGCGAAAATTTTTTAGGAAACTCCGAGATGATGCTCCGTTATATTTTCCCGCTTGACCTCAATTTAGCATTTCTTGTAACCGCGAGGAGCTCTCAATTAGAGGTGTCAAAATGGGCGGAATGGGCGGAATTTGCTTGGGTTTAATATGGAATCGAGTCATATGGGTTTGGGCCCAACCTTACCCATATGTGTTTTGGGACTAATTTGGGCGGGATCACTTTGGGATGGGTTTAGATTGATCCCGCCCAATACCCAAATCTATTTTCTATATATATTTTTTCCTTTAATTCATTTTGAATTTTTATATAACTTTAATATTTTTGATTTATTAAATTTCTTTTAGTTTTATTAAATAAACATGCAAGTGCTTTATACTCAGGATTCCCACCAAAAATTGGATTAACAAATAAAGAAAAAGATAGATATAATACAGCCATATTCCAACATATATCAAGATGGCCAAGGCACTTAAAGTGTTGAATATTCATCCTCATCATTGTCCAAGGATTACATGTCTAAACTGACTGAAATACTGGAAATTCTTGTGGATAATGACTAGGAAGACTACTAGATTATATTCGCTGGTATGACTATAAAAATTGTTAAAGATAATTTTTGAATCTAAGACTTCGTTTGGATTGGCTATATTTTCAGAAAACAAATTTTTTAAATACAATGTTACAGTAATATACAATAACTCAAAAAATATCTCATCCATATTAGTATATCAAATATTTCAAAAAAAATTATAGTAAAAATTTTTCATATATACTGCGACAATAAAATATTTCAAAAACACCCCAAAAAATAGCTAATCCAAACAGAGCCCTTGCTATTTGAACCCAATGGGTACCCAAGTATTTTCCAAAATTTCCCATCAATTAATGGGTACAATTGGGATTTGTCCCATTTTAAACCCAATATCAAATTCCAGTACCCATCCCGCCCAAAGTTCCTATGGGCATGGGTAACCCATTGAGACTTGGGACAAATTGCCACCTCTACTCTCAATCTAATAACAGGTAATTAAGGTTGGAACTCTAGGTTTTGAGTTTAAATCCTCTCATCTTTTATTTGTTTTTCAAATCTCGCGGCTCCTTTGTTAAAATTTTTTTTTTTTTTAAAAGGTAAGAAAAAACATTTCTTGTAACCAAAAGGAAGAGAGAAAAAATCATATAAATAGCACTTCACATATTGGCCTTCTAACTTTTATATCTTTCACATACTAAAATGATGATTTTTAGTCCATAATCCCTCACATATTGGTTTTGTACTTTTTATATTTCTCACATATGAGATAATGATTTTTCATCTTTTACAAATTCAAAGCGCACATTTTTAGTTTCTCGTCTCAATTGGACTTATATTCTTGATAAAAAAAAAAAACATGTGTAATTTATGCCTCATAAATTTTAAGGACAAAATATTCAAAAATTGCATGGAAAAATGAAAAGAGTAGTACCACACGCTTCTTTCTTCTGTGCCTTATTTTCCTAATCAAGAATGTGACACCAACCATGGCTACCTTTGCCCACTGTGCAAGCGATGCTGCGGTTGGCCGCCGTCATTTTTCGTTAAAAATTTTTACCGAAATTCAAATCCTCACTTCTTCTTCTTTTTTTTTTTTTCCGTAGAATATGATTTCAATATTAGTTTTTGCAAACATATGTGGGTAAAACTAAAAGAATAAATAGTGGTAGGTACGATTGCAACAATATGTTTTCTATCAACTTTATTGTTTTAGAAAAGCTAATATCAAAATCAGATTCTATGCAAAAAATAAATAAATGAAGAGTTGAATTTTTGTGATATTTTGTTATTGAAAATGGTAGCGATTGACAGGAGACCGACCACCAGAACAGCTATCGGAGGCAGCCATGGCTACTGCCACATTCTTGATTAAGAATATAGGACGAAAAAGAAACAAATATGATGAATGTTTCTCCCTTTTTTTTCTTTACAATATTTCAATTTGGCCCCTGAAGTTTATGAGGCATGAGATGCACGTGATTTTTTTTTTGGCAAGAATATAAGTATAAACGAGTCAAAAGACTAAAAATGGGCATTTTTCATTTATGAGGGACACAAAATCATCATTTCAAATTCAAATTTTGCATAGTTGTCATTCATCCAACGGTGATAGTATATACTCGGTCAATATAGAAAAGATTAATCCTTCATTATATGTAAAGGATGTAAAAGGTACAAAGTCAATATGTTAGTATCAAAAAATTATCATTTAATACAATGATGGACATAATACGTACATAGCCAATATGTGAGAGATTATTTGTATGATTTCTCTGGGGAAAAGGAATTTCTCTTGTACTAGACATTGGCATGTTAATCCAACAGGAAAGAAACGATCTCCTTCCATTTCCGTTGCTTTGCCCAAAATGTCCGCGGATTATATTTCTTTTTACGCTAAGGGTGGTGTGTTTGATAAAATTGAAATCTGAAAACTGAAATCTGAAGTATGAATCCATTAAAATATTGAATTGTTAATTTTTAAATCTAATAGATTTGAATTTATATCACATTCAGTGATAAGTGAATAACTTATCATTTAATTTTAGGAGTAAATTTGTCTAGAAAATTCAGTATCACTTACTTAATTCAAATGTTTAATTTTTTATTATCAAATGCGTTTGAACATGTTAAGATTTGAATCCATTAAGTTTAAGTGTTGAATTGTATTATCAAACAGGTCTAAAACTTAAAACTTCAATAACTGTAAAAAAAAAAAAAAAAAAAAAAGTCCAAAATCACTCAAATTTCACAATTAATTTTATGTACACCAGTAACAAACAGAGCGGTTTGCTTCAGATTTCAACACACCCCGACTTGACATTTTTTAAACATATTGTAACTGGAATCCCAAGCGACTGTTTTGTAGAAGGAAGTTGACAAATCTATATGGTAATAAACAGTAAGAATGTCCAAACTCTTAATCACGGAGCAGAGTTTCCTTCTTCCATAACCAAATACTACAGGTCCAATCAAAGATAATTCTCACTCGACAAAGAATTTCGAGAAAACCGTTTGGATCTGTAGTTTGAAGTGCGTTTCATTTATTCTTGAAGTTGACACAGTTAAATTGTTGACAATGAAACAACACTAACCAATGATAACATCCCTTGGTGATTAAATACAGTAGAACAAGCATCAGAATAATAATAACAAATCTCTACTTCCACTCCGTCGTTTATTGACACTTTTTCGAACTTTTGGATATTTACAAAATTAAAAGATAAAATCTCTTGCTCTTTATCATTATGATCAAAATGGGCATCAGACAGCGGTGGAGTACTCGCGTTGGCATCCGTTGATCAAATCGTAACCAACAAAAATAGGTACTTGCCAACGTCACCGTTTGAAAAGTCGTCTGTAAAAGCCCGACGCATCATTTGGCAGCTTCGACACGAAAATGGACCAGAAGTTGAGCAAGCTTGGACCTTCACTACTTTTCCATGGTACTGCAACTGAATGGTGATTCAGGTCTGACAAGTGAAAATTACACTCTCTGACAAATCCCAATTTTTATTGCCACAACAATTTCTGACAAAGTGTGATACATAAAATTACACTTTCAAGTCAAAATTACATTTGAATTTAAAAATGGTAGCATTTTGTCCAAAAAGTACCTCTGAAAATAAAGGGATAATTTCAGAAACCTCCCCTGAGGTTTCTGACACTTTCACTGACATCCCCTGAGGTTCTCAAAATTTCACTTACCTCCCTTGCTTTTGATTTTGTGGTAACAATCCAGTCCAAATCAGATTAAAATATTATTTTCATGTGTGAGAAAGTATTTTTATTCCATAGCTACCCTTTGCAGAAGTTGTATTAGTAGAAGATTCAAAGAAGAATAAATGATTTGGACTAATTAGTAAAGTTGAGGGGGGGTAAGTGCAATACAAAAAATTGCATGCACCAGATGTGCCATGCAACAGTTATTTGGCAGATTTTGCAACGGCTAGCTGCAAATTGCAACGGCCAGAAGGTTTGCTGTTTCAGTAGCAATAGCATATAAAGCAAAGCAACTTAACTACCTCTGAGGTTTCAAGCTATTAACATTCTTTGCTACTAATTTGGAGTGATAACAAGTGCATTTGCTGTGCTACAATTAGAGCTCTGAGTAAAAAGTTTTAGCTGCAACCATGGCCTCTTCAAGCCATAGGGGAGAATCATGGAATTCACCTACATCTTTCTCCATTAAAAACAGGTTTTGCCGCTGTAATCGCAAAGCAACCGTAATGATATCAGAGAGTGAAAGGAATCCAGACAAGTTGTATTTTCTATTGAGAAATTTCCAACTTTGTGATGAATTTTAAAAAAATTCTACAAAAGGGGTGATTTTGGGTTTAATTTCCGTCAAGGGGGTCTTCGCATTTGTGAATTTCACAAATGCGAGCTTACAAGAGCTCGCATTCGTGGAATGCGAGCTCTGGTTATTGAGCTCGCATTCCACGAATGCGAGCTCTTCTCAATTTTTTTTTTCCTTTTTTAAGAGCTAGGGAATTATTTCTAGGAAGCAAATGCGAGCTCTTATCTTTTTTATTTTGGTATTTTTTGAGAGGTAGGGAATTATTTGCAGAAAGCTTCTAATTTTTGTTTTAAAAAATGTTGCAAATATTTAAAATTTTGCAAATAGCTCGCATTTGTTAAATTTGACCTGCAAAAATTGTATTTAACTTTTTTTGTTAGATTTCGCATTTATAAGTATGACTTGTAGAAAATTAGATTCAAATTTAGATGTATTAGGGTTTTAAAAATATTATATAAGTGATAAAAATTTTATAAATTGTAAAAATAAAATCAAACTGCTTGGATAATTAAATGTTATATTTGCATAAGAAATAATACAATAATCATAATAATGATAATACAATAATATTGGTGTAATAAAACTGCCATTAATTTAAATATTTACTTATAATGCCCAAAGAGCCTAATTACCAATTTTTTTCTTCTCGCGCTCAAATATAACATTAACCCGCATGCGAGCTAACCTTGAAATAGAAAAAACACAGAATCCCGCTTGCGGGTTTCAGGAGTATTCGGATATTCTCATATGCACCTATGCAAATCGAACCAACCGGATATCTTATCCGTATCCCATTTTTTTAAATAAAAATCTTATAAATTTGAAAAATAAAATCAAATTTAGATGTATTAGGGTTTTAAAAATATTATATAAGTGATAAAAATTTTATAAATTGTAAAAATAAAATCAAACTGCTTGGATAATTAAATGTTATATTTGCATAAGAAATAATACAATAATCATAATAATGATAATACAATAATATTGGTGTAATAAAACTGCCATTAATTTAAATATTTACTTATAATGCCCAAAGAGCCTAATTACCAATTTTTTCTTCTCGCGCTCAAATATAACATTAACCCGCATGCGAGCTAACCTTGAAATAGAAAAAACACAGAATCCCGCTTGCGGGTTTCAACGTTATTCTGCGCTTCGTGTGTTTGCTTTTGTTTTGCTTTTGTCTTTTTTTTTCGAAATGGAGGGTTGGCGGTGGAGCTTAGTACGAGCTCGCATTCTGAGAATTGAGTTAAGTTAAGACATAATGATTAACTCAAAAATCCACTTAACAACCAAAATGAATGTTCAATATCAACATTTAGACAAAAGACAGAGGTGGAATTGAGCAACACTAGCAAAGGTGTCATGTAGCTTTTCGCAGCACCAGGAAAGGAAAGTTAAAGGAACAAATAAATTTGTACCTTTCCTGTTGTGTTTGCAACTATTTCAAAATAACAATTAATTCTTCACTTTGTTGCCGCTACTCCAGTGCATATTAGGACCACTGGTTTGATCACAATTTCCTTTCCATTTTTGTTCTTGTTATTTCCTCTGTTTCTTTTCCTATATCCAGAATGTCGTATAAGACCACATATAAGTGATCTTATATGTGATCTTGTTATTTCC
Organism: Coffea arabica; assembly: GCF_036785885.1. NCBI lineage: Eukaryota > Viridiplantae > Streptophyta > Magnoliopsida > Gentianales > Rubiaceae > Coffea > Coffea arabica. The sequence continues at coordinate 2,632,597 of NC_092313.1, read as the reverse complement.
TCTTGTCAAATCACACCAGGCACAAAAAATGGCGCCAATATTGCAGCTCAATTGGCGCCTTACTCCCAAAATGACTGGATTAATTCATGTATCAGGAATCAAGTTTCTATTATTGTTGTTAAGCTTAATTAATCATATCAGATGCCATTATGTAACTAAACGGTAGTAATTAACCCCAACTACTTGGGATATATCTGTAATTTTGGCCCTGATGACGTCAGAAAAGGGGCCCAATTTTTTATCAAGGGAGGTAAGTGAAATTTTGAGAACCTCAGGGAATGTCAGTGAAAGTGTCAGAAACCTCAGGGGAGGTTTCTGAAATTATCCCGAAAATAAAATCTGAACACTGCTGCTCCCCGCGTACTGAAGGGTTACCAGCCTGATGAAATTAAATACACCCAGAGCCTCGTAGTTTGCATGGTCGGAACTACTTGATTGGATTGTAATTTTCTTTTACTTTTTTTTGTAAACACTTGTTTGGATTGTGATTTTCTTTTACTTTTTTTCGTAAACACATTATTCTTCACCGCTCTACAAATATTTAATTTCTGTCCATTTCTCATTCACTATTGCTTGATAATGGTAAATATCCCCTTTTTTTTTTGAAGAAATACTGATAAATATCCTAACTTCAAGTTGCCCTAAAGGGGAAGGCAAAAAGTACTCCTAAAGTTATAGTACTAAAGTACAAATTGTTTTTTTTTTTTTGACCTAGAATATAAACTTCATAAAAAAAAAAAGCACCCCAAAAAACTAAAAAGAAGAAAAGTAGTATTAGAAGGCAAATGACAATCCAAGAGAAGCTTCCTGAGAATGGTCCCCCACAACTATAATCCAACCTTGATCAACGCACAAGATCCGTTTATCACGTGCCTGACCCGGGACCAACAAATTCCCACCAAGTCTGGTGTCCGCCCGAGTTCAACCTATCTACTACTGACAGCTAATAATTCCAACTAATTCCTAATTACTTGATCACACACCTCTGATTTTGAATGCGGCACTGTCTAAGCCAGTGCGTTTGCTGATCATCACCATTACTATTCTCATCATCTATCGGCTCTGATTTAACGTCTGCAGTTCCAGGTTGCTGCAGCTGCAACTCCTTATCGTGCTCAGCAGCCGCAGCTTCTCCATTTTCTCTCCCGCGTTTCACACCAATGGACACCCCAAATATCCTAGCGCCAGCTTCGTCCACTGCCATCCGGTCCTCCTCACCACATTCCGTGGTTGCGCCGGATTCATCGAAAATCGGCTTAGGTGGCAACAAGTCCAGCGCCTTCAGCGCCTGGCTGCTGCTACCTTCCGCCTTACTATTGGCAGTGGCTCCGTTGCTATGGTTGGAATAATTTGACATCAAGACATAAACATTGCTACACATACTTTTCATATGGGACAACTCTTTGTTGAGCTGCATGTTCTCTTTCCGCAACCGCTCGTTCTCCCCAATTAGCTCGGCTGTGCTTCCGCCAGCCGTTGCCGTCTCACGAAACCCCGAAGGAGATGACGTGGAAGAGACGACTTGCTCTTCGCCTGAATCCGTAGGGGACACCGTTCGAGGAGGCGGAATGGCAGAAACAGCAGCAGCAGCCGTCGGTACTGCCACCGGAGATATTATAGCCCCAGCAACGGGAGGTGCCGCTAGCTTCCGCCGCTGTATATCACACAATAAGCCTTTCTCACCCCTCCGAAAACAATCGTTCGAGAATTCCCATCGATCAGGTACAACCTTCCGAAATCCCTGAAGGACGACGATATAAAGCCAGATTAGAACATCAAACTTCCAAAAAATCAATTCTGGTCACCTCAGGACGAATGAAACTTACATATGTATTGAGCTGGCGAACAAAGCTAGAGAAATTATTGTGTTTAAAATATTTAGGGAGTAAATCTCTGGCAAATTCAGTTGGATTCCAGACGATGAAGGCAGATCCGTCCTCGTTCCAAGAGATGACATCGTCGATGGTGCGGTCGTCAACCAGCTGGTATGTCTTGGTCAAAAAAGGCGTCGGAAGAGATCTTGGCGCGTCTCCGGGAGGCGGAGGCGTAGTCGTCGATTCCCCACCGTTCCGCTCCACCGGCGGTGGAGCCATCGCTCTTAAACCTAACAGAAATTCATGGAAAATCAGTTAAAAATGTAAATTTAACAGAATCTCCCTCCCAACAAAAATAATGAAAAGAAACGGAAGTTATAATATCGGATAAACGTACGAATATCGATACGAGTAAAACTAACTGCGGCAGATCTGATGGGAAGGTCTGAGGAAAAATGGTAATTCTAGAAGGTTCGTATGGAAGAAATACAGGGAGGATGGAAATGGAAAGAGAAAGAGAGTACAGAAGAAGATAAGAGAGAGAAAGTGGAAGGAAAGTTCAAGAATCGAAAAAACGGGAAAGAGAAAATACAAACAAAAAAAAAGGAGAGTGGATTTAAAAAAAAAAAGGTGAAAGCAAAAAAGAAAGAACGAGAAGCTCTGCTCTACGGCTTTCCGTTTTCGAGAAGTTTCGGTCTGATTTTTGGTGGCACTTGGCATTTTGTATGAGGGGTCCGCAGGAGTCATTTTATTTCTGGAGGAAATTTCTTCCACTAGAAAATCATGAAATTTTATTTAGAATAATGACTGTAGCACTTTTTGTGATGTGATGTATGTGAGATAAAAAGATGATTGAGAATATAAAATGGTGGATTGAAAAATGTGTTTATGATGCAAGGGAAATAATATTTGGAATAAGTTGACTACATTATCTCACATATCACATATTCCAAATATATTTCTCTTGCATAATAAACACATTTTTCAATTCACATTTTTATATTTTTAACTACCTTTTTATCTCACATACATCACATCATAAAAAGTGCTACAGTAATTATTCCAAATAATATTTCAAATAATACCATATCCAAACAAACATGCTACCAGTGCAATCAAGGAAATTGCTCCACTAATTCTATAAGAGTCCGATTATTATTTAGAATAATTACTATAGTATTTTTATATTATGATGTATATGAGATAAAAAAGTATTTATAAATATAAAAAAATAGATTGAAAAATGTGTTTATAATGTAAATGAAATATTATTTAGGATAATTCAGCAATCCAAACACAATTGTGTCTCTTGATGGATTGATTTTGAAGAAACCCATGTGTTAACCTATTGGAAAAAAAATAATTAATAATTTTGATAGTTCAAATTTGCTAAATAATATTTGGTTTGTATCATAAACACATTTTTCAATACTACTTTTTATATTTTCAATCACTTTTTATCTTACATATATCACACCATAAAAATGCTACAATAATTATTTTAAATAATACTCTATCCAAACCAGTAATTTGGCTGACAAATTTCTTTTAGCGAAATTTGATCCAACTCTTAGCACACAAGAACTCAAGTGCCACGACAAAACCAGTAATTTGGCTAAAAAGAAATCAATTATAATAAGTACAATCAATTTGTCAAAGAGTAAAAGGTGCATAATTTTGGAGCTGGTACGTTGTTGAAAAAGTTGGCAGACAAATTCTCTTTCAAAAGGGCGGGTTTTCTCTTACCTGAGTTATTACTAATTGGGCCATGTTAAATTGGTAAGCTATAAACGTCCTTAAACAGACTTAAGAACCAAATAATGACATTTAACAAACTGATGCAGTATCAGTTTGATTAGATGCCACTAATTCGATTTTGACAATAACGCCATGGTCCATGTTGTTTTGGCCTGTATCTGGTCGAGATAGATTTCCACAAACGGACATTAGATGCTTATAAATTTCTAGCACGTCTATTATATGTATCATTGGGAAAAGCACACCCTATGAGTGTGTAAATTGAGAAAAAATTAAGTTCTTTTTTTTAGGCCAAGGGAAGATATTAGGTTTTATTTTTTGTTCCAAAAGAAAAAGAGGTTATGATTTTTATTTTTTTTTTTTACAGACAAGCAAAAAAATAGAAGTTATTGGAAGTGGAGGTAACTAGAAAATAATAAATTTGAATAATTATCTTTAGTAAATCCCTACTTTTATGAGGCTAAAATCAAAATATGACACAAAATTTTAATGCCAAATCCCCTTCTCATGGCTTATATATAGAAAGATACGTAGAAAATAAGAAAAGCTAATCCATATGCACTTTCTCAAGTTCCACTTTGATAAAAAATTCTCTTTTGTTTTCAGTAGAATTCATGCGAGAAATGAAATCTTTTTTTTTCCAATAAGAAGAAGAAAAATATTGGGAATCTATTTCTGTTATATGACGTTGTTTTTGTAATTATTTACATTTAAAGTACAAGTGGAGGAGGAGATGTGAAGATTGATTCCAAGTATTCACACTTGATTATGTCTGTACTAATTCCAAAGAATGTATAAACAACCACCGAAAATTTTGCCCAGTAAATATTCTCAGCAAAATTGCAGCAACAATCTGGCATAATCATTATTAAAAGCTAAAACTAACTTCATAAAAGAGTGATGGATCAAACGTGAATAAATGTTAATTTTAAAAAGAGTGAACGGCCGAAATAGTCACTCAACTATTCAAAATGGCATATTCTTTAGTCATCAAACTTTTTTTGTGACTAAAAAGGCCACTAAACTCACAAAAATGCGCTGGAGGAGTTAATTTACCCATTTTTAGTGGTGAATCATTAGGTTACAAGGGAATGTGGAGTGAAGGAATGTTTTTAAGGGGGTAAAAATGTCCAAAAAAAATGACAAATCTGTTTCTTCCTCGCAAGCCTTGTCCTTAGATCTACAAGTTCATTGATTCCTTCTTCCATTGACCAATTTAGAATATCTTTATTTGTCCTAACACTGCCAGAAACAACTAAATCTTTGCCCAGAAAATTTCTAGTTCCCCACTCAATTCTTGGATCGGCGTTTCTGGTGATATTCTACGATGGAGAGCGGGAAATCAACATTGGAGACATTCGTGTCCAACCAATGTTGGAATTCAAGACATTCCAGAAGATGATCAGCCAGAAGATCGGAATCTCTCCCAACCAAAGCTCCATTTTTCTCGTCCACCACGGTTCCCTGCTTAAGGAACGCCGGAAGACCCCCGTCAAAGGGAAAGTGAATTTTGCCTTGATCATTCGGCAGAAGGACTACTTCTTTCTTGTCATCTTGAAGAGGTCAAGAAAGTCTAGGAACCGGAAGTTGAGGCCAACGGCGTTGATTTTTGAGAAGGATCTTGGTCAAATATTAAGAAATCCCAATTCCCAAATAGTAGTGGTTAAAAAAAAAAAGAAAAAGATATAGAGTTTACCTCAAACCCACATCCCGGAACCACCGTTCAAGCAGCCCTCTAGGATTGAATCATTGAATTAGTAGAACCATTACTGCTTTCTTCTCTCAAGTACCAACCTCAAAATCTCAGAATCATGGGAAATTCAGGCCGGCACTAACAAGACCCAGAAAAGGGGAAAAAGCAAAAGAAACAATAGAAACAACAAAACCCAATAACAATACTAACAATAATTAAGTCAGACCAGATAAACTAAAATGTGGAGGTTATTAGGTGACTCCATTGAAGAAGCAGATCCTCATCAAACTCAACAAAAGATTGCAGATTTCGTCTGCTGGGCCATTCTCCCCCCAGACCGTCCTCAAAGAAAGAAAGAAAGCAAAGAAAGAAAAAAAGAAACTTTTTTTCCCTCTCATTCTAGTCCTACTAGTCCTAATAGAGATAGAAAGAAAAAGAAAGAATGAATGAAAAGAAAAGATTTTAGCAGCAAGTTCTTGTTTTCTTTCTCAAAACTAGGAAACAGAAATGGAAATGGAAATTAAACGCGCCGGCTTGCGAGGAAGAAATAGGGGTTATTATCACTTTACCCCCTTAAACTACATAATTACTAACAGTTTACTCTCTAACGTTATCTTTTAGTTCACTTTACCTCCATAGGTAATTCAACTTAACATGTTAAGAAATTTTGAACAAAAATACCCTTTTATTCTATAATATTACTACACTGTTATTATTACTTTATTCATTTAAATTATAGTGATATAATCGATTTAATTCCTAATATTTTTTTTTGACATTTTACTTCATCGTTAATCTAATTATTATGGTCAAATTTTTTAAAATATATTTACCCTTATATATATAATTAAAAATAAAATTTAGAATGATTATTCTTCTTTTTTTTCACTTTAAGAGATCCAAAAATATAAAAATAAAAAAAATTTCTCAAATTTTTTTTTCACACTTATTAATACTATGAAAAGAAAAAGAGATAGGAAAGAAGGAGACAGAAAATTAGATTTTGCAAAGAAAAAAAAAGTCTAATATTATCGTATTAATTTAAGGTTGTTGGGATTAGGATTGAAATCTGGTGGTAAAGTGAAATAATTTTAAAATAATAAAGGTATTTAATTCTTTCTTATTTGTATTTTCTAAAAAAAGAATTGAGTTCTCTCTCTCTATCTCCCTCTCCCTCCCCCTTTCAAATTTTCTATTTGTTTAATATTAATAAGATTGTCAAAAAGAAATAAATTAATATTTTGATTTTTTTTCTTGATACTAAAGAGGAGAAGAGCCACTCTAAATTTTTTATTATTTTTATTATACAAAGAGGAGAGTACTTTCTTTTAAAGTTTTTTAACTTTTTAAGTTGGTTTAATGGTGGGATAAATTGCCTAAAAAATAACTCTATTGGATAAATTGATATTGAGACTATAATTTATGGGGATAAAATGATAATAACTTTAAGGGCTAAACTTGTCTTTTTACTTTAATTAACAAATTCCGTTAAGTTTGACCGTTAGTTTTGGGAGCAAAGTGATTAAAAGATAGCGTTAAAGGGAAAATTGATAGTAATACCGAACGTTAATGGAGTAAAGTAATAATAACCCAAGAAATAGGTTTGCCATATTTTGTTGGACATTTTTGCCCCCTTAAAAATATGCCTTCACTCCACATTGCCTTGTAATCGGATGATTCACCGCCAAAAATCGGTAAAATAACTCCGTTGGCACGTTTATGTGAGTTTAGTGCTCTTTTTTGCCATAAAAAAAAGTTAGATGCTAAAAGGTGCTATTTTGAATAGTTAAATGACCATTTTGGCCGTTCACTCTTTTAAAAATTCTATGGGAAGCAGAAAGTTACAATACATATCACACATTCGCTTTCCACGAGAGCGGAGAGGAGACAGGGTGTTGGTCAAAACTTGAGTACTGACTGATAATAAGTTGCTTTCATCTTTTCCGATATGAGACGTACTTTTCATACTTTTCAGATGGTCATAACAGATGAGATGAGAATCATGAGATGATATGTAATAATAATGGGGGTGTTAGGATAGTACAAAGAGTAACTGGAAAATCATATTCACCCAAATCAGACAGACTTTTCAGATGGTAATAACAGACGAGATGAGATGAGATGATATATGGCAAAGAGCTACGTGACATTCACCCCCAATCTAACTCCATCCAAAATATTTGCTATGTCTACAACTTGAAGCTGTCCATCCACTGATCCACCACGTATCTACAGTAATAAAGCAAATGAATATCTTCAATTTCCTTCCAAAAGTTGTGTCTCGAAATACATAATCCACAGCGGTAATTTCAGAAGCTTCTCCTGAAGTTTGTGACAATATCATATGATATTTATGAATGTTGAGAAATCTCACATACCCCCTTATTTTTAACTTTTTATAATTTTATCAATCCATCTAAAAAATATGATTTAAAAGCTCATTTTGGGAGAGATAAAATATTTCTATTCCAAAATTTCTCTTTTCTTGTCGACCTTTAATTTTCATAACAAACCAATTTAAATCCTTCAGAATTATAACATATTAATGAGGTTGAAAGATCTTTTGCAATTTTTAAAGTCATCAATCAAGAAATGCAAAAGAAGAACTATTATAATTAGAAAAATAAAATTTGTGCGTTGAAAATACCTTGAATAAGTATCTTAGCATGTTGTTAGTAATTTCTCTCTCTCTTGTTTTCAAGTCGTCAATTTTGGACAAAAAGTTAGAACATTAAAAAATTTTAAACAATTTATAAAATTCTAAATTCATTCAAAAAATACTTTGTAATAAAGAAAGTTTACTTTTACATTTTTTAAAACACGTCAAGTGAGTCTGTTTCTAATATTGCCATATGAAAAAATTTAGAAAGTTTAAAATTCTTAAATTTGTAAAACTCTTCAAATTAACTAAAACACCTTATAACGTACAAAATTAATTTTTTTGACTTTAATCACCTCAAACATACTCTAAAATAGTAATATTTTGTACCTTCAAAACACCAACTAATATAATTTATTCTATTAGAATTATGCTTTCACACTATTTCTCTTTATTTTCAGGCTTTTAGTAATGTATGTTTACTTTTGGAAGAAAATAGGATAACACAAGGGCAATTTTGGCATGAAAACATTTTCTCTCTCCAAATTTGAGTTTTTTAATAATACATTTTTGAAATAGATTGATAATGTTACAACAGTTGAAAATAAAAGAGGTGGTAAGATTTCTCAAAATTTAGGGGTATCAAGTGATATTGTCACAAACCTCAAGGGAGGTTTCTGAAATTATCCCCAATCTAAGCCTAAGATGCTTCCCATCTCTCTCTTTCCCTTCCAATTCTTCTTCATATCGTGCATCCGTGCACAGGCACAAGCAGGACGACTGATACATCACTTGCCTACACAGAGCATCACATTCCATGCTTCACGCAGATTGGCATTTAGCTAGACTGCCGGGAAATCTCCCCTGTTAAAGATGTTTTACAGTGCAAAAATCTCGTGTTTCAAAGTACAAAATTCATAGGTGCTGGTCCTCGTTGGTCCGTAGGTCCAGTTGAACCTCCCCGTAGTTAGATTAGGATAAAGTAAGAATAGGGATATAACGATTGACCAAAAAAAAAAAAGAGTACAAAATTGGAGTTGAGAAGACAACAGAAAATTAATTGTGTTTGGATTGCATTTTTCGTCATTTTTCATTAAAAAATTACTGTAGCGATTTGATATATGCGAGAAAAAAAGGTGATAGGGAAATGTGATCACGATAAATTGGATTTGTTTGGATACCTCAATTATCCCAAATAATATTTCGCTTGCATCATAGACACATTTTTCAACCCACCTTTTTATATTTCCAACTACCTTTTTATCTCACATACATCACATCACAAAAAATGCTACAGTAATTATTTCAAATAATTAATATTTTCCGACGGAAACAAGCAATCCAAACAAGGCAATTTAGCACTCCAAGTCAAGCCTTCAGAATGCTAAAGAAAATATTGAGAAAAAAAAAAGTCCATTACATTGCTTAAGTTCAGAGTGTTGCAGTTCAATTATTAACACACAAGACGACATCCTCAAATTACTAATGAGCGGATAGTGTACAGAAACTAGAAAAAGAAAACCCTAAAATTTAGACCAGTATTCAACATAGCAAAAAGTAGAGGAACAACAATTGGCAAATCCAATTTCCTCGTAGAGATAAGGAAAATACATGACAACTTCATCTATCATTTTTGCACGTAGCGTCAGCTCAGTTTCTAGATTACTCTAGCGCTTCCTTACTATGATAACGTTTCATGAGACTAATTATGTCCCCCAATCCAGACACAAAAATAGTCCAAGTAGGAAAGGTTATCCCATTCCATGATGGTGGCTGGTTATGAACACACGTCATTAACATAAAACATAATAATGAATCCCCTCTATTTGCACCCATTCCTAGTTTCTCTATGCTGTATCCAAGCTTATCACATGAACTGAACTACCATCTAAATCACCTACAAGCAGGGAGAAGAACTACCCAGACCCGAGATATCTTTTTGTTCTGACACAGAAGTCTGCCACTGGGAAGGATAACAGGATATGGTGGCACAGAGGCCAGACATGCACTGCAGAAAACCTCCCCAGTTTGTGGTCATTCGCTGTGGCGCGACAATACCAATCATATCCTGAACTCCAAGTCGTATTGAAACACCAATATTCACAAACTTGTTCCTGAAACTCCTATGGCACCAGTCACAATGCCTCTACTTGTTTCCTCAGTCCAAGGCTTCTCATAATCCAGTAGAAGGAAAAGTACTGAAGAGTGGCTTTGAATAAAATTAAAAACCAAACTAAGTGTAGAAACTCGCCATATCTGGAACAGTTTCTGTATCATGCAATATGTCCGATTCAGCGGGTTCCTGGCTATTAGAAGGCAATAATAATGTGGAAACGGGTGCAGTATTTTAGCTTGTCCAGAAGCAAAACAGAAGCCTTATAGGAGTAATGAGGCAAGGCAAGCAAAGAAGGCAAATACTCAGAAAATCTCCACTTTCACGGACAATAGAAGTTCATTAAGGCTGTGGTTTAAGCAGTTAACTAATCCCACTTCATGTAGGAAACTAAAGGCCGAACACACATGCAGTAACTATATCCCCAATATCACAAGAAGTACCAAAAGGCCAAGAAGCAAAGAAATCAGCATTATGTGATTATACCTTGTGCACGAAATTGGGATCAATAGCTTTGGGAACAGTTGAGCATGATTATTCAACATTGTGAATGGCTATGTAAACATGAAAGAGACTTATTGGAGGGTAAAAGTCAATTAGAGCATTAACTCCATGTGCAGCACATGGGTATAAAGATAAATATAAATATTTACCTGTGATTAACATCTATTAACTTTAACAATAAGAACAGCAACCAAAAGAAGAGAAAAAAAAGAGGTACTTTAACCTGTTAATGCTCTACATTTCAAAGGCCAACACTCTACATTTCCCTTTAATGACTTCAACACAGCTAAGGATAATTGTTTCTTCCACTCACCAGTCAACTTCTTAAAGCTAAAACAGTTGAAAAACCTACTTCTAAGCCCATGTTGCCATTAACAAACATTACATAAATATATTACTGTAAGTCAGATAAGGATCAGATTCAAGAACCTCTAGCTTGCTAAAGCATTACCATAGTAGGACTATAAAAAATTTACCCTCACAATGCCGAGATCATAACCCCAAATCAACCATAATTAGTTATCACTTGAACATTAACATGAAGAAGAATATCAGAAGCAAGCGAATTTTCAATCCTAAATTATTTAAGAAAATTATGCATTGTCAAAGATGTCTTGCCTCAGTGAATTACCCAAGCGGAGTGAAATAAAATACAAACTGGCATTATGAAGAATGTTGCAAATAAAACCTGTGAAAAATGTTACAGCTTGCCAGAAAATTGCAACTCATCAATGCAGAATGACAAGGCCATGGTTTTAATACAATACATGTTTCTACAAAGCTGTCCTCAATCTAAAAATAAGTAAGATTATGAATAAAACCTGTTAGAAATGTTAATGCGCATTGGAAAATTGTAACTAGTCAACGCAGAATGAGAGGGCCGTGGTTTTCATATAACACTTGTTGCCACAAACTCTCCTTAGTCGAACAATCACATGGCTGCATATGAAACCAGAAAACAATCAACTCTGTCCTCAAGGAACAGAAACAAAGCACACCAATGAAGAGCAGGGATTGTCAAGAAACGAACAGGAAACCACGCCTATAAAGAGTAAGGCTCACTGACGTAAATATAGCCCAAATAAAAGTTATCCACCAAGCCAGAAACAAGGCCATTTCTTTGACCAAAGCAGAGCAAGGCAGTAGATTACATGGCAACTTGAAATCTGCCAGCAAGTTAACATCAATATGGGATAATCCAAGAAGGAGAAGTGCAATCGCACCAGGCGCAAAGAACTGCAGAACTACAAGAAACATGTAATGGTTGTGCAAGAAAACTTTTGCCCTGCTATAATCCAAGTCAGGGACCTTACTGGCATGCAATCTCTGGTACCAACACAGTACCGCTTCATTTAAAAACATCTGCACATTTGGCCGCAAAGACAAAATTTGCAAAATACCAGAACTGAACATGCACCAAACCCTGAACTTGTAGAAATCTGATCGCAACATGCCCAATCTACCTATCAACTCCTCAGTATATCTGTTCCTACCATTGGAATGAAGCCCTTTGATTCCATCAGATTTCTCGCAGACGAGGAGTTCAGTAAACGGGCCAACCCAAAGCGTGGAAGTGAATACAACTAACAAGTAATTGCCATAAAGAAGCATTCTTCCAAACCATCCACAGGAAATTATGGACAAATTAGAACGAATCTGATCAGTTCCAAGCCAAAAGGCACGAGCATTCCTCGTAGCTGGGATGTAAACGAGACCCACAATGCAGCCCATTAGAACAGCAATAAAGAACTTCCCAAATCCGTCCAACGATTCAAAATCAAAATCAAGACCCCATCCGGGAACCATCTCCAAAACAATCGCGAGGCCCCAGAAAAACCCAAGAACCCCAAATACAAGACTCAACAGCCTCTCTGACCTTTTAGAAGCTGATCGCTCAAATGAAAGCTTGGCAATCAAAATTAACAATCTACATACCCCAACAATTCCTAACAAAATCGGGATCACGGACCCATTTTCTAAAATCCCAGAATCTTTTGATACTCTTAAAAATCTGTGAAGCAGCAAGCAAGAAATGGCAACCAGACTGGAATTAAAAGCACTACTAAACTGGGTATAATAAACCCTTGTTTGTAAGTGATCATCATTGAGCTTTAGTCTAAAGATCTGAGCTTTATTCTCATCAAACTCAAATTTATCTTTGGATTTTTTTCTGGGTTTGTGTTCAGAGTCGAAAGTACCTGGCCGCCGAATCGCAGCTCTGATACCTCCTCCACCACGAGAAGAGTTACTGTTAGGGGGAGCGACATCATCTGGATGGACATAGGTGTGGAGGCCATAGAGAAAAAAAGCAGGGATCTTGAGGAAGGAGAGAAAAACCGTGAGGGAAAGACAAAGTGTGGCATGGAGAATGAGATTGCTGGATGACAAATAAAGCATGATATGATTTTGTATTTCTGACCTTTTCTATGCACGGTGGCTAAATGCAAGTGAAATTGCGTCTAGTAGCAAAGCAGTAATCTAGCACCAGAATATTCCATAAACGAGGACAAACTGTAGAAGATTTCAAAGGAAAGGGCGTTGGCCGTTTAGATGAGGAAGTTGCAATTAAGGACGGGCGTTAACAGTTAATTTGGATTGGTCAGTATCCTGGCTTTTTATTGATGAGATTTTGGGTACTTGGGAACAAATCTCTGCGTTAGACAATGGCGCCTATGGAGGCGCTCAGACGATTCCTGAATGGGTTGGGCGAAATCAGAACACCTCTCACATTGTCCCGACTCAGCTCAACTCCTTCAAATTCACGTTAATTGACTTTGAGATTCGGGTTTCACCCTCAATTTTTTCCTAATTCCTTATTTTCCCTTGTATAGTTTTGAACCAACCTGCCCAAGACAATTAAACTGAGTTTCAACCTATAAGACCCAACACTTTTTTTGTTAAAATTCTAACAATGGTGAACTGGTATTCAAAAATAGATAGCTTATTATCTATTTTTTAGAGCACATTTTGTCTTGAAAATTTAGTATCACTTAATTAGTTCAGATATTCAATTTTTTGTTGTTAAACGAACGTGAACAGTTATGATCTGAATTTATTAAATTTAAGTGCTGAATTGAATTATCAAATACAGTCTAAGTCCAAATATAATTTGTTTATCTTTTAAACTTTATTCCACTTAAACTCAATTTTGAACATCAATGAATCAAGAAAGAGAGTCACCCAATCTCTTATTAATTAATAATCAAAATAGGAGTGTGTTTGGATAGTAGATTATTTGGAATAATTTTTGACAAAAAAAATACTGTAATACATTTTTGATGTGATATATATGAGATAAAAAAATGATTGAAAAATATGTTGATGATGTAAGTAAATAAAATTTGCCAAATAATCTCGATCTAAACAAACCCTCCAACAACATGTTATACCATTAAAACATCAAGCCAAATGCAAAAAATGTTTGGCTTGATTAGATATGTTTACATCTTAATCGTTCAATTACCATATTACCACTGTGAGGTTCTGATTCATTTTTTTTTTATCCTAATTGGTTTTGTTTTGCACTAGGTAATACTAAGCAACCCAATTAAAAAAAAAAGGCTTTGATTTTGTTTTGTGACTAGGCCTTAACTTGTGCTCGCGACATGCAGGAGACAAATTTTCACGACATCCAATCTTCCTTCGCACGCCCGACTAGTAAATTCATCATTGTCGTGAAAGTCATCTGTTATTTAATTGTTTCTAGTTTAATTAGATAGATTTACTTGTGAGATGCGAGCAACAAGTGTGTACAAGGAAAAAATTTTAAGCACCTGGTGAAATAAATAATTTTGGCAAAAATATTTCGCAATTAAAACAAGAAAAGAAATTAACACGCACATACATGTGTATGCAAAAACACGTAGCCGTCGGGAGGATTTTGCCTAATAATTAAGGTTGATATTCCGAAATTTAGAGGTTTTGATTGATAATTTCCCTACATTCTTCATGCTTTTGAAATTCCATTCATTCCTATTAGAAAAAGAATTAAAAAGAAAAAAAAATTGTCTCACAAGGCATCACGGCAATGCAATTAGTTTCGAGAAGCTGATGAGGCCCTGTCATTGCGTGTCCATACCGATCAAAAGATCTGAAGCCCACAGTCAATCCAATGGGCAATGACAATGATCTGCATTTATGAAGTCGGACAGTCATAGGGTTTTCTTTTGAAATGGACACGGACCCGACCAAGATTTACGGCTCACTACTGCATATTAAAGCCCATAACCAACGATTCCAGGCAATCTATTTCCATTTTCCAGACCCTTCGTCCGCACCAAACGTGGGGTTAGTTAAACAACGAATTGCAACATTTCATAATTTTGAATTAAGGCCTTATTTAATAACTCAATTCACCACTTAAATTTAATGGATTCAGATCTTAATATGTTTAGATGCGTCTGATACCGAAAAATTAAATATCTGAACAAAACTTGCTCCAAAAAATAAGTGATAAACTATTTATTCATCATTTGATGTGATACACACTTAAATGTATCAGATTTACGACTTAATAATTTAATAACTCAATGGATTCAAATTTCAGTTTTATCTGATGCACCTTAAGATTATATAAATAATGCTAATACTCCATAATTAGACAAACGCTTCTTGATTAAAATATAGAGTCCAAAACATAAATATTTCTCAGCCAAAAAGGAGAGGAAGAAATCGACTTACAAAAAGATATTGGAGCAGGGTATGTGTAAAAGATGAAATCAGAAATTCCGAAGGAAATGAATGGGGTAGGAGGGAGCATTCATCACTGTGTTCTTTATGCGCTTTCGTGTCCGCAGAAACAGCAGACTGATGTTGATGTCACGCAGAGCATAAACTTTATTGTATTCCAGTTTTGGGGAGAGGAATAGGGCGTTGTTAGGGCGGTTGCGTAAATTGGGATTGAAAACGTGGTCAAATAGGTAACGCGGAACAAAAAATCAAAAGCCACGATGACAGTCCAAATAAGAAGATATACAAAAGTGATCAGATTTTTTTGTTTTATAGCTTTGCAGTGTCCATAATTTAATTCAATCCCACAGGTCTCTGTGCTTGAGAAAAGATTCTCCCATGATATTGAACGACATAACCTCACCAAAATATCTCCTCCTTCCCCACCCAGAATTTAATCCCCGGCCTTGAGATATTTTTCGCTCACCGGCTCTCCTGTACGCTATGCTATGCGCCTCGCTCCCATACCCTCACCAGCCGTCGTGAGCTCCACATCCTTGCTCCTTTTCATTCATTATAAATAAATAGTATAAGACTGGCGGCTGTGGGGCACAGCACAAGGCGTTGAAAACCATTTGAGCTCTAAATCAAAATAATTCAGAATTTTCTAATAGTGGATCTTTCAAGAGAAAAATTTCTAGATAATGTATATTATACCTGACATGATTATTATGTGCTTATTCATGCTACTATTTTCGATCTCTTTTTTTTTGCGATGGCGAAGCGAAATATAGGTTCCTTCATAAAAAGAATGATAAAAAGGGAAAAATATGTCAAACGATCTATGAAATAAAAGTACTGTTTATATTTCGGCAAAATCTACTTATCAGAAAATTTGACGTATTGAAGAAGAAAAAAAAAGGTGATAATTTTTACCCAAATATATTTGCTTACATCATCATTACAATTTTCAATACACTTTTTAATCTTTTCAATTATTTTTTTATCTCACATACATCATATCATAAAGAGTGCTATAGTAAAAATATCTCAAATAATTTACGATCCAAACACATTCATTCATTGTTGATTACGCGATACAGTAACAACTTTTGGATATTTAATGGAACAGCATTAGGATTTAGGCGAGATGAGCGAGCGGAAGGGAGCACGTGGCAGTCAGAAACAGTGAGAGAGAGTGTCTCTCGTTCGTTGGTCGACTAAAAATTATGCCAGCTTGGCTTCATCAGGTTGCTCTATAAAAGCCCGTACGACTCTCCATACCCATGTTATCATGTTTCTAGACTTATGACTTCCCTCCAACTCTCGCCCAACACAAGGACATAATAATACTACTACTGCTGCGGATTAGGACATTCACATCTGTTTTTTCAGGAATTTCTGGGGGAAACACAGCCAAGTCCAAGTCCAAGTCCAAGTCCATCGAAAACTAAAAAGCTTTTTTTTTTTTTTTTTCTTTTCCGGCGAAGTTGTGATGGATATGGATGATAGCAATACTGCTACTAGGAAGAACAACGGTAGTAGTTGTGGAGGAGGATCGCCGAGTTGGTGGTGGACAGACGAGAGGCACGTACGTTTCTTGAACTCGATTGAGGCTTCCTTCGTCCGAGCCATGTTTGACCACAACAATAATGCCAGCAACCGTCGTCAGTGTCACAGCCTGCGCCTTGATCGCCCGTTACCTGACTGTTTTGACTCCACCCTAGATGTGGGGAAGGATAGACGACGGAGGCATTCTATTTCTACCTCAGGTATAATAATATAATAGTAATTAATTATATTACTCCCCAGTTTTTCTTATATGTTTGATAGTATAGCAGTAGTATAATATCGCCGCTACTACTAACTAGTAACTACTACTTGCCAAGGAGGATAGACTCGAATGTAGTTTCTGTTCTGTTCTGTTCGGCGTAGACCCACATAATATGGTCGGACATTGTTGTCATAATTTACAATAATGATATGATGAAAAGTGTAAGTGGTACTGGTGGGTGGGTAAGATGATCGGGAGGCTTGTGAAAAACCACCATGTATTTCTGCTGCAGCTTCTCTCGCTTTCTTTCTGCATTGTATTATTGATTCCCCCCGTTTGGCTAGAATTGTGACGTTTTACTGGCCATCCAAACAAAACACCTGCCTCATCAAAACGATGATATGTAATTTGCAAACTACCGAATATGCCTCCCAGATATTTTGCTTCGCTTTTTCACTGTAGAATATGTATCTTTCCTCTCTCTCTCTTTTCTATTATTCTGGGTTCTGGAGAAATTACTACTATATATGATTTACATATAAAAAACATGTTGGTTTTGCTATCAAACGTGACAGATGCTGCGGAGTACTCATCCAGTGTAAGGACAGACAAGAAAAGTAGACGATTATCTTCACATGATCAGGTTTGCGCTGCTACTTTTATAGCTAGCTGCTGGTAACCTGTCGCGTTATTGTACTAATAATAACTAGTAATTCATCATTATTAAGCGGATGGTACAAAAAAAGCGTTCTGATCCATAATTTCAAAATTTTCATCTTATCTTAAGAAAGACTAACTAACTAACGTGCTTATCAAATGATAATTGTAGATGCGATATTTATTGTCATCCGATATCTTTGAGACTTAATTACATCACTAATCATGTGGGAAAATACTGCTGATTTTTTCTTTTTTCTTTTTTTATAATTAGAGCAGCCATCCATCATCAGATGAGATGGTCCTTGATCCCCTCATCTTCTTCTTAATTGGGTGACTACTAGTACTAATGGATGGATTGATTAATGATGGATGGGAGTGTCCTCGCAGGTGGTCCCGCAGCTGGAAGGTGATGATGATGGAATTAAAGATGAGAAAGAGAAGGAGGTGTAATAACCGTAAACGACCACCGGCACCGGCTGGAGGAATTCAGATATATCCTCCTTCCGCCCCGACCCACTTTTATCTTCTAAGACTACTATTAATAGTAGTAGTAGTATTATTTAGTGACTTTTGTGCCCCGCTCTTTTTTTTTTAATTTTTTTAATTTATAAAAAAAATGTTTGTCATGTATATAATCAGTTCCTTCCAAGACTAGTATGAGTATCTTGCAGGATGCAGAAGACCAAAATCCTTTACTAGCGTTTTGTCCAAATTCGCTCGTGGAATGGCATTTTGAGACTATCTGTCGTAGGCGCCCTGATACGTTATAGAAAACCCATGCCTTGATGGATGGATGGATGGAACAATGACATCGAAATTCATATGGGTTCATAGGACAAAACAACAAATACCAAGTTGTAAAAAGTTGGAACTGTCCTAATTGGTTTCAATACAGACCTTTTGAACATGAGACATGCAAAAAGCTGGTCCCCTTACGCTAGAATGAATGTCCAATCGACAGCGTTGATCTTGGAAGAAATCCTTTTCCTTCTGCAATGGCATCATTTTAGATCTTACCTGTAACGCAATGGATGGATTAACACGCAAGAGGCGAAGGGGTTAGCTGTTGACAAGTGGGCTTACGGTTTCTTTTTTCCTGCTTAAATTTCTTCTCCAGTTTCCGGCCGGCGACATTGGGCCTTAACTATTCACATGCTGATTGTGTTTGGCATGATCTAAGTGCTAAACTCCGATGCTTGGACCCGCATGGAAACAAGTCTTATCTGTTCTGCTTCTGCGTCAGACTTTTACAATTCTGGACTCTTCCACCTGAGCTCCACCATTCATGTCAGCTCGTATATTGCAAAATTTACTACTGGCAGTGGCACACCTTTTTCTTTATCAGACTTCTGTCTACGACACTGCAATTACGAATTGCACCGAGCAATATCCTGTCGTCTTTGGAGCAAAAACTTGTGTAGAACGGTCTACAAGTCCACCCAAAGATCAAGTGGTATACATTGTGCCGCATCATCAGCATTAATTAAAATGATGAGGCCTAGGCCCTCCAATGTTCTCTCTCAGTTCTTCTTTCAGTACGATGAAAATTCCATTTGCAGCAACATTCCAAATTAAGAAGGTTTCATTCCGCTTTCTTCCTCGATTTGCATTTTTCTTTTCCTTTTAACTTTGAGAACCGAAAGTACCCTTTGAATCAAATATCAAAGGGCTATGATCCGAGAGTCTTGTCGAACCAGGCAATCCGGTATTTCAACTTCAACCCTTCGATGCTTAAACTGATTGAACTCAAAATGGTTAGCAAGCTTAACTGAACTCAAAGCGCTAGGAACATTTTGACCTGAAACATTATGCTCACCAAGCATCATGTTTTCAGCAACTGTTACAAGATTATTCCCTCATTCACCAGAGGAAGTCTGTCAAAAGATCCTACATATTAAAAATGCTTATATACATCTCAAAGGAAGAAAGCACACGTTCCAGATCAAAGCAGATCCGAGAATTGCAACAAAACCACCTCAATGAAAAAAAGAAATAAACATTTCCTGTAAATGTTTGTAACATCAACTAAGTTCCATTGGCAGGCTTTGATGGTCCAGTGGCATCATTGTCCCCTTCTATCTCTATGTCTTTGACTCCATCAGCCAAGGCTGATGGGTCATTCTTACCCTTTCTCTCACCATTTTCATCCTCATCTTCAGATGCATCTTCAAGCAAAGAGCCCTTTCTTCGCAATTCCTTCACTTTGCGGAACTCGTCATAATGAGCCCGTCTGTGCTCCCGAAAGGTCCTGCTTCTTTCTGAATCAGAATCTGATGCATTTGTAGCAAATCATCTCTTAGAATCATATGGAACTGTATTGAAGAATTTATTCAAACAACAAAAATAAACATTAAGAGAGAAAATTATCATCCCCTTGAGTACTGCTAGCAGTAGCCTCAAATAGTGCAGCTGTCGTGTTGATCCAGAAAGAATTCTAACTGGTTTACCTATTTCATAAAAAGTGACTTTCCCAACAAAAAGCAAGCTTTACTTAAATTTCCACAAACAAAATTTTAATTTGAGAAACTACACAAATTTTGATGAAAATACAATTGGGCATTGATTGGAGATACACCTTCATCTTGATCCATGGCATCTGCTTCATCCTCAGATGATGTCCAGCCTGAGCGTCTTGAAGTAGTTTTACTGGAAGAAGCCATGTCATTCAATGCAAAACATATTGCTTCCGCATTCACTGGATCAGCAGCCAACCCATCATCAAAGCTACCTCCTCGTATAGGAGACAATGATCCTAACATGATAAAATGTTGACAAAGAACCAATTAAAAAAGCAACTGACAAGTAACGCAGCCAGTTGTCTCTTTTCTGGGGTGACGAACATCACTAATACTCAACTTGCATGTCATGCAAGATAAATCATGAGCTTAACAATAAGTCATATTCACACCAAATACAGGAACAAAAAGTTTCTAGATAATTGCAAATGAGAAAACCACTTCAAGTTGGTCACAAGGGCAGTGAGATAAATAGCTTAGCGGCGATTGACATTTATTCCATGATTGAAGCTTGAGATTGACAGATAACGAATTTTGACAGTTCAGGCACAATTTAGTCCTCCAAACACCATTTTCCTGAAAGTAAGCCCACTGATTTAACAATCTTATCCACTTACTGCCCTTTATGGTCAACTACCACGAATGTGTAAACCTAACATACCCTTAGAGACCTCTTAGGAGAAAACAGAAAAGAAATGGGGAGGGAGGGAGGGAGGGACGGGGACAGAGAGAGGGAGGGACGAGAAGAAGAAGAAGAAGCATTGAAAGAAGCAAGAATACTCAAACAAACGTACCATCATCATCAATCATAGGATGATATGGCGTCTTTGGTTCTGTAATCTTCTGTCTTACAGGCTTATTTGCTTCAATCTCCCCAAGATTGGCTTCATCCCATCTCACACGTCCCCTGGCACCAGAATGAACATGCTCAGATCACGATATATCTTGTTTAATATTTGAGAGACGTCCAAATGATGCAGACTTTCCCTTGGACAGTCATGAATACAATTCTAAAAACATTAAAAATCAGAATGGAGAAAAGTAAATGAACAGAATAGTCAATTCTTTGCCAACAGTACGCCAACAACAAGAAAACCTCCAAAAGAGTTATGTATGATCATATTCATTAGCCAGACTAGTACTACTTCTTTAACATAAGTTTCTGTTCGTCATGCACATTTGACCAAACTCAATTGATTGAACACAGCTCCATACCGTACAAAACTCAATAACAGGCTTGAAATATGTGCAATCAACTCAAGGAAAATAACTCGCCACTTGAAATTGAATGGGAGAGGAACAACAAAAGAATTATGAAATCTATCTTTAGAGATTTCAAGCCTCAATCATGGTGATATTTGTAAGCATAAAATGCAGCCAATAAGTAAAAGCTATAGGAACCCCAGTAAGCAGAAAGCATACGGAAGGGGGAATTACCTCATTTCCGCAGTCAAAAGGAAATATTGTACAAATCCCAGCACGGGTTCAACAGTTGACCGTCAAACAGCTAGCAGTGAACAGCAAAACAAATCTGGTAATAAGCTTTTTTGGCTCAAACAAGTAAAATTTCCTCCAAATTAGAAGTTCTGTAGCAAGTACAGACAAATTCAGATTTTAATCTCCATCCACATCAATGGACCATAACAACATTTTCAGGCTACGGTAAAACATTTTTAGAACTCGGCTATTCTATTAGATGAAAAATGACTAATCACAAACGAAGCCCTAATGGTTACTTATAAATGGAACCAGAACCCCCGCCCCCCCCCAAAAAAAAAAAGCTAAAGAACTACTTACCAAACAAGATAATTTATTCAAAATCAAGAACAGACAACAAAGAATATCCGATTAAGCACTTCTTACGAAACATTCAATTCATTGACAATTTTCATTCAATGTTCAGGGGCCCAGGTGCATGAAATTCGGAACTTCCCGATATTGCGAGAGGTTCGCCAAAGTGAAAAAAGAAATAACCAAGCTTATGGCATGGCAATGCAGGGGGGCGGTTGGAAAAAAAAATGGAAGAAGGAGAAGACAGAGATCGTACCTTTGAAAAGATGAAGGAATGGTAGCTGTTCCCTTGCTTCCTCTTGCGAAAATGTATTTATGTCAATTGTTTGAGGAAAGCTGCTTGTTCTACGATTCCTTTAATACCCCTGCCACTTAGGTGTATTAGCAAATCGCCCTCAACATCGCCCCAGCACGACCGACATCATCTTGGGCTTTTCTTTTTACTCAAACGAATGTCCTGATTTAAGTTGCTGCAATAATTTGCAAGCCTTTTTGTATAAGAGATCCGATTAATATTTTCCTTAGTTTAAATTTTTTTTATTTCAACACTGCCCCACACACACACACATATAATTATTTTTAATTGTGTAATATGCATGTATTTAATGGTGTTCATTTAAAAAAGAAACTAGCATTCTTAACATTGACCAAAGAGTTGGACGGATGAAAGGAAGCTAGTATCCCTTTTTTACTAGGATTGGAAATTTGACAAGAACTAATTATTTTTAAAGTGTACATGCATCAACTTCTTTTTTAAGTAAGAAATCCCAGCTACTTGACTTAATCATTCTCTCAAGTTTTAATTCCATTTATTTACTATTTATATCATATATTCATATGTAATGAGAGGGGAAGGAAAAAAAAAGAAAGAAATGAACACAATTGGCCAAAAACAACCGAGGTCATTAAACTTTTAAAAAAAAGGTCATTAAGCTTATTTGTTGTATCTATTAGTAGTATTTTTCTGAGCGAGTTTGACTAACTCCGGGTGGAAAGAAAGAGAAGAAATGGAAATAAAGAAAGATTGACTTTGTTTCATGCACTTAATTAATTAAATGTAACTAGTTAGTGTGTTTGGATTGAAGATTATTTCACTTTATTTACACACATTGATTTGCTAGCATCATCAACACATTTTTCAATCACCTTTTTATCTCACACATATTATATCAAAAAAAGTGATATAGTAAAAAATATCTCAAATAATTTACAATCCCAACACACTCAGTATGGCTGCCAGGCTAGTGGGAGTGGGGGCCTACCTATATACTCATATTAGAATTTTGTTAACGTAATTAAGGCGGTTTGGGATTGCGATTGTTTATTCAAAAATACTTCACCAATAGAATTTTTAACAAAAATACTTATTAAATACTTAAATATTTAAAATAAATTGTTTGAATACATAGTTGAATAAGTATTTATTGTATTAAATAATATGTAATATAAAATATTAAAATATATTTATCTCTTTATTTAATTCATAATATAAGATAAAATAATTAAATTTAATATTTTATTTTTTAAAACATAAAAGCTATTCTAATAATATTTTTAACGCTAAAAAGTTAACTCTAATTTTACAGAACCAAATGCCTCAAAAGTTTTTGTAACATCCAAAAGCGTTTTTTCACCGAAAGTACCGCGATGTCAAACGAGGGTGAAAGAAGATGACGTGCAGCGCACCCTGTTCCACTCAATACGGGTCTGGGTCAAACGTCAAAACTCCGAGTGTTCGAGATTGGCAATTTGGCAGTTGGCACAAACCAGGGAGGGCATTGTGGGAAATAGACATGAAAAGCAAGATGAACGCGAGAACAATGGGCCGAGAAAATTATTATGAACAAAATTCCGTAATAAGCAACAAAACCGGTGGGGGATTTGAAGCTCTTCAAACAAGAAGGGAAAGGGGTTATTAAAGAAATTAAAAATCGAGCTGAAAGAAAATTCCCAGATAGCTCTATTTGATTTGCAATCTCGCTCATTCTTCTTTTCCGCATACAGTAAGAACATCTTCTTCTCTTGTGCAGTAGTATTATAATTGATTCTTTGATCCTTGATCTGGAGCTTTTTTTTTTCTTTCTGTTTTCGGTTTATTGAATTTCAAGTATTTTATCAGTAAATAAGTAGTGGGGTTATTTTGTATCGAGTGTTCCGGATTCAAGATCTTGTTTTCCAGTCGCATTAGTTATTGCGCCTTTGTCGGTTCTGTATCACAGGCCTGGGGAAGATCAGGTCCTTAAACTCAGGGGAAGATTCATCAACTTAACTACGAAAAACTGAGATATACTGATTTTTTTCTCCCTATTTTCTTCTAAGGATATATCTAACCTAGATTGGTGGAATATATTGTGGCGAGGTTAGTGTGAGCATATACATATTGATGGCGTTTTGGACCCATCTGCTGTTAATTGTTGCTCAATATGGAATACAGATATGAATTTCATTGGAGGCAGCTATAATTGGGATTCCAGCTCTTTGCCGCTACACACACAGCATCTCGCAATATTTCTTTTATATCTCATAACTTTCTAATGATTTAATTCTTTGAAACTAGTGATCTCACTGACATTTAAGTTGTTCTAGGAGATATGCGAAATGCTTACTCCTTCATGGTACTGAATGGTGGGTTGAAGCAAATTGTGTTTCTTTCAAGTTTTCTGCCTTGGGTCTCTTTTTTTCTCTGTGTCTCTATGAACTCTTTCATTCGCAATTGATGCAGGAAAAAGAGTCTTACAGAAATAATTATAAAATAAAAATTTTGCCAATCAGCATGTTTTTCCCTTTCCTTTCTCTTGCTGACACCTGACACCTGTTTGTCTATGAACTCATCCTTTTTTTTTAATTATTGGTTATTGTATCGATATCTTCCTTCTCTGTCTCAGGATATTTTTATTGATGGCTAGAAAATGAAGTTATCTGGAACCTACTGAGAGTTGAGTAGAATGCTTGATAGAGACAATATAACAAGTCAGAGATGTTTTCGTTGTTTTATGGACTTTGGAAGTACATGTTCAGCAAAACAGAGTTTCATGTTCTTATTCTTGGAATTGACAAGGCTGGGAAAACGGTAATATCCTAACTAGTTTTCTTGCTTGTTGCATGCAGCTTAATTTTATACCTCTTGAATTCTTTATTTTTCTAATGCTACATAACGTTAAGCAAGCTAAGTTTTTCCATCTTACAACTGCACTTTGCATTTCTTCCACCTTTACATTTTTGTGATTGTATATTACCAGATTTCTTGAAGTTGAAAAAGTTGCCTCTGACTTCTACACTAAGCATCAGTGAGAAGTGTCTTGTTTATATTTTGTTTAAATGCAAAGGGAACTTCATTATGTTTTAAGAATTTTACCATAAATGTGCCTGAGTTGCCTTCTCCTCTGTGCTCTCCTATTCATTTATTAATACGCATGGACAATGTCTGCTCGTACTTTTGATGCAGTTTTACCCATACGAATTACTATGGATCAGTCTTATGAAATTATGTCTGATTATTATTAGTATTACTATTTATCTTTGATATGTTTAGACACTACTGGAGAAACTGAAGTCCCAATATTCAAATTTGGAAGGCCTTCCTCCTGATCGTATTGTTCCAACGGTGGGACTTAATATTGGTCGAGTTGAAGTTTCAAACACAAAACTTGTCTTTTGGGACCTGGGAGGACAGGTATTGAAACATAAGTTTCTGGTCTTCAATTGCATTAGTTTTCAGGCAAATGTGTATTCCACATTTTGAAATTTCTGTCTAGTAATAATAGAAGCTAGTTCTGTAGCACATCTTGCTAACTAAAAAGCTATAACTGTGACAGTATTATCACTGTTGTCCCTGTGTGATGTTGCAAAACAGACTAATTGTCTTAAAATCTCCTTCTGCTGTATGATTATTAGGGAAAACATCTTTTCCCGTTGTTTTTGAACCATCATTTCTGGCATATAAAAGCCCTTTCTACTTAAACCACTTTGTGAGGTCCGTGAACTTGCCGTCTTTCAAACTGAGGAATTGGGTACTGATGTGTGATTGTCATGTTACATCAGCCTGGTCTTCGATCAATTTGGGAGAAATATTATGAGGAGGCACATGCAGTAGTATACGTTGTTGATGCTGCCTGTCCTTCACGGTTTGAAGATTCTAAGTCAGCACTTGGTAAGCAGTGTAGATCAAGTTAAATTAGTGAAATGTAACTTTTTGCATGTCATCATTACCATTTGTCGCTTGAGTTAGGATCTTCATTTTATGTTCTAATGTGCTCTGCTTCGTGCACAATGTGATGAACAGAAAAGGTTCTTAGGCATGAAGATTTGCAAGGAGCCCCACTTCTCATATTAGCAAACAAGCAGGTATTACTGTTTTTCACACCTTTATGCCTTTGTATAACCTCATTTGCAAAATGAAGAAAAGAACACGAAATATTGTTCTCAAAAACTTTTTCCCCTCCTCCTTTGTGATGTACGTGTTACTGTATAGAGAATTAGTGCTGCATCACATTACCAATATATTTGTTGTTATGGGCTTTCCAAACATTCTTATTTCCTTTCTTTGATAATTGAAAAGGACGGAAAGGATGTTCTCGGTTCTTTCCTATGTGGAATGTTCTTTGCTCATTTGGTCGTAACCTGTGATATAAACATTTTGAATGCGCAAAAAGATAAATATTTATGATGATCTCTTTGTATATTCTTCCTTCACTTGATTAGTTGTGAAAGAAATTGAGGCATCTTGTACAATTACCAAAAGGTTTGCTATCAGTTCTCTTGTTCTTTGAAGCAATTGTTGCTAATTAAGATGCAAGATCTGCATTGCAGGATCTAGCGCAGGCAGTAACAGCTGAAGAAGTTGCGCGGTATCTAGATCTCAAGAAATTGGATGAACGAGTTTATACTTTTCAAGCTGTTTCTGCATATGATGGGTAAGTATAAACTGCTGGATTTAATTGTCCTAGAGTCCCAATTGGAAGCTTTGTGCTGCTTGTGGTGACGTACAAGAAAATGTGTACTTCGTGTGCTTCTTGTACATTAAAGGTTCTCATTCTAGAGTTCGTCATTGATTACAGGACAGGGATTAAAGAAAGCGTAGACTGGCTAGTAGATGTCATGGAGAGAAGTAAGAGAACTGAAATGTTAAGAGCTCGTGCTAGCGTAGGAATTTCTGGCCCTGCATAGAGATTAATTCTACCATTACAATTTATTTTAGCAATGTTTTGTAACTTAAGTAAATAGGGATTCAGCTCGGATCCTTCAGGGATTCGAGCTGGTCCTCACCAATTGATACATCTCCATTGCAAGCTGCAAATTCTTCTTGATGGAAGTTCCCATTCGCCTGGAATTTTGCTTCTTATTGTTCGTAAGAATGGCATACATGATTGTTGTGAAATTAGCTGTAAAACAACCCTACTTTTCTATACAGAATTGCTTCATCTGGGCTTTTACGGTTTTTTAACGATACTTTGCTATTGGTGTACCTGTCTGCGTTTAATTGGTGTCTAGTGTTGCTGTTTATGCTTTTCCTCTTTATTGGAATCCTCGGTGGCACCTGATAGTGCAAGTTGTATTTTGGTAGATTGAATTTGAAAGAGAGGTATCAATTGGACTTTTCGAGCTCTTGCTAAAGCTCGGCTTATAAATTATATGAATTTTTGGATTTCGAACTTTAGGGACTGTTTGATTTAGGAGTTTTGGTACTTGGAATTACAATAATTCCAATACTGTACTCTTGGTCCAGTGTAATAGGAATTGACCAAAATCCTTATTAGTGGGGGAATTATTCCATTTTCCTTTCCAATTCCAAAGCAAGAACCAGGCGCCCCCTTAGAGTTTCAAGCTCATGTTAAAAAGTTCAAGTTCAATTCATATTATCATTTGAGTTTTAAGTTCAAATCGGGTTTGATGAAAATTCATAATTATATATAATATATATTTTATAATTATAAATTTATTTATGAATTATTAATATTTTATGTTGTATTATGGAGTGCTAACCAATCCGAGTGTTTACCGCCCCACTTTTTAAATTATTAAAGTCGCCAAAAAATAGAAATACATAATTTCTGGCTTATTCTTATAAAATTTGATCTGATCAAATGAATTTGTAAGAACACCCAAACCACCATGCACTTCATCCCGAACCCCCAACTTATCATGGAGGATTCTTGATAGTATATTTTATCAACAGAGATTTTATACTCAACCCAAGATGGATACTAGAATTCGAAACGATTAGT
Source organism: Coffea arabica (assembly GCF_036785885.1). Lineage (NCBI taxonomy): Eukaryota > Viridiplantae > Streptophyta > Magnoliopsida > Gentianales > Rubiaceae > Coffea > Coffea arabica. The sequence goes on along the minus strand of NC_092313.1, from coordinate 2,604,483 downwards.
GTGGGCTCGAGGATTAATTTTATACTCAACGAAACATCAATACTAGATTTCAAAACAAATAGTATGGGCTCGAGGAAAAATAGGAAGTAATTATAGAGCAGAGCATCTTTCTTTTTATTTTTATCATTTAATTCGCTTCATCGTATTCGTAATTTATATCTCTTTCCTTATATCAAACGGTATAAAAAAAAAATGTACCATCCCAAACAGAAACCAGTTTATGACAAGAGAATGAACAGTTTCTGTGATGATCAAGAAGGAAGTTACACAAGCACTAGAGGATTGAAACTGAACTTTTGCCACTAACTACTCTTTTTTTTTTTCAAGTGCTTCTCAAGAAGGCAACAGGAAAATCAAATTCCCTCGCTTCTCCACGAGAGCGCAAAGCAGGATACGATGGTAATTCAGGCAAAGGTATATCCACAATTTGGCGCAAGGGAACTTGGCGTACTGATTTTTCCCATGGCAACAGTTTGAGGTCCTGAATTTAGCACCGAAGCATATGAGGAAAGAAATGTCAAACACTTTATTCCGTTGAATAGATTGATCTAGATTTCTGAGTTGGGCAATATTAGATAATGCAAGTTTGATTTATTACCAGAGATGAGCGCCTTTGGTCTGGTCTTGAACAATATCTTGTGGCGAATAATTCCAATGACAGCCAATTGTACCCTTGAATTTGACGGAGAAGCAATATCCCCTCCACTATCCTTCTCTTCCTCTCCCTCTCCTTCAACCACATCCTCATCTGAGACCCTAGTTTTCTTCAACACCAAAATAGGCTTCTTCAGGGGCACCTTCGTCCCCGTCAACTCGTGGTACCCTACTGTAAACGTGTAACTTTCCTACAAACCCACCGAAACAAGTTTCACAGATATGCTACGAGAAGCTAGAAGCGAGGGAAAAAAAAAGAAGAGAAAAATTCAGAAAATTGTCATGGTTAAAAATGAAGGCTGACAGGCCAGAAAAGGAATTAATTAATTGAAAAGGGAAACGGTGGGGAATTGGGAAACCTGAGACGAGGGTCGGCAGAGAAGGCCGATATGGAGATTGCGGAGGCGATCTTGAAAGGAGGGCTGGGCCTCAACCACGCCTTGGAGTTCCAGAATTGCCCATTCCGGGCAATTGCCTTGACCGCAGCTGCACTTCACCTTTATCTGCATCCCCCGTGCGATTACCCAACGGATGAATTGAATTCAAGCAGTGGGGGTGGATTTTTTTTTTGGGCTGTCAAAAAATGGCAGGTTGAAGGAGTAGTAAGTAACGAGGAAAGGTTGGAGGACAGACGGCTAGTGACCAGTGAGAGAAAATTAGGAGGGAAAACAATATGGATTTGGCGGCAAAAGGGCGGGCCATCCATCGATCTGGAACATCTTCTCTCAGCGGAACCGTGTCGTTCCACGCGCCACGGATGAATCAACTTATAACAAAGGGATAATTTCGCAAAGCTCCCTTGAGTTTCGAACAATTTTTGCTGTTGGCACACTTTACGTGTGTACTATTTTTGAACGTGTACAGACAAAAGGATATATATATAGAGCAAATTATCCGGTTGGCCATTAAACTTTTACCATCGTCGAGTTTTGGTCACTCAACTATTAAAAGTCTGGTTTTGGCCACTCAAATATATAAAAGCGAGACGCGAGGCCATTCTGTTAGATTTAGCCGTTAACTTCATCGATGCGTCCGTTTGCACGATTTCCAATACAAAAAGCAGGGACCATTTAGGAAGGCCTGGCTAATGCTCCTCCAGCTCAGAAGGCCTTATTAGACGGGCATAAATCTAATCTTAAAATCAAGAAATCATCGTCAGGAGCAAGAGGAGGAGGAGCCCAAAAAAAGGAGGAGGAGTTCTATGACAGGAGGAGAGGCGTGAAGAAAGCGTATGGCTTGATGTCGAAGAGTCTTGAATTGGAGAAACCTAATCAAGCCACGCCGTTGTGTGAAATGAATAGACCATGTATTTCGCTTGCGGTGAATGGCAGAAGGAAGTCATTTTGCTGCTCGCAAGCTGAGTTGGCTGACTTCTTTTGTTGCACCGGCGTCAAGGTTGTGGCTGTTGACATGCCGCCCTTTATGCAGATTCATGCTGTCGATTGTGCCAGAAAAGCTCGTGATAGCTTGGAAAAATTCACTTCCAAGACTCTTGCTTTTACCCTCAAAAAGGTACTCCTGCCTGCTATAGCATCCGTCAAAAGAGCAATCAGTGTGGGCTTTTTGGTTTAGGTTCTGTGATGTGGGGCTTTCTTTTTTTTTGTTTGTTTTTTTTTTTCCCTTTTGGGGGATCAATTCGCTTGCTGATCAGCAGGCACGCTATTCTGCATCTATTTTTTCAGGCCTATTCTGTAAACAATTTTTTTAAAATTTTATAAATAGTTGGTAAAGTAATCTTTATTAGCTTTTTACAACAAGAAGAAGAAGGTCTATTTTCAACTTCCTAAATTGACCCTGCTTTTTATATTGAAAATCGTGCAAACGGACGCACCATGAAGTTAACGGCTAAATCTAACAGAATGGTCTCGCGTCTCGCTTTTATATATTTGAGTGGCCAAAATCAGACTTTTAATAGTTGAGTGACCAAAACTCGACGATGGTAAAAGTTTAATGGCCAACCGGATAATTTGCTCTATATATATATATATATATATATATGTGTATATAAGAGTAATAATCATTTGGAGACATTTATTTGATGAATTTGAAGTCTTGCATGCGGGAGCAACAATCACTTGGCATAGAAGAGAAACCATGTGATGAAACATTAAAGTTACTAGTTGTGGAGAAAGGTTGAAATTTTTAAGAAAAAGTTGATTGAATAGAGAATAATCACAAAAGACTATTAACAAATGATTTGGAATGTTAAAACAAATATGTGATGTACTAGATGAACATCTAGGTATAGAGACTTTTATTATTGTAGAGATATCACATAGCATTTGAAAAATTATAAGTTTTTATTGGGATTGGGAGATCCTTTAAGAAAATTTATTTTATAATTTGGACAAAAAATGTAAAAAATGCACAACTTATGAATAATTTATAAAACATGTAAAATCATTCACAATAATATATAAATGACTTTTACTTTTCCCATCTTGAGAGAATTTCAAATTAATTTTTTTAGCCATCTCAAATAAGTTATAAATACAATTTTAAACACTTTTCCTTTTTCTTTTTAATTTCCAAGCTAGCGATATGGATAAAAAAAAGCAAAATGCTAAATAATTTATAAAATTTCTTAAATTGACTCAAAATAGCTTACATAAAAGGAAATATTTCTTTATTTGGTAACCTAAAAGATACCTAATTAACATATCAAACAAATAAAGGTGGATCTAACATTAAAGTTTTAAAATCATAATCAACCCTCTAAATTGCAACACCTTAGTAAAAGAAATCTACCCTTCCATCAAAATATTGATCCACTATTATATTTTTATACATATGTATAAAAGAGCGAATGCAATGGCCGAATTGAGTGCTTGTGTTGGTGATGTGGCCAATTGTGATTGGCTAAAGAGTGTTCGTCCAAATTTTTTATTCCCACGATGCTGTTACTGTTCACCATTTGCTCTGCAGGCTACTTTTTTTGGCCTTTTACACCGCAGACTTGATTGATTGACTGGTTAGAATTTGGGAGAAGTAGTGGACCAAAAATTTTCCTCCTCTCCCCTGATTTGATTTGCAGATCACCGTCACAAGTCATCTCCCACTCTCCACTTTCCCCTCTCCATTTCTTCATCATCACCGCCTCCATTACTCCCTTTCTTCCTCTGTTTTCACTTTCTTTCTTTTTCGTCACCCTGATCATTATCATTCAGAAATGAAAAACTACATCCAACCACCTCCACTTCTCCATTTTTTCCTTCTTTGAAAGCCGACCTTTTCATTTCTTTTTTTTTTCCCTTTCTTCTTTCTTCCTTTACCCACGGGACCAAAACAGAAAAATGCAGATGATTCCTATGTCTCACATCGTGGTTGGAGAGTGTTCGTCCAACTTGTTTTCATTTTTCCTCTTTCATTGTTTCTCTGTTTTTCCTTCTAACTGACTAACTGATAACGTCTAATTCTAATTCTATTCTAACAAGACCTAAACTCCTAAACTAAGCCCTAGGGTTTTTGACGTCGCGCCGTTGTTTCTCCAAACCCCTCAGGCAACGAAATGGTAAGGCGGCTCTTCACCACCAAGTTATTTCTGTCTTCTCGATGATGATTGTTACTGATACACATATATGCAGATGCTGCATTCTAATTTCCAATCTTTCGTTTGGTTTTGAAAAAAACGCCATATCTCTGACATTTTGAGTTCTTTGTGTTGTCATTGATGGATGCTTTTTTTTTGTTTTGAAGGCTCCAAAGAGAGGTGCGAGGGCTCCAGCTGCAGTGGCGAGGAGGAAAATCGAGAAGGTGGCGAATCCTCTGTTCGAGAAGCGTCCGAAGCAGTTTGGAATTCGAGGAGCCCTCCCACCGAAGAAGGATCTCACCAGGTTCATCAAATGGCCTCTCAATGTCCGGATCCAGAGGAAGAAGAGGATCCTCAGGCAGTGCTTGAAGGTTCCTCCGACGCTCAACCAGTTCTCCAAGACTCGACAAAAATCTTGGTCGCCTCTCCCTCACTCGCTTTTTATTTATTATGCTGTTTCCCCTTTTTCTTAATGTTATACGATGATTTTTATCGGGACTCTAAGTTGTTCACCTTGATTGCACCATCTTGACAACCCTGGTCTGGTATTTGACTGCTGTAAAGAAAAATCCAGTTATTTTCTTGACATAAATCTGTGCTTTCTCGCATATTGATCACCTATTGCACTTGTAATCATACTTCAAATGCTTACTCATTCTTATTCCCCCCCTTTCTCTCTGATGATTGCGTAGAATAGGATCCCATGGTTGAGCAGGGCAAACGGTGTTGCTGTAACTAAATAGGAAATGAAATCTTTATGTAAATTTAAAAATCATTCTTTTATGGTTCTTAGCCAACTGGATATGCCAGATGTGGTAAATAGAAAGAAATTGAGGTTGCTCGGATCATAATATTTGTACATGGTAATTGTACATCATCTTCCCCTATAATCTCTTGGATGACTAGAAACTGAGTCGTAATGTGTCGCTCTATCTGTTGTCATGAAATTGGTAAAAGCTAATAATTTGCTGTGGTAGATTTAAGGGAGTCTCTAAATTTGTCCCTATCTTAATAATACCAGTCAAGGAGATATCCTGTTTCCTTTCGGGGTTGCCATTTCACTGCTTCATTTTTTCTCTTGCCAATGTATGTATTTTCTGATGCTTCCATTGATATGCAGCAACAAATCTATTCAAGATGCTTCTCAAGTACAGGCCTGAGGACAAGGCAGCCAAAAAAGAGCGTCTTCTCAAGACAGCTCAAGCTGAGGCTAAAGGGAAAGCTTCTGATGCTAAGAAGCCAATCGTTGTCAAATACAGTTTACAGCATGTGACGTGCCTTGTTGAGCAGGTCTTTATCGTACTTTTCTTCTATATTTTGTTCGTTTTCTGTAGTGTCTCACTCTTGGTAGTACAAGCTGTGGCTCATAGAAATTATTTTCTGCTGAACAAGGCACAATTGTTGCTCACGATGTGGAACCAATCGAGTTGGTTGTTTGGCTTCCTGCTTTGTGCAGGAAGATGGAAATTCCCTATTGTATTGTGAAGGGAAAATCGCGATTGGGAGTGGTAAGTTTCCTTCTTTGTGGAGCCTTTTTGGACGCTTTTATTGTAGCCAGGACTGATGTAATTGACACTCTCTCGCAGATTGTTCATAAGAAAACTACATCGGTCTTGTGCCTGACCTCAGTGAAGAATGAAGATAAGTTGGAGTTCTCAAAAGTTTTGGAGGCCATTAAGGTGATACATAATTTCCTACAGGTTGTACAGGTAATGATATTGTGATTCAACTTAAGGTGACATAGCTATAACAAAATATGTGTTATACACTAATATGTATTATTACCTTTTAAGATGGCTTTTCTTTCCACCTCATTTATCACACACATTCAATAGATGATTTTACCTTTTCTTAATCTCTTTTTTCCAATTTACCTAATTCAATATGTATTGTCAGGTTCTCTATACTGAGCCGATGAATATTATGATTTGTTATCTAACATTCAGCAGTTAGTTAAGGTACTTTCTGTCATACTTTCTGTTCTTTAATAGTTATCAAGAAATTGTGGTACTTTTACAATATGTATGTGTTTTGTTTGTCCAGTGCAGCTATGTATTATCAGGAATTTGTATTTAATTATATGCTTTTGGTATTATGTTAAATATGTTCTAAGTGATACGAAATAGGACTCTACTTCTTCTAAATTTTCAAGTCTCAACTTGTGCACTGATTATTAAAACCATTGACATTCATGTATTTGCTAATACTTGGGTGTTCGATTTTTGTTTGCCAAGTTCCATATCTGTTAATTTCAATGAATTCATTTGAATGAAGACAATAAATAATGCTTTGCATTTGATGCTTGCAAATAATCAGTGGTTCATTCCACTGGGGCAAATCTTGCTTTATTTTTTTTAATCTTTAATCCCTTTTTAAAAACTAGAAGTGAGATTTTTTGTCCGTCATAGGTTTCTCTCAATTTGTAAACCTTCCAATATATAAGTTGTTGACTGGAATTGTTTACAGCCTAGAGGGGCTTGACTTTTGATGATAATTTCATGGGATGCTTGACTTCAAAAAATTAATGATAAATCTCATTTTGTGCTTGTGAAATGAATGGTGGAATTTTCTCTTTCTATGAGGCAGAAGTGTTGTTTGGATTTAAGCATTTTTCTTCTACTATTTTCTTTAATATGCTTTTAGTACTTCTGGTAATAAAAGAGTTTCACTCATTTGCACTTTACATGGTGAGGTATTGTTATTTTTTCTGGTGGTGACTTTCTTTTAATTTGCAAAAGATTTTTCACAATTCACCTTGAGAATGAAAATTGTGATTCAACTTAAGGTGACATAGCTATAACAAAATAAATGTGCTTAAGAATAAAATGAGCTAAGGCTCGCAAAGAATCATAGTCTTGAGTTTTTATCAAATAAAAAAGGTCAAATCATTTCTAATGAAACTATTGCATTACTTTGGCATTGATTGTAAACTATGGAAACATTTTGTTTTATTATTGGTTATGCATGCAAGTATTTTGTGTAATTTTCTAACTGAAGGGGGAGAATTAGGAAGCATTAAGGAGAAAGCTCAGTGATTTGCTTGTCTTTATCTTCTACTACTATGCCTGTGATTGTGGTAAATAAGCTAGCTAGCTATCGTGGTAAAGTTTGCTATGCATTTTTTATTGTAAATTTTTTAAATTCTTTCTCCTGATCAAAAGTAGAAGATGAGAAGAAAAATAAGCAGCTTAAAAGAAAAACATGGAATTTCAGCCTAATTGAGTCATGTAAAATGGTCGTGAAAGGATGTTGTGCACGACACATGATTTTTTTGCATTGTAATTTCTTCTTCTTGCTTAGTACTTCTCTAACCTTTTGGATTTTTTGTGGGGTTTAGTAGTCTAATTTTTGTATATTAATTTGTATATATATGTTGTAGGTGCAAAAAATTGGAAATTTCTTCCAACATCAGATTCTGTAAAATTTTCCCCTTTAATAACGTGCATTCTATTTGGTTATCTTTTTAAAAAAATAAAAATTGGAAAGAATCTTAATTTTTTTTCGCAACTAAAAAGTATCAGAATGCATTTAACAAATTTGAGAAAGTTCTTTTATGATTTTTTCGTTTAAAAGATATTTTTGGGCTATCTAATCTGTTTATTGTTTGTGGTATTGCAAGTCCAAAAATTGGAACTTTGCTTTCATTCCCTTCATAAACCACTTTGTATAGGGTCTTCCGCGGTTTTTCCTCATCTCTTGTAATTCTTTCTTTTGTTTGCTTTGCTTAACTACTTTTTTTCCCTATATTTTCTTTACCCTGTTTATTTGTTTATTTCATGTTTCTATCTATTATTTTTCAGTGCCAAAATCGACAAGAAACTCTGCCTCCCACTCTTCCTCTTCCTCTCCTTTTTCTATAGAAAAATCCCCTGGCAAAACCCAAGGCCCGAGCTTCGATTCTTCTATTGTTGGCAAAGTTGAAAAGTACCAACCCATCTTATAGCTATCTCCCTCATCCAAGGCCACTATGATTTTTCTAATTCAATCCTTTTCTCTGCCTTCGTTGAGAACAATTAAGAATTACTCTTTTGTTAATTAATTAACATATATATAAAAGGGGGAATGCCATATCTCAAAAGAGGTGCTTGTGGTGGTGATGTGGTCAATGGTTATTGGCTAGAGAGTGTTAGTCCAAAATCTGTGCTCCTCACGTGAGTTTACTTTGGATTCCATTGTTCCTTAAAAAAAAAAAAGTGTCCTATGACAGATATTTACCACTGTTTTCATCTCACTTTCTCCGTCTCGGTCTCCCTCAGAGCTCAGACGAACACTCTTCCTCTCTTGCTCTCCCTCTCTCTCAAACGATGACCAAATCTATCATTCATCTACATGCTTTCTTTCTTCTTTGTTAATCAACAAAAAGAAGAAAACAAAGAAGGCACTTTGATGTTTTTGGGTTTAGTTTTTGTTTCTTTCTTTATTTTCTTGAATTTGCAGTTACTCACAATCACATTTTGCTTCTCATAGATTGAGGACAATGGATTGAAAGTCCACGAGAAGGAGAAAAAGAATCAACTTTTCAGGTTGTGCGATTTTCTTTAATTTATTTTTTCGGTTAAGATCCTTCCAGTTTGATTCAAGATGGGCTCTTGCCTTCGATGATGGCTTTGATCTCTGATAGGCTGCTTAGACATCCTAATACAGATGTCAGGATTTCAGTTATGTCTTGCATCTGTGAGGTGTTAAGGATTAGTTCTCCGCATCAACCTTATGAGAATGAAAGAATGAAGGTAAGCTGAACACCTGCAACAGTATTTACTCTTTTCTGTATTTGTTTGTCTGCTTCCTGTTGTATACTTGTTTAGAGCCAGTTCTCAGCCTTTTCATTTGCATGCTGTACAAGATATTTTTCGGTTCACTTTAGCTGCATTCAAGAAGTTGTCGCTTTTCTCTGGTCCCTGCTATGCTAAAGCTTTGCACATTCTTGAAATCGTTGCGAAGGTCAAATGCTGCATCATCTTGCTGGACATAGGCTGCGACTCATTGGTCACTAAAATCTTCGAAGTCCTTCTAAGTACCATTAAGTAAGGCTAAGATGTTACAGCTAATTTTTAATATGTATTTTTATTGTCAAGACATTTTGATTAACTGCCTTTTCTCTTTGGGTCTTGTAGTAATTGATATTTGTTTGCTTCTTTAAATTAACTCTAATACTAACAATTAAGGTTATCTTGAATTCGAACTTGTAATAGCATTGAATTCGAACTTGTAATAGCATTCCCATTATGTTCAACCTTCTTTCCTGCAAATATGATCTGCTTTCAACTTCGTGAACTCCTCATTTAGCAGCAATGAAATTGAAAATTTTGCTCGACTCATGGCAAGCCTTTATTATTTGTTGTTGAGTGATCAACTCATGGTATGCAATGCAACTAGCCTAACGGAGTAATTTAGAAAGTTGTACCAAATTAAACAAATTAGAGGTATTCATTTGCTAATCTTGCACCTGTCTCATGCAAGTCAACACATTCAATTGTCATGTGCTGATTGTTGTTCTGTGTTTGAATGTCTAATACAAGGTTCAACCACCCACAAGCTGTATTCTCATACATGGAAGATATTATGACTTGGCTTTTAGATGAGAGTGATGACATCCCATTGGGTCTTTTAAAGCCGATTCTAGCTAGTGTGCAAAAGGAAAACCAGGTACCCTTCCTTATATAGATCTCTGTTTCATTTATTCTTGTTCTTGTTTTATTATTACTCCATTACCTTTATTGTTTGCCTCAGATTACTTCACCCGTTTCCTCTTGGTTAGGAGAGAGTATTAAAGAACTGCTCAACTAAAGTCAGATCTTTT